>NC_141084.1:0-600000 GCF_041138505.1 Cibotium barometz
GAGGGCATGCAGTCCTTCATTGGTGGGAATACTGGGGTACAGAGATTCCACATCAAATGTGAAGAGGATAATTTCTTGTGGTAGATGAAGCTCAGATAACTCTTTAATCAGAGTGAGGGAGTCTTTTAGATGTTGCTTTTGTTGGAGGAGAATGGGGAAAAGCTTATGATGAAGCCATATAGACGCATTCTCAAAAACAAAGCCATTGTAAGAGCAGATTGGCCTTCCGACCACTGTAGGTTTGTGGATTTTGGGCAAGAAGTAAAGAGAGCAAACTCTGAACCCTTGCTCTGGCTTCTGCAAAATAAACTTTGCTTCATCCCTTGAGAGCACACTAGACTTTTGACAGATGCAGGCAAGCCTATCAAACAGTTCATTCAATGGAGCTTGGGTGACTGGGAGATAGACCTGTTGATCTAGAAGTTGCCGATCACCTTCATTAAGATACCATGATTTATCAAGAATTACCAAACCAAGGTTTTTATCTGCTGGCTTGATAATGATGTTATGGTTCTTTATCAATCTGTTAAGGGCTCTTCTCAAATGAAGCGAAAGCTTGTTCTGAGGAAGTCGCTCACATGAAGAGATTGAATTTTGAAGTATGACTCTTCCAGTGTTGATGATGTCTTCCAGAGGCTGATAAACTTTAGAAGGATTCCAATTCGGGTTTGCAACTCGAAAAGGAGGAAGAGGTCTATCTGGTGCATTTCTGAAAAACCATCGAAGACGAAGTTGCCTTGCAAAATTATCATAGTCTTTGGTGAGATGTGTTGAATCCGGAAACTTTGACGGAGGAATATATCCCAAACCAAGTCCTAGAAGCTTTTTCTCGCTAAATGAAAGCTTGTACTGAGAGAGATTGTGGATGGCAGTGTTTGAAACACGTTGATCCACCTCAGTTGGGGTCTTTCTAGAGAAAAGCAATAGAGCATAGCGCTCGGGATCTTGGAGAGGGAGCCAGAAGAGGTGCCTTAACGCCGGGGATTTCGAGACCGAGATCGGCTCGGTGGAGCGGATCTGCTTCGTGAATTTTGCCGATTTTGTTTCTGTCCCGAACCAGATTTCTGGGTATTGCGGCCTTGTCGAGAAGAGGAAGGCTGTGCAGAGGAGGGCTGTGCAGAGGAGGGGGTGGAAGTCTTCTTCCTTTGAGGTTGATTTCCACCCCTTGCCGGTTTCCCCGCTGGTTTTTTGGCTGGGTAGACTTGCCTTTATTTGGCTTGTTTCCCTGCTGCTTACCTTGGTGGTTGTTTTGCCGGTCTTTCTGTTGATTGCCTTTCTTAGAAGCTTGGTTGCTTCTAGTTTTCTTCTTGTTGTTGTTCTGGCTTTTCTTTTGTTGATCATCTCCTTAACTCTAAGATCAAGCAAGCTGCTTTCACCAAGAGGAAAGCTGCACAGGATCAAGCCATGGAGATGCAGAATCTCTTCCTACTGAACCCTCTATAGCCAAGCTAGTCAAAGAGCAAGTTCAGAAGCAAGTTCAAGCACAGATCAACAAGCTAAAGAAAAGTCTAGCAAATGACACAGGTGGGACAAACAAAAAACGGAAAGATAATCAACAAAAGAAAAGCCAGAACAACAACAAGAAGAAAACTAGAAGCAACCAAGCTTCTAAGAAAGGCAATCAACAGAAAGACCGGCAAAACAACCACCAAGGTAAGCAAAGCAGGGAAACAAGCCAAATAAAGGCAAGTCTACCCAGCCAAAAAACCAGCGGGGAAACCGGCCAAGGGGGTGGAAATCAACCTCAAAGGAAGAAGACTTCCACCCCCTCCTCTGCACAGCCCCTCTGCACAGCCTTCCTCTTCTCGACAAGGCCGCAATACCCAGAAATCTGGTTCGGGACAGAAACAAAATCGGCAAAATTCACGAAGCAGATCCGCTCCACCGAGCCGATCTCGGTCTCGAAATCCCCGGCGTTAAGGCACCTCTTCTGGCTCCCTCTCCAAGATCCCGAGCGCTATGCTCTATTGCTTTTCTCTAGAAAGACCCCAACTGAGGTGGATCAACGTGTTTCAAACACTGCCATCCACAATCTCTCTCAGTACAAGCTTTCATTTAGCGAGAAAAAGCTTCTAGGACTTGGTTTGGGATATATTCCTCCGTCAAAGTTTCCGGATTCAACACATCTCACCAAAGACTATGATAATTTTGCAAGGCAACTTCGTCTTCGATGGTTTTTCAGAAATGCACCAGATAGACCTCTTCCTCCTTTTCGAGTTGCAAACCCGAATTGGAATCCTTCTAAAGTTTATCAGCCTCTGGAAGACATCATCAACACTGGAAGAGTCATACTTCAAAATTCAATCTCTTCATGTGAGCGACTTCCTCAGAACAAGCTTTCGCTTCATTTGAGAAGAGCCCTTAACAGATTGATAAAGAACCATAACATCATTATCAAGCCAGCAGATAAAAACCTTGGTTTGGTAATTCTTGATAAATCATGGTATCTTAATGAAGGTGATCGGCAACTTCTAGATCAACAGGTCTATCTCCCAGTCACCCAAGCTCCATTGAATGAACTGTTTGATAGGCTTGCCTGCATCTGTCAAAAGTCTAGTGTGCTCTCAAGGGATGAAGCAAAGTTTATTTTGCAGAAGCCAGAGCAAGGGTTCAGAGTTTGCTCTCTTTACTTCTTGCCCAAAATCCACAAACCTACAGTGGTCGGAAGGCCAATCTGCTCTTACAATGGCTTTGTTTTTGAGAATGCGTCTATATGGCTTCATCATAAGCTTTTTCCCCATTCTCCTCCAACAAAAGCAACATCTAAAAGACTCCCTCACTCTGATTAAAGAGTTATCTGAGCTTCATCTACCACAAGAAATTATCCTCTTCACATTTGATGTGGAATCTCTGTACCCCAGTATTCCCACCAATGAAGGACTGCATGCCCTCAAGATGATGATACAGGGTGACTTCAACCATGTAGAGCTCAACCTCATCATGACAATTGCCTCTCTTGTTCTCAAGAACCACTATCTTGAGTTTAATGGCACTTTTTGGCATCAAATCAGAGGCACTGCTATGGGGAGTAATTTTGCTGTTGTCTATGCCTGCCTTTTTCTATGTTATTTAGAAAACCTTCAAGAACAGGTACATCCCACAACAGAGCTACTCTACTACAAAAGATACATTGATGACGCTTTAGGTTTTTGGCATGGGTCTCACACCACTTTGCTTCAACATCTTAGCAACTATGCAATGGATCTTCAGGAGCATATCAAGATAACACATGTCATCTCCAATTCATCTGTGGATTTTTTGGATATTCACCTCTTCAAAGGTACTAATTTTCAAACCACAGGAAAGCTTTCTACTAGTTGTTTTCAGAAAGAGCTGAACAGGTATCAATACCTCCCTTTCTCTTCCTGGCACCCTAGTCATCAAAAGGAATCCTTCATCATTGGAGAACTTAAGCGTTATGTCATCAGGGAAAGCACGCTTCAAAGCTACATCAAGCTAAAGCTTTTGTTTTTCCAACGACTTCGAGGTAGAGGATATCCGGATTCTCTCCTTCGGAAAACTTTCAGCAAGGTCAAGTACAATATGCGAACAGCTCTACTTCTAAAGGCTTCCAATCGAGAAACCTCTTCGAGTAAGCGGATCCCCCTGGTTCTTAAGCTTGACTACTCCAAGTACACCAAAGCTTTAAACTTGGGGGCCTCCCTAAACCCTAAACTTTTTCGGCTTTGCCAACAAAATCCCGAGCTGAAGCATATACCTAGACCTATGATTTGCTGGAGAAATCCAAGGAATCTGCGCTCCTATCTTGTTAGATCAAGGTTTCGAACCTTTAATTTGTAACTTTCTATTTTTAGTAAGTACTATTTTTAGCGTGGACCCACCTTTGTAAAGCAACCCTTGGGAGCATCGGCTTAACAGCATATGAGACCTCCCATGTTTGGTTCAGCTATCGGGAAAACCCTCCACCTATTTTATGCATCTCTCTAGTCTTCTAGTTACCTTATGTAACTTATTTTTGCATGTAGAGTCAACATGTCCACTCTAGCCTAATGGTTAAGGCTTGTGACTCTAATGAAAGAGGTCATGAGTTCAAAACCCATAGCTTGCATGAGATGCTATTGAGCTTCTTTTACTTGTTTAGAGAGCTCTACTTATCCGATTCGAGCGCCGTTTGTTGCATTGGGTTCTTCATGTCCTAAGCTTGCTTTTTCACAACAAAAGGCTGAATTATCCCACATGCAAAGAGGCAAAAGCTAGCCCTCCCTTCTCTACATAAGGGAGAGCTCTCATTCTTGTAATCTCAAACTTGGGTGTTCCACTGAAGAGCTCATTCTAGAGCGAAACTAGTTTGGAACTACACCCTCAAGTTAATACAAGAAATCGACTTTTTTAAGTCTTTTTTGTCTCTTAAATCAAATCAAATTTTGTCTTGTGTTTTGTGTATGTTAGGCACTTAGTCCTTTTTTGGGCAAGTAAAGTGTCTTTCTTGTGTGTGTGAGTAAGGCCATTGGTTTGGTGCTTAGTAAGAGGCACTTGGTCATTAATTTGGCTGGTTTAGTGTCTTTCTGCTGAGTATGCTCCTTCGATCTGGCATAATGTCATATTGCGTGGCATGCTAAGTGTCATTTCGATTGATGCACCTTCCCTTCCCCTTACCTTTATTTTTGAGGGCAACTAGTCGTTCTTTTGCGGCAAGTTGTTGTCCCCACGTCTTAGCCTTTGGTTTGGTGGACAACTAGTCGTTCTTTTGCGGCAAGTTGTTGTCCCCACATCTTAGCCTTTATTTTGCGTGGGCAACTTGGTCGTATTTTTCGGCTAGCTGTTGTCCTCGTGAGGTGGGATTTTGGACTTCTTGGTCATAGTGCGTGGCCATCTTAAGTTCATACTATTCACACCTCAACACCATATCTTACATACACTTCACTTGACTATCACGTAACCGGCCCCCCGAAAAATTTACTTTTTGCTGCCGCAGCTACTTTTTGCTGCCGCAGCTACCGGTTATTTATCTTTATCACTCCACAACCGCACACCTGAAAAAACCCCTAAACCCTAAACCCTAAACCCTAAACCCTAAACCCTAAACTTTTTCGGCTTTGCCAACAAAATCCCGAGCTGAAGCATATACCTAGACCTATGATTTGCTGGAGAAATCCAAGGAATCTGCGCTCCTATCTTGTTAGATCAAGGTTTCGAACCTTTAATTTGTAACTTTCTATTTTTAGTAAGTACTATTTTTAGCGTGGACCCACCTTTGTAAAGCAACCCTTGGGAGCATCGGCTTAACAGCATATGAGACCTCCCATGTTTGGTTCAGCTATCGGGAAAACCCTCCACCTATTTTATGCATCTCTCTAGTCTTCTAGTTACCTTATGTAACTTATTTTTGCATGTAGAGTCAACATGTCCACTCTAGCCTAATGGTTAAGGCTTGTGACTCTAATGAAAGAGGTCATGAGTTCAAAACCCATAGCTTGCATGAGATGCTATTGAGCTTCTTTTACTTGTTTAGAGAGCTCTACTTATCCGATTCGAGCGCCGTTTGTTGCATTGGGTTCTTCATGTCCTAAGCTTGCTTTTTCACAACAAAAGGCTGAATTATCCCACATGCAAAGAGGCAAAAGCTAGCCCTCCCTTCTCTACATAAGGGAGAGCTCTCATTCTTGTAATCTCAAACTTGGGTGTTCCACTGAAGAGCTCATTCTAGAGCGAAACTAGTTTGGAACTACACCCTCAAGTTAATACAAGAAATCGACTTTTTTAAGTCTTTTTTGTCTCTTAAATCAAATCAAATTTTGTCTTGTGTTTTGTGTATGTTAGGCACTTAGTCCTTTTTTGGGCAAGTAAAGTGTCTTTCTTGTGTGTGTGAGTAAGGCCATTGGTTTGGTGCTTAGTAAGAGGCACTTGGTCATTAATTTGGCTGGTTTAGTGTCTTTCTGCTGAGTATGCTCCTTCGATCTGGCATAATGTCATATTGCGTAGCATGCTAAGTGTCATTTCGATTGATGCACCTTCCCTTCCCCTTACCTTTATTTTTGAGGGCAACTAGTCGTTCTTTTGCGGCAAGTTGTTGTCCCCACGTCTTAGCCTTTGGTTTGGTGGACAACTAGTCGTTCTTTTGCGGCAAGTTGTTGTCCCCACATCTTAGCCTTTATTTTGCGTGGGCAACTTGGTCGTATTTTTCGGCTAGCTGTTGTCCTCGTGAGGTGGGATTTTGGACTTCTTGGTCATAGTGCGTGGCCATCTTAAGTTCATACTATTCACACCTCAACACCATATCTTACATACACTTCACTTGACTATCACGTAACCGGCCCCCCGAAAAATTTACTTTTTGCTGCCGCAGCTACTTTTTGCTGCCGCAGCTACCGGTTATTTATCTTTATCACTCCACAACCGCACACCTGAAAAAACCCCTAAACCCTAAACCTTTGCTATCATGGTGCTTTTGAACACTATCCCAGAGGCAGCAAACGAAGGTCAAGACAACCCTTCTACCAGCCAGGGAGCGTTTCAATTTGCTAGTGGAGAAAGAGAACGTGCTAAGCGGAGAATGGATGATTCTACAGATACTGCTAATGCACAAAACCAATACAGGTTTACACTTGGTGCTTCATCATCATCCTATGATGACCTTTTTGCTCTGCCTACTCTTCCCATCGCTCAACCTTCTCACCTTAAAGATTTCTTGAAGAAGTCTATCGAGGAGTACAAGAAGATGTTTTTAGCTTTTGAGAAAAGTCAAGCTTACCTCAAAAAGCTTAGAGAGCAAAGAGAAGAAGGCACCGTACCTAACAGTCTTCGACTCAAACCACCCCGCCTTACTGTGCAAGATGAACAAGGACAGGCCTTTCTCAATCAAACTCTACAAGATCTTTGTAAAAATTACAGGAGCAGCTGCTTGGAAGTCCTCATTGAAGCCCAAGCAAAGCTGGTAGAGAATCAAGAAAAGAAGCTGGATGCTTATGCCTCCACTTTTGAAGCCAGTCTCCAGGAAATCCTGAACCTCATGGCTGCTTTGGAACTCATGGACAGCCCACACGCTTTATGGGAAAACACCATGAAGACTTGGAAGAACAAGCTGCTCAAAGATTTCAAAACTGCCATAAATAATTTCAGGGTCTCTCATCTCCTTAACTCTAAGATCAAGCAAGCTGCTTTCACCAAGAGGAAAGCTGCACAGGATCAAGCCATGGGAGATGCAGAATCTCTTCCTACTGAACCCTCTATAGCCAAGCTAGTCAAAGAGCAAGTTCAGAAGCAAGTTCAAGCACAGATCAACAAGCTAAAGAAAAGTCTAGCAAATGACACAGGTGGGACAAACAAAAAACGGAAAGATAATCAACAAAAGAAAAGCCAGAACAACAACAAGAAGAAAACTAGAAGCAACCAAGCTTCTAAGAAAGGCAATCAACAGAAAGACCGGCAAAACAACCACCAAGGTAAGCAGCAGGGAAACAAGCCAAATAAAGGCAAGTCTACCCAGCCAAAAAACCAGCGGGGAAACCGGCAAGGGGGTGGAAATCAACCTCAAAGGAAGAAGACTTCCACCCCCTCCTCTGCACAGCCTTCCTCTTCTCGACAAGGCCGCAATACCCAGAAATCTGGTTCGGGACAGAAACAAAATCGGCAAAATTCACGAAGCAGATCCGCTCCACCGAGCCGATCTCGGTCTCGAAATCCCCGGCGTTAAGGCACCTCTTCTGGCTCCCTCTCCAAGATCCCGAGCGCTATGCTCTATTGCTTTTCTCTAGAAAGACCCCAACTGAGGTGGATCAACGTGTTTCAAACACTGCCATCCACAATCTCTCTCAGTACAAGCTTTCATTTAGCGAGAAAAAGCTTCTAGGACTTGGTTTGGGATATATTCCTCCGTCAAAGTTTCCGGATTCAACACATCTCACCAAAGACTATGATAATTTTGCAAGGCAACTTCGTCTTCGATGGTTTTTCAGAAATGCACCAGATAGACCTCTTCCTCCTTTTCGAGTTGCAAACCCGAATTGGAATCCTTCTAAAGTTTATCAGCCTCTGGAAGACATCATCAACACTGGAAGAGTCATACTTCAAAATTCAATCTCTTCATGTGAGCGACTTCCTCAGAACAAGCTTTCGCTTCATTTGAGAAGAGCCCTTAACAGATTGATAAAGAACCATAACATCATTATCAAGCCAGCAGATAAAAACCTTGGTTTGGTAATTCTTGATAAATCATGGTATCTTAATGAAGGTGATCGGCAACTTCTAGATCAACAGGTCTATCTCCCAGTCACCCAAGCTCCATTGAATGAACTGTTTGATAGGCTTGCCTGCATCTGTCAAAAGTCTAGTGTGCTCTCAAGGGATGAAGCAAAGTTTATTTTGCAGAAGCCAGAGCAAGGGTTCAGAGTTTGCTCTCTTTACTTCTTGCCCAAAATCCACAAACCTACAGTGGTCGGAAGGCCAATCTGCTCTTACAATGGCTTTGTTTTTGAGAATGCGTCTATATGGCTTCATCATAAGCTTTTCCCCATTCTCCTCCAACAAAAGCAACATCTAAAAGACTCCCTCACTCTGATTAAAGAGTTATCTGAGCTTCATCTACCACAAGAAATTATCCTCTTCACATTTGATGTGGAATCTCTGTACCCCAGTATTCCCACCAATGAAGGACTGCATGCCCTCAAGATGATGATACAGGGTGACTTCAACCATGTAGAGCTCAACCTCATCATGACAATTGCCTCTCTTGTTCTCAAGAACCACTATCTTGAGTTTAATGGCACTTTTTGGCATCAAATCAGAGGCACTGCTATGGGGAGTAATTTTGCTGTTGTCTATGCCTGCCTTTTTCTATGTTATTTAGAAAACCTTCAAGAACAGGTACATCCCACAACAGAGCTACTCTACTACAAAAGATACATTGATGACGCTTTAGGTTTTTGGCATGGGTCTCACACCACTTTGCTTCAACATCTTAGCAACTATGCAATGGATCTTCAGGAGCATATCAAGATAACACATGTCATCTCCAATTCATCTGTGGATTTTTTGGATATTCACCTCTTCAAAGGTACTAATTTTCAAACCACAGGAAAGCTTTCTACTAGTTGTTTTCAGAAAGAGCTGAACAGGTATCAATACCTCCCTTTCTCTTCCTGGCACCCTAGTCATCAAAAGGAATCCTTCATCATTGGAGAACTTAAGCGTTATGTCATCAGGGAAAGCACGCTTCAAAGCTACATCAAGCTAAAGCTTTTGTTTTTCCAACGACTTCGAGGTAGAGGATATCCGGATTCTCTCCTTCGGAAAACTTTCAGCAAGGTCAAGTACAATATGCGAACAGCTCTACTTCTAAAGGCTTCCAATCGAGAAACCTCTTCGAGTAAGCGGATCCCCCTGGTTCTTAAGCTTGACTACTCCAAGTACACCAAAGCTTTAAACTTGGGGGCCTCCCTAAACCCTAAACTTTTTCGGCTTTGCCAACAAAATCCCGAGCTGAAGCATATACCTAGACCTATGATTTGCTGGAGAAATCCAAGGAATCTGCGCTCCTATCTTGTTAGATCAAGGTTTCGAACCTTTAATTTGTAACTTTCTATTTTTAGTAAGTACTATTTTTAGCGTGGACCCACCTTTGTAAAGCAACCCTTGGGAGCATCGGCTTAACAGCATATGAGATTTTTGTTTGTCCCACCTGTGTCATTTGCTAGACTTTTCTTTAGCTTGTTGATCTGTGCTTGAACTTGCTTCTGAACTTGCTCTTTGACTAGCTTGGCTATAGAGGGTTCAGTAGGAAGAGATTCTGCATCTCCCATGGCTTGATCCTGTGCAGCTTTCCTCTTGGTGAAAGCAGCTTGCTTGATCTTAGAGTTAAGGAGATGAGAGACCCTGAAATTATTTATGGCAGTTTTGAAATCTTTGAGCAGCTTGTTCTTCCAAGTCTTCATGGTGTTTTCCCATAAAGCGTGTGGGCTGTCCATGAGTTCCAAAGCAGCCATGAGGTTCAGGATTTCCTGGAGACTGGCTTCAAAAGTGGAGGCATAAGCATCCAGCTTCTTTTCTTGATTCTCTACCAGCTTTGCTTGGGCTTCAATGAGGACTTCCAAGCAGCTGCTCCTGTAATTTTTACAAAGATCTTGTAGAGTTTGATTGAGAAAGGCCTGTCCTTGTTCATCTTGCACAGTAAGGCGGGGTGGTTTGAGTCGAAGACTGTTAGGTACGGTGCCTTCTTCTCTTTGCTCTCTAAGCTTTTTGAGGTAAGCTTGACTTTTCTCAAAAGCTAAAAACATCTTCTTGTACTCCTCGATAGACTTCTTCAAGAAATCTTTAAGGTGAGAAGGTTGAGCGATGGGAAGAGTAGGCAGAGCAAAAAGGTCATCATAGGATGATGATGAAGCACCAAGTGTAAACCTGTATTGGTTTTGTGCATTAGCAGTATCTGTAGAATCATCCATTCTCCGCTTAGCACGTTCTCTTTCTCCACTAGCAAATTGAAACGCTCCCTGGCTGGTAGAAGGGTTGTCTTGACCTTCGTTTGCTGCCTCTGGGATAGTGTTCAAAAGCACCATGATAGCAAAGGTTTAGGGTTTAGGGGTTTTTTCAGGTGTGCGGTTGTGGAGTGATAAAGATAAATAACCGGTAGCTGCGGCAGCAAAAAGTAGCTGCGGCAGCAAAAAGTAAATTTTTCGGGGGGCCGGTTACGTGATAGTCAAGTGAAGTGTATGTAAGATATGGTGTTGAGGTGTGAATAGTATGAACTTAAGATGGCCACGCACTATGACCAAGAAGTCCAAAATCCCACCTCACGAGGACAACAGCTAGCCGAAAAATACGACCAAGTTGCCCACGCAAAATAAAGGCTAAGATGTGGGGACAACAACTTGCCGCAAAAGAACGACTAGTTGTCCACCAAACCAAAGGCTAAGACGTGGGGACAACAACTTGCCGCAAAAGAACGACTAGTTGCCCTCAAAAATAAAGGTAAGGGGAAGGGAAGGTGCATCAATCGAAATGACACTTAGCATGCCACGCAATATGACATTATGCCAGATCGAAGGAGCATACTCAGCAGAAAGACACTAAACCAGCCAAATTAATGACCAAGTGCCTCTTACTAAGCACCAAACCAATGGCCTTACTCACACACACAAGAAAGACACTTTACTTGCCCAAAAAAGGACTAAGTGCCTAACATACACAAAACACAAGACAAAATTTGATTTGATTTAAGAGACAAAAAAGACTTAAAAAAGTCGATTTCTTGTATTAACTTGAGGGTGTAGTTCCAAACTAGTTTCGCTCTAGAATGAGCTCTTCAGTGGAACACCCAAGTTTGAGATTACAAGAATGAGAGCTCTCCCTTATGTAGAGAAGGGAGGGCTAGCTTTTGCCTCTTTGCATGTGGGATAATTCAGCCTTTTGTTGTGAAAAAGCAAGCTTAGGACATGAAGAACCCAATGCAACAAACGGCGCTCGAATCGGATAAGTAGAGCTCTCTAAACAAGTAAAAGAAGCTCAATAGCATCTCATGCAAGCTATGGGTTTTGAACTCATGACCTCTTTCATTAGAGTCACAAGCCTTAACCATTAGGCTAGAGTGGACATGTTGACTCTACTTGCAAAAATAAGTTACATAAGGTAACTAGAAGACTAGAGAGATGCATAAAATAGGTGGAGGGTTTTCCCGATAGCTGAACCAAACATGGGAGGTCTCATATGCTGTTAAGCCGATGCTCCCAAGGGTTGCTTTACAAAGGTGGGTCCACGCTAAAAATAGTACTTACTAAAAATAGAAAGTTACAAATTAAAGGTTCGAAACCTTGATCTAACAAGATAGGAGCGCAGATTCCTTGGATTTCTCCAGCAAATCATAGGTCTAGGTATATGCTTCAGCTCGGGATTTTGTTGGCAAAGCCGAAAAAGTTTAGGGTTTAGGGTTTAGGGTTTAGGGTTTAGGGTTTAGGGTTTAGGGTTTAGGGTTTAGGGTTTAGGGTTTAGGGTTTAGGGTTTAGGGTTTAGGGTTTAGGGTTTAGGGTTTAGGGTTTAGGGTTTAGGGTTTAGGGTTTAGGGTTTAGGGTTTAGGGTTTAGGGTTTAGGGTTTAGGGTTTAGGGTTTAGGGTTTAGGGTTTAGGGTTTAGGGTTTAGGGTTTAGGGTTTAGGCATGGGAGATGCAGAATCTCTTCCTACTGAACCCTCTATAGCCAAGCTAGTCAAAGAGCAAGTTCAGAAGCAAGTTCAAGCACAGATCAACAAGCTAAAGAAAAGTCTAGCAAATAACACAGGTGGGACAAACAAAAAACGGAAAGATAATCAACAAAAGAAAAGCCAGAACAATAGCCAGAACAACAACAAGAAGAAAACTAGAAGCAACCAAGCTTCTAAGAAAGGCAATCAACAGAAAGACCGGCAAAACAACCACCAAGGTAAGCAACAGCAGGGAAACAAGCCAAATAAAGGCACGTCTACCCAGCCAAAAAACCAGCGGGGAAACCGCCAAGGGGGTGGAAATCAACCTCAAAGGAAGAAGACTTCCACCCCCTCCTCTGCACAGCCTTCCTCTTCTCGACAAGGCCGCAATACCCAGAAATCTGGTTCGGGACAGAAACAAAATCGGCAAAATTCACGAAGCAGATCCGCTCCACCGAGCCGATCTCGGTCTCGAAATCCCCGGCGTTAAGGCACCTCTTCTGGCTCCCTCTTCAAGATCCCGAGCGCTATGCTCTAATGCTTTTCTCTAGAAAGACCCCAACTGAGGTGGATCAACGTGTTTCAAACACTGCCATCCACAATCTCTCTCAGTACAAGCTTTCATTTAGCGAGAAAAAGCTTCTAGGACTTGGTTTGGGATATATTCCTCCATCAAAGTTTCCGGATTCAACACATCTCACCAAAGACTATGATAATTTTGCAAGGCAACTTCGTCTTCGATGGTTTTTCAGAAATGCACCAGATAGACCTCTTCCTCCTTTTCGAGTTGCAAACCCGAATTGGAATCCTTCTAAAGTTTATCAGCCTCTGGAAGACATCATCAACACTGGAAGAGTCATACTTCAAAATTCAATCTCTTCATGTGAGCGACTTCCTCAGAACAAGCTTTCGCTTCATTTGAGAAGAGCCCTTAACAGATTGATAAAGAACCATAACATCATTATCAAGCCAGCAGATAAAAACCTTGGTTTGGTAATTCTTGATAAATCATGGTATCTTAATGAAGGTGATCGGCAACTTCTAGATCAACAGGTCTATCTCCCAGTCACCCAAGCTCCATTGAATGAACTGTTTGATAGGCTTGCCTGCATCTGTCAAAAGTCTAGTGTGCTCTCAAGGGATGAAGCAAAGTTTATTTTGCAGAAACCAGAGCAAGGGTTCAGAGTTTGCTCTCTTTACTTCTTGCCCAAAATCCACAAACCTACAGTGGTCGGAAGGCCAATCTGCTCTTACAATGGCTTTGTTTTTGAGAATGCGTCTATATGGCTTCATCATAAGCTTTTTCCCATTCTCCTCCAACAAAAGCAACATCTAAAAGACTCCCTCACTCTGATTAAAGAGTTATCTGAGCTTCATCTACCACAAGAAATTATCCTCTTCACATTTGATGTGGAATCTCTGTACCCCAGTATTCCCACCAATGAAGGACTGCATGCCCTCAAGATGATGATACAAGGTGACTTCAACCATGTAGAGCTCAACCTCATCATGACAATTGCCTCTCTTGTTCTCAAGAACCACTATCTTGAGTTTAATGGCACTTTTTGGCATCAAATCAGAGGCACTGCTATGGGGAGTAATTTTGCTGTTGTCTATGCCTGCCTTTTTCTATGTTATTTAGAAAACCTTCAAGAACAGGTACATCCCACAACAGAGCTACTCTACTACAAAAGATACATTGATGATGCTTTAGGTTTTTGGCATGGGTCTCATACCACTTTGCTTCAACATCTTAGCAACTATGCAATGGATCTTCAGGAGCATATCAAGATAACACATGTCATCTCCAATTCATCTGTGGATTTTTTGGATATTCACCTCTTCAAAGGTACTAATTTTCAAACCACAGGAAAGCTTTCTACTAGTTGTTTTCAGAAAGAGCTGAACAGGTATCAATACCTCCCTTTCTCTTCCTGGCACCCTAGTCATCAAAAGGAAGCCTTCATCATTGGAGAACTTAAGCGTTATGTCATCAGGGAAAGCACGCTTCAAAGCTACATCAAGCTAAAGCTTTTGTTTTTCCAACGACTTCGAGGTAGAGGATATCCGGATTCTCTCCTTCGGAAAACTTTCAGCAAGATCAAGTACAATATGCGAACAGCTCTACTTCTAAAGGCTTCCAATCGAGAAACCTCTTCGAGTAAGCGGATCCCCCTGGTTCTTAAGCTTGACTACTCCAAGTACACCAAAGCTTTAAACTTGGGGGCCTCCCTAAACCCTAAACTTTTTCGGCTTTGCCAACAAAATCCCGAGCTGAAGCATATACCTAGACCTATGATTTGCTGGAGAAATCCAAGGAATCTGCGCTCCTATCTTGTTAGATCAAGGTTTCGAACCTCTAATTTGTAACTTTCTATTTTTAGTAAGTACTATTTTTAGCGTGGACCCACCTTTGTAAAGCAACCCTTGGGAGCATCGGCTTAACAGCATATGAGACCTCCCATGTTTGGTTCTGCTATCGGGAAAACCCTCCACCTATTTTATGCATCTCTCTAGTTACCTTATGTAACTTATTTTTGCATGTAGAGTCAACATGTCCACTCTAGCCTAATGGTTAAGGCTTGTGACTCTAATGAAAGAGGTCATGAGTTCAAAACCCATAGCTTGCATGAGATGCTATTGAGCTTCTTTTACTTGTTTAGAGAGCTCTACTTATCCGATTCGAGCGCCGTTTGTTGCATTGGGTTCTTCATGTCCTAAGCCTGCTTTTTCACAACAAAAGGCTGAATTATCCCACATGCAAAGAGGCAAAAGCTAGCCCTCCCTTCTCTACATAAGGGAGAGCTCTCATTCTTGTAATCTCAAACTTGGGTGTTCCACTGAAGAGCTCATTCTAGAGCGAAACTAGTTTGGAACTACACCCTCAAGTTAATACAAGAAATCGACTTTTTTAAGTCTTTTTTGTCTCTTAAATCAAATCAAATTTTGTCTTGTGTTTTGTGTATGTTAGGCACTTAGTCCTTTTTTGGGCAAGTAAAGTGTCTTTCTTGTGTGTGTGAGTAAGGCCATTGGTTTGGTGCTTAGCAAGAGGCACTTGGTCATTAATTTGGCTGGTTTAGTGTCTTTCTGCTGAGTATGCTCCTTCGATCTGGCATAATGTCATATTGCGTGGCATGCTAAGTGTCATTTCGATTGATGCACCTTCCCTTCCCCTTACCTTTATTTTTGAGGGCAACTAGTCGTTCTTTTGCGGCAAGTTGTTGTCCCCACGTCTTAGCCTTTGGTTTGGTGGACAACTAGTCGTTCTTTTGCGGCAAGTTGTTGTCCCCACATCTTAGCCTTTAGTTTGCGTGGGCAACTGGTCGTATTTTTCGGCTAGCTGTTGTCCTCGTGAGGTGGGATTTTGGACTTCTTGGTCATAGTGCGTGGCCATCTTAAGTTCATACTATTCACACCTCAACACCATATCTTACATACACTCCACTTGACTATCACGTAACCGGCCCCCCGAAAAATTTATTTTTTACTGCCGCAGCTATTTTTAGCTGTCGCAGCTACCGGTTATTTATCTTTATCACTCCACAACCGCACACCTGAAAAAACCCCTAAACCCTAAACCCTAAACCCTAAACCCTAAACCCTAAACTTTTTCGGCTTTGCCAACAAAATCCCGAGCTGAAGCATATACCTAGACCTATGATTTGCTGGAGAAATCCAAGGAATCTGCGCTCCTATCTTGTTAGATCAAGGTTTCGAACCTTTAATTTGTAACTTTCTATTTTTAGTAAGTACTATTTTTAGCGTGGACCCACCTTTGTAAAGCAACCCTTGGGAGCATCGGCTTAACAGCATATGAGACCTCCCATGTTTGGTTCAGCTATCGGGAAAACCCTCCACCTATTTTATGCATCTCTCTAGTCTTCTAGTTACCTTATGTAACTTATTTTTGCATGTAGAGTCAACATGTCCACTCTAGCCTAATGGTTAAGGCTTGTGACTCTAATGAAAGAGGTCATGAGTTCAAAACCCATAGCTTGCATGAGATGCTATTGAGCTTCTTTTACTTGTTTAGAGAGCTCTACTTATCCGATTCGAGCGCCGTTTGTTGCATTGGGTTCTTCATGTCCTAAGCTTGCTTTTTCACAACAAAAGGCTGAATTATCCCACATGCAAAGAGGCAAAAGCTAGCCCTCCCTTCTCTACATAAGGGAGAGCTCTCATTCTTGTAATCTCAAACTTGGGTGTTCCACTGAAGAGCTCATTCTAGAGCGAAACTAGTTTGGAACTACACCCTCAAGTTAATACAAGAAATCGACTTTTTTAAGTCTTTTTTGTCTCTTAAATCAAATCAAATTTTGTCTTGTGTTTTGTGTATGTTAGGCACTTAGTCCTTTTTTGGGCAAGTAAAGTGTCTTTCTTGTGTGTGTGAGTAAGGCCATTGGTTTGGTGCTTAGTAAGAGGCACTTGGTCATTAATTTGGCTGGTTTAGTGTCTTTCTGCTGAGTATGCTCCTTCGATCTGGCATAATGTCATATTGCGTGGCATGCTAAGTGTCATTTCGATTGATGCACCTTCCCTTCCCCTTACCTTTATTTTTGAGGGCAACTAGTCGTTCTTTTGCGGCAAGTTGTTGTCCCCACGTCTTAGCCTTTGGTTTGGTGGACAACTAGTCGTTCTTTTGCGGCAAGTTGTTGTCCCCACATCTTAGCCTTTATTTTGCGTGGGCAACTTGGTCGTATTTTTCGGCTAGCTGTTGTCCTCGTGAGGTGGGATTTTGGACTTCTTGGTCATAGTGCGTGGCCATCTTAAGTTCATACTATTCACACCTCAACACCATATCTTACATACACTTCACTTGACTATCACGTAACCGGCCCCCCGAAAAATTTACTTTTTGCTGCCGCAGCTACTTTTTGCTGCCGCAGCTACCGGTTATTTATCTTTATCACTCCACAACCGCACACCTGAAAAAACCCCTAAACCCTAAACCTTTGCTATCATGGTGCTTTTGAACACTATCCCAGAGGCAGCAAACGAAGGTCAAGACAACCCTTCTACCAGCCAGGGAGCGTTTCAATTTGCTAGTGGAGAAAGAGAACGTGCTAAGCGGAGAATGGATGATTCTACAGATACTGCTAATGCACAAAACCAATACAGGTTTACACTTGGTGCTTCATCATCATCCTATGATGACCTTTTTGCTCTGCCTACTCTTCCCATCGCTCAACCTTCTCACCTTAAAGATTTCTTGAAGAAGTCTATCGAGGAGTACAAGAAGATGTTTTTAGCTTTTGAGAAAAGTCAAGCTTACCTCAAAAAGCTTAGAGAGCAAAGAGAAGAAGGCACCGTACCTAACAGTCTTCGACTCAAACCACCCCGCCTTACTGTGCAAGATGAACAAGGACAGGCCTTTCTCAATCAAACTCTACAAGATCTTTGTAAAAATTACAGGAGCAGCTGCTTGGAAGTCCTCATTGAAGCCCAAGCAAAGCTGGTAGAGAATCAAGAAAAGAAGCTGGATGCTTATGCCTCCACTTTTGAAGCCAGTCTCCAGGAAATCCTGAACCTCATGGCTGCTTTGGAACTCATGGACAGCCCACACGCTTTATGGGAAAACACCATGAAGACTTGGAAGAACAAGCTGCTCAAAGATTTCAAAACTGCCATAAATAATTTCAGGGTCTCTCATCTCCTTAACTCTAAGATCAAGCAAGCTGCTTTCACCAAGAGGAAAGCTGCACAGGATCAAGCCATGGGAGATGCAGAATCTCTTCCTACTGAACCCTCTATAGCCAAGCTAGTCAAAGAGCAAGTTCAGAAGCAAGTTCAAGCACAGATCAACAAGCTAAAGAAAAGTCTAGCAAATGACACAGGTGGGACAAACAAAAAACGGAAAGATAATCAACAAAAGAAAAGCCAGAACAACAACAAGAAGAAAACTAGAAGCAACCAAGCTTCTAAGAAAGGCAATCAACAGAAAGACCGGCAAAACAACCACCAAGGTAAGCAGCAGGGAAACAAGCCAAATAAAGGCAAGTCTACCCAGCCAAAAAACCAGCGGGGAAACCGGCAAGGGGGTGGAAATCAACCTCAAAGGAAGAAGACTTCCACCCCCTCCTCTGCACAGCCTTCCTCTTCTCGACAAGGCCGCAATACCCAGAAATCTGGTTCGGGACAGAAACAAAATCGGCAAAATTCACGAAGCAGATCCGCTCCACCGAGCCGATCTCGGTCTCGAAATCCCCGGCGTTAAGGCACCTCTTCTGGCTCCCTCTCCAAGATCCCGAGCGCTATGCTCTATTGCTTTTCTCTAGAAAGACCCCAACTGAGGTGGATCAACGTGTTTCAAACACTGCCATCCACAATCTCTCTCAGTACAAGCTTTCATTTAGCGAGAAAAAGCTTCTAGGACTTGGTTTGGGATATATTCCTCCGTCAAAGTTTCCGGATTCAACACATCTCACCAAAGACTATGATAATTTTGCAAGGCAACTTCGTCTTCGATGGTTTTTCAGAAATGCACCAGATAGACCTCTTCCTCCTTTTCGAGTTGCAAACCCGAATTGGAATCCTTCTAAAGTTTATCAGCCTCTGGAAGACATCATCAACACTGGAAGAGTCATACTTCAAAATTCAATCTCTTCATGTGAGCGACTTCCTCAGAACAAGCTTTCGCTTCATTTGAGAAGAGCCCTTAACAGATTGATAAAGAACCATAACATCATTATCAAGCCAGCAGATAAAAACCTTGGTTTGGTAATTCTTGATAAATCATGGTATCTTAATGAAGGTGATCGGCAACTTCTAGATCAACAGGTCTATCTCCCAGTCACCCAAGCTCCATTGAATGAACTGTTTGATAGGCTTGCCTGCATCTGTCAAAAGTCTAGTGTGCTCTCAAGGGATGAAGCAAAGTTTATTTTGCAGAAGCCAGAGCAAGGGTTCAGAGTTTGCTCTCTTTACTTCTTGCCCAAAATCCACAAACCTACAGTGGTCGGAAGGCCAATCTGCTCTTACAATGGCTTTGTTTTTGAGAATGCGTCTATATGGCTTCATCATAAGCTTTTCCCCATTCTCCTCCAACAAAAGCAACATCTAAAAGACTCCCTCACTCTGATTAAAGAGTTATCTGAGCTTCATCTACCACAAGAAATTATCCTCTTCACATTTGATGTGGAATCTCTGTACCCCAGTATTCCCACCAATGAAGGACTGCATGCCCTCAAGATGATGATACAGGGTGACTTCAACCATGTAGAGCTCAACCTCATCATGACAATTGCCTCTCTTGTTCTCAAGAACCACTATCTTGAGTTTAATGGCACTTTTTGGCATCAAATCAGAGGCACTGCTATGGGGAGTAATTTTGCTGTTGTCTATGCCTGCCTTTTTCTATGTTATTTAGAAAACCTTCAAGAACAGGTACATCCCACAACAGAGCTACTCTACTACAAAAGATACATTGATGACGCTTTAGGTTTTTGGCATGGGTCTCACACCACTTTGCTTCAACATCTTAGCAACTATGCAATGGATCTTCAGGAGCATATCAAGATAACACATGTCATCTCCAATTCATCTGTGGATTTTTTGGATATTCACCTCTTCAAAGGTACTAATTTTCAAACCACAGGAAAGCTTTCTACTAGTTGTTTTCAGAAAGAGCTGAACAGGTATCAATACCTCCCTTTCTCTTCCTGGCACCCTAGTCATCAAAAGGAATCCTTCATCATTGGAGAACTTAAGCGTTATGTCATCAGGGAAAGCACGCTTCAAAGCTACATCAAGCTAAAGCTTTTGTTTTTCCAACGACTTCGAGGTAGAGGATATCCGGATTCTCTCCTTCGGAAAACTTTCAGCAAGGTCAAGTACAATATGCGAACAGCTCTACTTCTAAAGGCTTCCAATCGAGAAACCTCTTCGAGTAAGCGGATCCCCCTGGTTCTTAAGCTTGACTACTCCAAGTACACCAAAGCTTTAAACTTGGGGGCCTCCCTAAACCCTAAACTTTTTCGGCTTTGCCAACAAAATCCCGAGCTGAAGCATATACCTAGACCTATGATTTGCTGGAGAAATCCAAGGAATCTGCGCTCCTATCTTGTTAGATCAAGGTTTCGAACCTTTAATTTGTAACTTTCTATTTTTAGTAAGTACTATTTTTAGCGTGGACCCACCTTTGTAAAGCAACCCTTGGGAGCATCGGCTTAACAGCATATGAGACCTCCCATGTTTGGTTCAGCTATCGGGAAAACCCTCCACCTATTTTATGCATCTCTCTAGTCTTCTAGTTACCTTATGTAACTTATTTTTGCATGTAGAGTCAACATGTCCACTCTAGCCTAATGGTTAAGGCTTGTGACTCTAATGAAAGAGGTCATGAGTTCAAAACCCATAGCTTGCATGAGATGCTATTGAGCTTCTTTTACTTGTTTAGAGAGCTCTACTTATCCGATTCGAGCGCCGTTTGTTGCATTGGGTTCTTCATGTCCTAAGCTTGCTTTTTCACAACAAAAGGCTGAATTATCCCACATGCAAAGAGGCAAAAGCTAGCCCTCCCTTCTCTACATAAGGGAGAGCTCTCATTCTTGTAATCTCAAACTTGGGTGTTCCACTGAAGAGCTCATTCTAGAGCGAAACTAGTTTGGAACTACACCCTCAAGTTAATACAAGAAATCGACTTTTTTAAGTCTTTTTTGTCTCTTAAATCAAATCAAATTTTGTCTTGTGTTTTGTGTATGTTAGGCACTTAGTCCTTTTTTGGGCAAGTAAAGTGTCTTTCTTGTGTGTGTGAGTAAGGCCATTGGTTTGGTGCTTAGTAAGAGGCACTTGGTCATTAATTTGGCTGGTTTAGTGTCTTTCTGCTGAGTATGCTCCTTCGATCTGGCATAATGTCATATTGCGTGGCATGCTAAGTGTCATTTCGATTGATGCACCTTCCCTTCCCCTTACCTTTATTTTTGAGGGCAACTAGTCGTTCTTTTGCGGCAAGTTGTTGTCCCCACGTCTTAGCCTTTGGTTTGGTGGACAACTAGTCGTTCTTTTGCGGCAAGTTGTTGTCCCCACATCTTAGCCTTTATTTTGCGTGGGCAACTTGGTCGTATTTTTCGGCTAGCTGTTGTCCTCGTGAGGTGGGATTTTGGACTTCTTGGTCATAGTGCGTGGCCATCTTAAGTTCATACTATTCACACCTCAACACCATATCTTACATACACTTCACTTGACTATCACGTAACCGGCCCCCCGAAAAATTTACTTTTTGCTGCCGCAGCTACTTTTTGCTGCCGCAGCTACCGGTTATTTATCTTTATCACTCCACAACCGCACACCTGAAAAAACCCCTAAACCCTAAACCCTAAACCCTAAACCCTAAACCCTAAAACCCTAAGCCCTAAACCCTAAGCCCTAAACCCCTAAAACCCTAAGCCCTAAACCCTAAGCCCTAAGCCCTAAGCCCTGAACCCTGAACCCTGAACCCTGAGCCCTGAACCCTGAGCCCTGAGCCCTGAACCCTAAGCCCTAAACCCTAAACCCTTTATTTTTTGCTGCCGCAGCTACTTTTAGCTGCCGCTGCTACCGGTTATTTATCTTTATCACTCCACAACCGCACACCTGAAAAAACCCCCTAAACCCTAAACCCTAAACCCTAAACCCTAACCCCTAACCCCTAAACCCTAAACCCTAACCCCTAACCCCTGAACCCTGAACCCTGAACCCTGAACCCTGAACCATGAACCCTGAACCATGAACCCTGAACCCTGAACCCTGAACCCTGAACCCTAAACCCTAAATCCCACAACAGAGCTACTCTACTACAAAAGATACATTGATGACGCTTTAGGATTTTGGCGTGGGTCTCACACCACTTTGCTTCAACATCTTAGCAACTATGCAATGGATCTTCAGGAGCATATCAAGATAACACATGTCATCTCCAATTCATCTGTGGATTTTTTGGACATTCACCTCTTCAAAGGTACTAATTTTCAAACCACAGGAAAGCTTTCTACTAGTTGTTTTCAGAAAGAGCTGAACAGGTATCAATACCTCCCTTTCTCTTCCTGGCACCCTAGTCATCAAAAGGAATCCTTCATCATTGGAGAACTTAAGCGTTATGTCATCAGGGAAAGCACGCTTCAAAGCTACATCAAGCTAAAGCTTTTGTTTTTCCAACGACTTCGAGGTAGAGGATATCCGGATTCTCTCCTTCGGAAAACTTTCAGCAAGGTCAAGTACAATATGCGAACAGCTCTACTTCTAAAGGCTTCCAATCGAGAAACCTCTTCGAGTAAGCGGATCCCCCTGGTTCTTAAGCTTGACTACTCCAAGTACACCAAAGCTTTAAACTTGGGGGCCTCCCTAAACCCTAAACTTTTTCGGCTTTGCCAACAAAATCCCGAGCTGAAACATATACCTAGACCTATGATTTGCTGGAGAAATCCAAGGAATCTGCGCTCCTATCTTGTTAGATCAAGGTTTCGAACCTCTAATTTGTAACTTTCTATTTTTAGTAAGTACTATTTTTAGTGTGGACCCACCTTTGTAAAGCAACCCTTGGGAGCATCGGCTTAACAGCATATGAGACCTCCCATGTTTGGTTCTGCTATCGGGAAAACCCTCCACCTATTTTATGCATCTCTCTAGTCTTCTAGTTACCTTATGTAACTTATTTTTGCAAGTAGAGTCAACATGTCCACTCTAGCCTAATGGTTAAGGCTTGTGACTCTAATGAAAGAGGTCATGAGTTCAAAACCCATAGCTTGCATGAGATGCTATTAAGCTTCTTTTACTTGTTTAGAGAGCTCTACTTATCCGATTCGAGCGCCGTTTGTTGCATTGGGTTCTTCATGTCCTAAGCTTGCTTTTTCACAACAAAAGGCTGAATTATCCCACATGCAAAGAGGCAAAAGCTAGCCCTCCCTTCTCTACATAAGGGAGAGCTCTCATTCTTGTAATCTCAAACTTGGGTGTTCCACTGAAGAGCTCATTCTAGAGCGAAACTAGTTTGGAACTACACCCTCAAGTTAATACAAGAAATCGACTTTTTTAAGTCTTTTTTGTCTCTTAAATCAAATCAAATTTTGTCTTGTGTTTTGTGTATGTTAGGCACTTAGTCCTTTTTTGGGCAAGTAAAGTGTCTTTCTTGTGTGTGTGAGTAAGGCCATTGGTTTGGTGCTTAGCAGGTCATTAATTTGGCTGGTTTAGTGTCTTTCTGCTGAGTATGCTCCTTCGATCTGGCATAATGTCATATTGCGTGGCATGCTAAGTGTCATTTCGATTGATGCACCTTCCCTTCCCCTTACCTTTATTTTTGAGGGCAACTAGTCGTTCTTTTGCGGCAAGTTGTTGTCCCCACGTCTTAGCCTTTGGTTTGGTGGACAATTAGTCGTTCTTTGCGGCAAGTTGTTGTCCCCACATCTTAGCCTTTAGTTTGCGTGGGCAACTGGTCGTATTTTTCGGCTAGCTGTTGTCCTTGTGAGGTGGGATTTTGGACTTCTTGGTCATAGTGTGTGGCCATCTTAAGTTCATACTATTCACACCTCAACACCATATCTTACATACACTCCACTTGACTATCACGTAACCGGCCCCCCGAAAAATTTATTTTTCGCTGCCGCAGCTACTTTTAGCTGCCGCAGCTACCGGTTATTTAGCTTTATCACTCCACAACCGCACACCTGAAAAAAAACCCTAAACCCTAAACCCTAAACCCTAGACTCCGCTCTTGCTTCAAGAAAGATCCCAAGATGGCCCGACTCCCTCTTCCGATGATATGTTGGCGCAACGGGAAGAAGCTCAAAAACTTCCTTGTGCGTGCCAAAATCGGTCGTCCTTATCCTCGTCTTCGACTCTCTTTTCACCCTCGTCGACACCCCTCACGAACCTCTCCTCGCCCCTTGTAAAAACCCTGCCTGTTTGGGCACGGTTCACCTCCCTGCCTCCTTGCCTGTTTTGGTAAAGTTGACTCGCCTATTAGACATTGTTCCTTTTTTGGCAATCTTGCCTCTTTTGGAACTGTTGACTTTCCTTTTTTGGCAGCCCCCATCTCCCCTCACTTTGAGGCCTTTTTCCCTCATTTTGAGGCAATCTTCCCTCCTTTTTATGCACCCCCCCTCCCCCCCCTCTTCCTATATAAGCAAAGCCTTGTACTCTCATTTTTTCATTGCACTAATGAGTGCCCCTAATGCACGAAACTAGTTTGCAAGTTTAAAAGTGTTTGCATCAAGTCTTATCTCTTCCTCTTCTCTCCCTCTCTTCCCCCTCCCCCCCTCTCTCCCTCCCCCCCTCTCTTCTTCTTCTCTCCCTCTCCCTCTCCCTCCTTCCCCCCTCCCCCTCCCCCCTCCCTTCCCCCCCCCTCTCGTCTTCTTCTCTCCCTCACCTCCCTCTAGGGCCGCTCGCCTTGCCTTTGTTTTTAAACTTAAATTTTTAAACTCTAAAGCTTTCTACATGGCGCATGCCCCTAGCTCCTCCTCCCCCTTTGCTTCCTCCTCCTCCCCCTCCTCCCCCTCCCCCTCCCCCTCCTCCTCCCCTTCCCCCTCCCTCTCTTCCCTTTCCCCCCCCTCCCCCTCTTTCTCCTCCCTCATTCATGCTCGGGACTCTCTCTCACCCTCCTTACGAGCCCGTCGAGTCTCCTCCACCTCCCCGCCACAATCCTCCTTCCTCCACCCAAGGGCCTCCTACCCTCCCCTCTCCACCTCCGACTTTCTTCTACGCCTCAACGCCTCCCCCACCGCAGCAGCAGGAGGCTCCTCCTCCCATCCACCGGCCGGCTCCTCCAACCTCAACACCACTGCCGGCGTCGCTGCCCCCTCCTCCGCTGCACCCCCCTTGGTTGGATCTTCTTCTTCTTCCTCTTCTGCAGTGGCGGGCTGCTTTCTGGCTGCAGCGCCGCCGCCGCAGCGCTCCCCTCCACCGCCGCCGCCGCCTCTGCAGCGCCCTACGACGCTGCCGCCGCCGCCGTTTGCTGCCGCCCCATCGGCGCCACCGTCTCCCTCTCCTGCTGCCGCGGCCCCCCCCTCTGTGTTGCAGCCTCCTCCTCGGCAACCTCCTCCTCGGCGGCCCCCCCCTCTGTTGCAGCCTCCTCGTCGGCAGCCTCCTCCTCGGCAGCCCGCCTTGGTGGGCCCAATGCCAGGGCTCCCTTCTCCGCCGCCGCCGCTGCCTGGGTCCGACCCCTCGCCGCCGTGGCCGCCTGCCCTGGGCCCCCCTTTGCCCCGGCCGCCCCCGCCCTTGCCTCTCCTGCGGCTGCGCAGGCCGCCCCCGCCGTGGTGGCTGCCGCCGCCGCCTCTGCCATGGCCACCGCTGCCGCCACCAGCGGCGGCTCTGTGTTGGCAGCCACCTCCTCCACCGGCTCTGCCGCCTCCGCCTCCTCCTCCTCCGATGCTGACAGAGCCCCCCTCTCCTCCACTTTCTCCTCTCTCCAGCCTGGCCCTGCCACCCCCAGCGCCCTCCCCGCCGTCAGCAGCCCTCTTTCCCCCCCTTTTTCTCCCGATCTTCACGCCCATGTCTCCGCTTCCTTCGCCTTTCCTATCCTCCCGACCTCCTCTTGCTCCCTCTCGTTCCCTCCCTTTTCCTCCTCTTTCCCCCCTCTACCTCCCCTCTCTTGCTCTCTCCCAGATCCTTCCTGCTTCAGCTCGCGGGAGGAGCTTGATTCCGTTTTTGACAACCTTATGCTTCAAATCCGTGGAGTCCGAAAGGCCAGGCACCCTTTTCCTCACCACGCCTCCTTTGACGCCCCCTCCTTTGATCTCGGTCTTAACCTCTCCAAAGATGAGATCGAAGTCATTAGGGAAAACCGTCTCGATGAGCCGCAAGTGTCTCTCCCAACCGAGACCCCTCCCTCCCTTGCTTCAAACCACCTCGTCGAGCCCCAAGAGCCCCTCCCTGAAGCCCCTCCCTCCCTTGCCTCAACCCCCCCTCTTCTCTCCTCTCAGATTTTCCTCATCCTGAAGAGCTAAAAACTCTCCTCTCTGCTTCCGTCGCCGAATTCAAAAAACTCCACTCCAAGCATCTTCGAGCCCTTGATGTTCAATCAAGGCTCGAGAGCATCATCTCGGAAGGCCTCGTCCCCAACAATCTCAAGCTCAAGCCTCCCAAGCTCACCATCAACGACCCTGACGCCCAAAAAGTCCTTGATGGAGAGCTTTTTCGTCTCACTGAGGCCTATAAGGCTAATTGTGCCTCCGCTCTCCTCTCCGCACAAAAATCTCTCTCTAACTCCTTCCTCGAGAAGCTCTCCTCCTTTCACCTCACCTTTGCCGACCGGCTTGATGAGCTTTGCAAAATCCTCTCCTCCATTCCCCTCTACCACATTCCCTCTTCTTGGTGGCTTGCCAAAATCCACTCTTGGCGTCTAGAATCTCTCTTGGCCTTCCGGTTTGAAATCAATCACTTTCTTGTCACTTCCTCTCTGGAAGCTCAAGTCCAGAAAAAAGCCGTCACCCTCCGCAAAGATGCTCAAGAGGACGCTCTCCTTGAGGCCGAAAAAATCCCCAAAGAGAAAGCCGTCAATACTCTCATTCAGGAAGGGCTCTCTCGCGTCAAAGACGACCTCTCCCGTCTCATCCAACCTCTCCTTCAACATCTCCCTCAAGCTACCCTCCCCTCTTCTCCTTCTCCCCCCTTCCCCCCTCCCTCTCCCCCTCTCCCTTCTCTCCCCCCTCCCGGGAAGGGCCGCCTTCCCACCCCTCCTTTCCCCCCCCCTCTTCCTCTCTTCCCCCCTTCCCCCCTCCCTCCCCCTCTCTCCCCTCTCTCCCCCCTCCCGGGAAGGGCCTCCTTCCCACCCCCCCTTACCCCCCTCTCTCCTCCCCTTTTCAAATCCCCTCTCCCCCCCTCCTCACCCACAACCCCCGCCCCCCTCCTCCTGGCTCCACCTCCTCTTCTCTAAAGCGCCGCTCTTTCCCAAGGAATGGTGGGCGTTTTACCAAAAACCACCGCCTTCCCCCAAAGGGAAAAGGCAAAGAAACCTTTTCTGGCTCCCTCTTCTCAATCCCTCGCTCTACGCAGCCATCTCTTTCGGCCGCAAAACCCCCTCCCAAGTAGACACTAGGATCTCTAACTTCTCTATTCATAACTTCTCCTCCTTCCCTCTCTCTTTCGCCCAAAAGAAGCTTCTGAGCCTCGGCCTCCACTTCATCCCTCCTCCTCCTTCTCCTCCCCTTCCCCTCCTCGCCTCCGCCTTCTCCAATCTCGACCGCTCCTACCGCCTTCGTCTTCTCTTCAACTCCAGCTCTTCCCCTTCTCCCTTCCACATTCCCAACCCTTCCTTCACCCCCCCTCCCGCCCCCGCCCTTTCCAAATCCATTTTCGATGCCTTCTCCCTCCTTTCCTCTTCTCTTGATTCCCACTCCTTCTCCGGCCTTCACTCCTATCTCCAAAAGGCTCTCATCCAACTCGCCTCCAACGACTACCTCATCATCAAGCCCGCGGACAAAAACCTTGGCATTACCCTTCTTGACAAGTCGTGGTATGTCCAAGAATGCCTCCGCCACCTTGAGGACCCCTCTACCTACATCTCGGTTCCTGAGGTCCCTCTCTCCCTTCTGCACGATCGCTTGAAATCATTATGCCTCTCCGCCCTCTCCCTCCTCTCTTTTGAGGAGTTTCGCTTCCTCACCCTCACCCCCCCCCTCCGGCTTTCTGGTTTGCTCCTTCTACATCATCCCGAAAATCCATAAGCCTTCTCTTGTTGGCCGCCCCATTTGCTCTTATAACGGCTATGTTTTTGAGCAAGCCTCCAAGTGGCTTCACCACAAACTCCTCCCCATCCTCCTCTCCCATCGCTTCCATCTCCCTGATTCTCTCACCCTCATCAACCTCCTCTCCAACACCCCCTTTCCTCCTCACTGCTTTCTCTTCACCTTCGACATCATCTCTCTCTATCCCAACATTCCCACCGCCAAAGGCCTGCTAGCCCTCAAATCTTTCATCCTCCCTCACTTTTCCCCCCCCATGGTCTCTTTCATTGTTCGTCTCTCAGAGCTTGTGCTACGCAACAACTTCCTAGAGTTCAACAATTCCTTCTGGCTCCAAACCAAGGGAACAGCCATGGGTAGTAACTTTGCGGTGGTTTACGCTTGCCTCTTCTTGAGTCATCTCGAGGACTCAAATCCCCTCTTCCACTCACCCTCCCTCGCCTTCTATCGCAGATACATCGATGATGCCTTTGGAGTTTGGACAGGGGATCTCCCCTCTCTCCACGCCTTTCTTGATTCTTATGGCCATCCCCTTAAGCGCCATATCAAGATCGATGCCTCCTTCTCCCACTCCAAAGTAGCCATCCTCGACATCGAGTTCTTCAAAGGCGATCTCTTCTCCGAATATGGCATTCTCGACTCTCAATGCCATCAAAAGCCTCTCAACAACTACAACTATCTCCCGTGGCACTCCTTCCATCCTCTCCATCAAAAAACCTCCTTCATCGTTGGGGAGCTCCGTCGATACATCATCCGGGAGAGCTCCCTCTCAGGTTACCTCCGCCTCCGACAGCGTTTCTACTCCCGCCTTCGTGCTCGCGGCTACCCTCCCGCCTTCCTAAAGGCGTGCTTCAAAAAGGTGGCTTACTCCCGCCGTAAGCTTCTTCTCAAACCTTCTTCTCGCTCGGGCCATGGGACCCCCGTTGTTCTTAAGATCCCCTTTTCCCCCGCGACAAGGGCCTTAAACTTCGGGGCTTCCCTAAACCCTAAACTCCGCTCTTGCTTCAAGAAAGATCCCAAGATGACCCGACTCCCTCTTCCGATGATATGTTGGCGCAACGGGAAGAAGCTCAAAAACTTCCTTGTGTGTGCCAAAATCGGTCGTCCTTATCCTCGTCTTCGACTCTCTTTTCACCCTCGTCGACACCCCTCACGAACCTCTCCTCGCCCCTTGTAAAAACCCTACCTGTTTGGGCACGGTTCACCTCCCTGTCTCCTTGCCTGTTTTGGTAAAGTTGACTCGCCTATTAGGCATTGTTCCTTTTTTGGCAATCTTGCCTCTTTTGGAACTGTTGACTTTCCTTTTCTGGCAGCCCCATCTCCCCTCACTTTGAGGCCTTTTTCCCTCATTTTGAGGCAATCTTCCCTCCTTTTTATGCACCCCCCCTCCCCCTCCTCTTCCTATATAAGCAAAGCCTTGTACTCTCATTTTTTCATTGCACTGATGAGTGCCCCTAATGCACGAAACTAGTTTGCAAGTTTAAAAGTGTTTGCATCAAGGCTTATCTCTTCCTCTTCTCTCCCTCTCTTCCCCCTCCCCCCCTCTCTCCCTCCCCCCCTCTCTTCTTCTTCTCTCCCTCTCCCTCTCCCTCTCCCTCTCCCTCTTCCTCCTTCCCCCCTCCCCCTCCCCCCTCCCCCCTCCCTTCCCCCCCCCCTCTCGTCTTCTTCTCTCCCTCACCTCCCTCTAGGGCCGCTCGCCTTGCCTTTGTTTTTAAACTTAAATTTTTAAACTTAAATTTTTAAACTTAAACTTAAATTTTTAAACTTAAATTTTTAAACTTAAATTTTTAAACCCTAAACCCTAAACCCTAAACCCTAAAACCCTAAAACCCTAAAACCCTAAAATCCTAAACCCTAAACCCTAAACCCTAAATCCTAAACCCTAACCCTAAACCCTAACCCTAAATCCTAACCCTAAACCCTAAACCCTAAAAACCCCAAACCCTAAACCCTAAACCCCAAACCCTAAACCCTAAACCCTAAAACCCTAAAACCCTAAACCCTAAAACCCTAAGACCCAAAACCCAAAACCCAAAACCCCTAAAACCCTGAACCCTGAACCCTGAACCCTAAAAACCCTAAAACCCTAAATCCTAAACCCTAAACCCTAAATCGGTTGCTGCAAGGTTTAGGGTTTAGGGTTTTTTTCAGGTGTGCGGTTGTGGAGTGATAAAGATAAATAACCGGTAGCTGCGGCCGTTAAAAGTAGCTGCGGCAGCAAAAAATAAATTTTTTGGGGGCCGGTTACGTGATAGTGAAGTGATGTCAAGTGGAGTGTATGTAAGATATGGTGTTGAGGTGTGAATAGTATGAACTTAAGATGACCACGCACTATGACCAAAAAGCCCAAAATCCCACCTCACGAGGACAACAGCTAGCCGAAAAATACGACCAGTTGCCCACGCAAACTAAAGGCTAAGATGTGGGGATAACAACGACTAGTTTCCCACCAAACCAAAGGCTAAGATGTGGGGACAACAACTTGCCGCAAAAGAACGACTAGTTGCCCTCAAAAATAAAGGTAAGGGGAAGGAAAGGTGCATCAATCAAAATGACACTTAGCATGCCACGCAATATGACATAATGCCAAATCGAAGGAGCATACTCAGTAGAAAGACACTAAACCAGCTAAATTAATGACCAAGTGCCTCTTGCTAAGTACCAAAACAATGGCCTTACTCACACACACAAGAAAGACACTTTACTAGCCCAAAAAAGGACTAAGTGCCTCACATACACAAAAAAGGACTAAGTGTCTTGAAAATGAACATTTTTCAGGATTTTTCAGGATTTTTTCAAATATGCAAGCATCATTCTCTCAAAAAAAAATCCAATGATATCAATAGCATTTTTCCCAAGATATTTTGATAGCATACATCAGTCCAAGGAGGTAGAAGTTCACCAAAAAAATCATTTTCCTTTCCTAGAATTTTTTGAAAAAAAGTTGTATAAAATCAGCAAAAGTAACGCGTATTATCAAAACTCAATCACGCCACTAAAAAAAATTATAGCCCTATCAATGAGAATGTTGATTATTGGTTTTCATGCTTGAGATGAGATAAATAAGCCATAATTTGATGTGTATGACACTAACTTAGCCTCCACTTAAGTAGGTTCTTATCACCTAGTTCTAAAAAAACTGTAAAAAATAAAAATACAAAATTTGATCATCTTTTTTCAAAAACTAATCATAACTATGCTTGCACAAGTAGTCTACACCTATAGTTACAACAAATAATGCACTTACACAGCTTTCCCCTTTGATGAAAATCAAAATTAGGCTCATAATTAGACATTTTACGTATTAAAAACAGGTTGCGCAAAAGGCCATGTATGAGAAGAGGCCCAAAAAGTGGCTCTAAAGTTTTGGAAAATTCAAAACAAAGTAGTATTTACCCTATATAACATGGGTGCACCTCAAGTTTTACATTATTAGCTTGCATATGGAAGGAGAAAAATTCATGCTCCACCTGTATAAAAAACATCATTTCAATATTAGCGAGTCAAAAATTTATCCAATAATTATCGTTTGATGATTCCAAGATTTAGTTTACATCATGGGCTTTCCATCAAGCCAAGTTTCATGATCAAACTATGTCCCTTCTAAAAGTTATGTACAAATTACTACTATTTTGAAAACAGCAAAAATCATGCGTTTTATCAGCATGTGTCTAAGAAAATTAAAATATTGCCTTGCAAAAGCTAAGAAAAGTGCAATTTAAAAAATCTCAATTTTTTTTTGGGTCTTGAGGAACATCTGTGGATGAAGCATTTCAAAACTCTTAATAGATTGCCCACAAAAATTCAAGAAAAATGCTAACTTTCAGGACACTTTAGTGTCCTCAGGACACTTTAGTGTCCAATTACAGAACTAGTGTTAAGAGACAAAAAAGACTTAAAAAAGTCGATTTCTTGTATTAACTTGAGGGTGTAGTTCTAAACTAGTTTCACTCTGCAAAATAAACTTTGCTTCATCCCTTGAGAGTACACTAGACTTTTGACAAATGCAGGCAAGCCTATCAAACAGTTCAATCAATGGAGCTTGGGTGACTGGGAGATAGACCTGTTGACCTAGAAGTTGTCGATCACCTTCATTAAGATACCATGATTTATCAAGAATTACCAAACCAAGGTTTTTATCTACTGGCTTAATAATGATGTTATGGTTCTTTATCAATCTGTTAAGGGCTCCTCAAATGAAGCGGAAGCTTGTTCTGAGGAAGTCGCTCACATGAAGAGATTGAATTTTTAAAGTATGACTCTTCCAGTGTTCATGATGTCTTCCAGAGGCTGATAAACTTTAGAAGGATTCCAATTCGGGTTTGCAACTTGAAAAGGAGGAAAGTTGTTCTTTTGCGGCAAGTTGTTGTCCCCACGTCTTAGCCTTTGGTTTGGTGGGAAACTAGTCATTCTTTTCCGGCAAGTTGTTGTCCCCACATCTTAGCCTTTAGTTTGCGTGGGCAACTGGTCGTATTTTTCGACTAGCTGTTGTCCTCGTGAGGTGGGATTTTGGACTTTTTGGTCATAGTGCGTGGTCATCTTAAGTTCATACTATTCACACCTCAACACCATATCTTACATACACTCCACTTGACATCACTTCACTATCACGTAACCGGCCCCCGAAAAATTTATTTTTTACTACCGCAGCTACTTTAAGTTGTCGCAGCTACCGGTTATTTATCTTTATCACTTCACAACTGCACACCTGAAAAAACCCCTAAACCCTAAACCTTTGCTATCATGGTGCTTTTGAACACTATCCCAGAGGCAGCAAACGAAGGTCAAGACAACCCTTCTACCAGCCAGGGAGAGTTTCAATTTGCTAGTGGAGAAAGAGAACGTGCTAAGCGAAGAATGGATGATTCCATAGATACTGCTAATGCACAAAACCAATACAGGTTTACACTTGGTGCTTCCTCATCATCCTATGATCACCTTTTTGCTCTACCTACTCTTCCCATCGCTCAACCTTCTCACCTTAAAGATTTCTTGAAGAAGTCTATCGAGGAGTACAAGAAGATGTTTTTAGCTTTTGAGAAAAGTCAAGCTTACCTCAAAAAGCTTAGAGAGCAAAGAGAAGAAGGCACCGTACCTAATAGTCTTCGACTCAAACCACCCCGCCTTACGGTGCAAGATGAACAAGGACAGGCCTTTCTCAATCAAACTCTACAAGATCTTTGTAAAAATTACAGGAGCAGCTGCTTGGAAGTCCTCATTGAAGCCCAGGCAAAGCTGGTAGAGAATCAAGAAAAGAAGCTGGATGCTTATGCCTCCACTTTTGAAGCCAGTCTCCAAGAAATCCTGAACCTCATGGCTGCTTTAGAACTCATGGACAGCCCACACGCTTTATGGGAAAACACCATGAAGACTTGGAAGAACAAGCTGGTCAAGGATTTCAAAATTGCCATAAATAATTTTAGGGTCTCTCATCTCCTTAACTCTAAGATCAAGCAAGCTGCTTTCACCAAGAGGAAAGCTGCATAGGATCAAGCCATGGGAGATGCAGAATCTCTTCCTACTAAACCCTCTATAGCCAAGCTAGTCAAAGAGCAAGTTCAGAAGCAAGTTCAAGCACAGATCAACAAGCTAAAGAAAAGTCTAGCAAATGACACAGGTGGGACAAACAAAAAACGAAAAGATAATCAACAAAAGAAAAGCCAGAACAATAGCCAGAACAACAAGAAGAAGAAAACTAGAAGCAACCAAGCTTCTAAAAAAGGCAATCAACAGAAAGACCGGCAAAACAACCACCAAGGTAAGCAGCAAGAAAACAAGCCAAATAAAGGCAAGTCTACCCAGCCAAAAAACCAGCGGGGAAACCGGCAAGGGGGTGGAAATCAACCTCAAAGGAAGAAAACTTCCACCCCCTCCTCTGCACAGCCTTCCTCTTCTCGACAAGGCCGCAATACCTAGAAATCTGGTTCGGGATAGAAACAAAATCGGCAAAATTCACGAAGCAGATCTGCTCCACCGAGCCGATCTCGGTCTCGAAATCCCCGGCGTTAAGGCACCTCTTCTGGCTCCCTCTCCAAGATCCCGCGCACTATGCTCTATTGCTTTTCTCTAGAAAGACCCCAACTGAGGTGGATCAACGTGTTTCAAACACTGCCATCCACAATCTCTCTCAGTACAAGCTTTCATTTAGCGAGAAAAAGCTTCTAGGACTTGGTTTGGGATATATTCCTCCGTCAAAGTTTGTGGATTCAACACATCTAACCAAAGACTATGATAATTTCGTCTTCGATGGTTTTTTAGAAATGCACCAGATAGACCTCTTCCTCCTTTTCCAGTTGCAAACTCGAATTGGAATCCTTCTAAAGTTTATCAGCCTCTGGAAGACATCATCAACACTGGAAGAGTCATACTTCAAAATTCAATCTCTTCATGTGAGCGACTTCCTCAGAACAAGCTACCGCTTCATTTGAGAAGAGCCCTTAACAGATTGCTAAAGAACCATAACATCATTATCAAGCCAGCAGATAAAAACCTTGGCTTGGTAATTCTTGATAAATCATGGTATCTTAATGAAGGTGATCGGCAACTTCTAGATCAACAGGTCTATCTCCCAGTCACCGAGGCTCCATTGAATGAACTGTTTGATAGGCTTGCCTGCATTTGTCAAAAGTCTAGTGTGCTCTCAAGGGATGAAGCAAAGTTTATTTTGCAGAAGCCAGAGCAAGGGTTCAAAGTTTGCTCTCTTTATTTCTTGCCCAAAATCCACAAACCTACAGTGGTCGGAAGGCCAATCTACTCTTACAATGGCTTTGTTTTTGAGAATGCATCTATATGGCTTCATTTCCCCATTCTCTTCCAACAAAAGCAACATCTAAAAGACTCCCTCACTCTGATTAAAGAGTTATCTGAGCTTCATCTACCACAAGAAATTATCCTCTTCACATTTGATGTGGAATCTCTGTACCCCAGTATTCCCACCAATGAAGGACTGCATGCCCTCAAGATGATGATACAGGGTGACTTCAACCATGTAGAGCTCAACCTCATCATGACAATTGCCTCTCTTGTTCTCAAGAACCACTATCTTGAGTTTAATGGCACTTTTTGGCATCAAATCAGAGGCACTATTATGGGCAGTAATTTTGCTGTTGTCTATGCCTGCCTTTTTCTATGTTTTTTAGAAAACCTTCAAGAACAGGTACATCCCACACCAGAGCTACTCTACTACAAAAGATACATTGATGACGCTTTAGGTTTTTGGCATGGGTCTCACACCACTTTGCTTCAACATCTTAGTAATTATGCAATAGATCTTCAAGGAGCATATCAAGATAACACATGTCATCTCCAATTCATCTGTGGATTTTTTGGACATTCACCTCTTCAAAGGTACTAATTTTCAAACCACAGGAAAGCTTTCTACTAGTTGTTTTCAGAAAGAGCTGAACAGGTATCAATACCTCCCTTTCTCTTCTTGGCACCCTAGTCATCAAAAGGAAGCCTTCGTCATTGGAGAACTTAAGCGTTATGTCATCAGGGAAGGCACGCTTCAAAGCTACATCAAGCTAAAGCTTTTGTTTTTCCAACGACTTCGAGGTAGAGGATATCCGGATTCTCTCCTTCAGAAAACTTTCAGCAAGATCAAGTACAATATGCGAATAGCTCTACTTCTAAAGGCTTCCAATCGAGAAACCTCTTCGAGTAAGCGGATCCCCCTAGTTCTTAAGCTTGACTACTCCAAGTACACCAAAGCTTTAAACTTGGGGGCCTCCCTAAACCCTAAACATTTTCGGCTTTGCTAACAAAATCCCGAGCTGAAGCATATACCTAGACCTATGATTTGCTAGAGAAATCCAAGGAATCTGCGCTCCTATCTTGTTAGATCAAGGTTTCGAACCTCTAATTTGTAACTTTCTATTTTTAGTAAGTACTATTTTTAGCGTGGACCCACCTTTGTAAAGCAACCCTTGGGAGCATCGGCTTAACAGCATATGAGACCTCCCATGCTTGGTTCTGCTATCGGAAAAATCCTCCACCTATTTTTTGCATCTCTCTAAACTTCTAGTATGTAACTTATTTTTGCATGTAGAGTCAACATGTCCACTCTAGCCTAATGGTTAAGGCTTGTGACTCTAATGAAAGGGGTCATGAGTTCAAAACCCATAGCTTGCATGAGATGCTATTGAGCTTCTTTTACTTGTTTAGAGAGCTCTACTTATCCGATTCGAGCGTCGTTTGTTGCATTGGGTTCTTCATGTCCTAAGCTTGCTTTTTCACAACAAAAGGCTGAATTATCCCACATGCAAAGAGGCAAAAGCTAGCCCTCCCCTCTCTACATAAGGGAGAGCTCTCATTCTTGTACTCTCAAACTTGGGTGTTCCACTGAAGAGCTCACTCTAGAGCGAAACTAGTTTGGAACTACACCCTCAAGTTAATACAAGAAATCGACTTTTTAAGGTCTTTTTTGTCTCTTAAATCAAATTTTGTCTTGTGTTTTGTGTATGTGAGGCACTTAGTCCTTTTTTGGGCTAGTAAAGTGTCTTTCTTGTGTGTGTGAGTAAGGCCATTGTTTTAATACTTAGCAAGAGGCACTTGGTCATTAATTTGGCTGGTTTAGTGTCTTTCTGCTAAGTATGCTCCTTCGATTTGGCATTATGTCATATTGCGTGGCATGCTAAGTGTCATTTCGATTGATGCACCTTCCCTTCCCCTTACCTTTATTTTTGAGGGCAACTAGGCGTTCTTCTGCGGCAAGTTGTTATCCCCACGTCTTAGCCTTTGGTTTAGTGGGCAACTAGTCATTCTTTTGCGGCAAGTTGTTGTCCCCACATCTTAGCCTTTAGTTTGCGTGGGCAATTGGTCGTATTTTTCGGCTAGCTGTTATCCTCGTGAGGTGGGATTTTGGACTTTTTGGTCATAGTGCGTGGTCATCTTAAGTTCATACTATTCACACCTCAATACCATATCTTACATACACTCCACTTGGCATCACTTCACTATCACGTAACCGACCCCCGAAAAATTTATTTTTTGCTGTCGCAGCTACTTTTAGCTACCGTAGCTACCGGTTATTTATCTTTATCACTCCACAACTGCACACCTGAAAAACCCCTAAACCCTAAACCCTAAAACCTGAACCCTAAACCTAAACCCTAAACCCTAAACCCTAAACCCTAAACCGGTTGGCTGCAGGGTTTAGGGTTTAGGGATTTTTTTGGGTGTGCGGTTGTGGAGTGATAAAGATAAATAACCGGTAGCTGCGGCAGCAAAAAATAAATTTTTCGGGAACCGGTTACGTGATAGTGAAGTGATGTCAAGTGGAGTGTAAGTAAGATATGGTGTTGAGGTGTGAATAGTATGAACTTAAGATGGCCATGCACTATGACCAAAAAGTCCAAAATCCCACCTCACGAGGACAACAGCTAGCCGAAAAATATGACCAATTGCCCACGCAAACTAAAGGCTAAGATGTGGGGACAACAACTTGCCGCAAAAGAACGACTAGTTGTCCACCAAACCAAAGGCTAAGACGTGGGGACAACAACTTGCCGCAAAAGAACGACTAGTTGCCCTAAAAAATAAAGGTAAGGGGAAGGGAAGGTGCATCAATCGAAATGACACTTAGCATGCCACGAAATATGACATTATGCCAGATCGAAGGAGCATACTCAGCAGAAAGAAACTAAACCAGCCAAATTAATGACCAAGTGCCTCTTGCTAAGCACCAAAACAATGGCCTTACTCACACACACAAGAAAGACACTTTACTAGCCCAAAAAAAGGACTAAGTGCCTCACATACACAAAACATAAGACAAAATTTGATTTAAGAGACAAAAAAGACTTAAAAAAGTCGATTTCTTGTATTAACTTGAGGGTGTAGTTCCAAACTAGTTTCGCTCTAGAGTGAGCTCTTCAGTGGAACACCCGGTTTAGAGTCAACATGTAGAGTCAACATGTCCACTCTAGCCTAATGGTTAAGGCTTGTGACTCTAATGAAAGGGGTCATGAGTTCCATAGCTTGCATGAGATGCTATTGAGCTTCTTTTACTTGTTTAGAGAGCTCTACTTATCCGATTCGAGCGCCGTTTGTTGCGTTGGGTTCTTCATGTCCTAAGCTTGCTTTTTCACAGCAAAAGGCTGAATTATCCCACATGCAAAGAGGCAAAAGCTAGCCCTCCCCTCTCTACATAAGGGAGAGCTCTCATTCTTGTACTCTCAAACTTGGGTGTTTCACTGAAGAGCTCACTCTAGAGCGAAACTAGTTTGGAACTACACCCTCAAGTTAATACAAGAAATCGACTTTTTTAAGTCTTTTTTGTCTCTTAAATCAAATTTTGTTCTTGTGTTTTGTGTATGTTAGGCACTTAGTCCTTTTTTTGGGCTAGTAAAGTTTCTTTCTGGTGTGTGTGAGTAAGGCCATTGTTTTGGTGCTTAGCAAGAGGCACTTGGTCATTAATTTGGCTGGTTTAGTTTCTTTCTGCTGAGTATGCTCCTTCGATCTGGCATAATGTCATATTGCGTGGCATGCTAAGTGTCATTTCGATTGATGCACCTTCCCTTCCCCTTACCTTTATTTTTGAGGGCAACTAGTCGTTCTTTTGCGGCATGTTGTTGTTCCCACGTCTTAGCCTTTGGTTTGGTGGGCAACTAGTCGTTCTTTTGCGGCAAGTTGTTGTCCTCACATCTTAGCCTAAGTTTGCGTGGGCAACTGGTTGTATTTTTCGGCTAGCTGTTGTCCTCGTGAGGTGGGATTTTGGACTTTTTGGTCATAGTGCGTGGTCATCTTAAGTTCATACTATTCACACCTCAACACCATATCTTACATACACTCCACTTGACATCACTTCACTATCACGTAACCGGCCCCCAAAAAATTTATTTTTTGCTATCGTCGCAGCTACTTTTAGCTGCCGCAGCTACCGGTTATTTATCTTATCACTCCACAACCGCACACCTGAAAAAACCCCTAAACCCTAAACCTTTGCTATCATGGTGCTTTTGAACACTATCCCAGAGGCAGCAAACGAAGGTCAAGACAACCCTTCTACCAGCCATGGAGCGTTTCAATTTGCTAGTGGAGAAAGAGAACGTGCTAAGCGAAGAATGGATGATTCCATAGATACTGCTAATGCACAAAACCAATACAGGTTTACACTTGGTGCTTCATCATCATCCTATGATCACCTTTTTGCTCTACCTACTCTGCCCATCGCTCAACCTTCTCATCTTAAAGTTTTGTTGAAGAAGTCTATCGAGGAGTACAAGAAGATGTTTTTAGCTTTTGAGAAAAGTCAAGCTTACCTCAAAAAGCTTAGAGAGCAAAGAGAAGAAGGCACCGTACCTAACAGTCTTCGACTCAAACCACCCCGCCTTACTATGCAAGATGAACAAGGACAGGCCTTTCTCAATCAAACTCTACAAGATCTTTGTAAAAATTACAGGAGCAGCTGCTTGGAAGTCCTCATTGAAGCCCAGGCAAAGCTGGTAGAGAATCAAGAAAAGAAGCTGGATGCTTATGCCTCCACTTTTGAAGCCAGTCTCTAGAAAATCCTGAACCTCATGGCTACTTTAGAACTCATGGACAGCCTACACACTTTATGGGAAAACACCATGAAGACTTGGAAGAACAAGTTGGTCAAAGATTTCAAAACTACCATAAATAATTTCAGGGTCTCTCATCTCCTTAACTCTAAGATCAATTAAGCTACTTTCACCAAGAGGAAAGCTGCACAGGATCAAGCCATGGGAGATGCAGAACCTCTTCCTACTGAACCCTCTATAGCCAAGCTAGTCAAAGAGCAAGTTCAGAAGCAAGTTAAAGCACAGATCAACAAGCTAAAGAAAAGTCTAGCAAATGACATAGGTGGGAAAAACAAAAAACGAAAAGATAATCAATAAAAGAAAAGCCAGAACAATAGCCAGAACAACAAGAAGAAGAAAACTAGAAGCAACCAAGCTTCTAAAAAAGGCAATCAACAGAAAGACCGGCAAAACAACCACCAAGGTAAGCAGCAGGGAAACAAGCCAAATAAAGGCAAGTCTACCCAGCCAAAAAACCAGCGAGGAAACCGACACGGGGGTGGAAATCAACCTCAAAGGAAGAAGACTTCCACCCCCTCCTCTGCACAGCCTTCCTCTTCTCGACAAGGCCGCAATACCCAGAAATCTGGTTTTGGACAGAAACAAAATCGGCAAAATTCACGAAGCAGATGCGCTCCACCGAGCCGATCTCGGTCTCGAAATCCTTGACGTTAAGGCACCTCTTCTGGCTCCCTCTCCAAGATCCCAAGCGCTATGCTGCTCTATTGCTTTTCTCTAGAAAGAACCCAACTGAGGTGGACGTGTTTCAAACACTGCCATCCACAATCTCTCTTAGTACAAGCTTTCATTTAGCGAGAAAAAGCTTCTAGGACTTGGTTTGGGATATATTCCTCCGTCAAAGTTTTCGGATTCAACACATCTAACCAAAGACTATGATAATTTTGCAAGACAACTTCGTCTTCGATGGTTTTTCAGAAATGCACCAGATAGACCTCTTCCTCCTTTTCGAGTTGCAAACCCGAATTGGAATCCTTCTAAAGTTTATCAGCCTCTAGAAGACATCATCAACATTCGAAGAGTCATACTTCAAAATTCAATCTCTTCATGTGAGCGACTTCCTCAGAACAAGCTTCTGCTTCATTTGAGAAGGGCCCTTAATAGATTGATAAAGAACCATAACATCATTATCAAGCCAGTAGATAAAAACCTTGGTTTGGTAATTCTTGATAAATCATGGTATCTTAATGAAGGTGATCGACAACTTCTAGATCAACAAGTCTATCTCCCAGTCACCCACGCTCCATTGATTGAACTGTTTGATAGGCTTGCCTGCATTTGTCAAAAGTCTAGTGTGCTCTTAAGGGATGAAGCAAAGTTTATTTTGCAGAAGCCAGAGCAAGGGTTTAGAGTTTGCTCTCTTTATTTCTTGCCCAAAATCCACAAACCTACAGTGGTCGGAAGGCCAATCTGCTCTTACAATGGCTTTGTTTTTGAGAATGCTTCTATATGGCTTCATCATAAGCTTTTCCCCATTCTCTTCCAACAAAAGCAACATCTAAAAGACTCCCTCACTCTGATTAAAGAGTTATCTGAGCTTCATCTACCACAAGAAATTATCCTCTTCACATTTGATGTGGAATCTCTGTACCCCAGTATTCCCACCAATGAAGGACTGCATGCCCTCAAGATGATGATACAGTGTGACTTCAACCATGTAGAGCTCAACCTCATCATGACAATTGCCTCTCTTGTTCTCAAGAACCACTATCTTGAGTTTAATGGCACTTTTTGGCATCAAATCAGAGGAACTGCTATGGGCAGTAATTTTGCTGTTGTCTATGCTTGCCTTTTTCTATGTTATTTAGAAAACCTTCAAGAACAGGTACATCCCACACCAGAGCTACTCTACTACAAAAGATACATTGATGACGCTTTAGGTTTTTGGCATGGGTCTCACACCACTTTGCTTCAACATCTTAGCAATTATGCAATAGATCTTCAGGAGCATATCAAGATAACACATGTCATCTCCAATTCATCTGTGGATTTTTTGGACATTCACCTCTTCAAAGGTACTAATTTTCAAACCACAGGAAAGCTTTCTACTAGTTGTTTTCAGAAAGAGCTGAACAGGTATCAATACCTCCCTTTCTCTTCCTGGCACCCTAGTCATCAAAAGGAAGCCTTCATCATTGGAGAACTTAAGCGTTATGTCATCGGGGAAAGCACGCTTCAAAGCTACATCAAGCTAAAGCTTTTGTTTTTCCAACGACTTCGAGGTAGAGGATATCCGGATTCTCTCCTTCGAAAAACTTTTAGCAAGATCAAGTACAATATGCGAACAGCTCTACTTCTAAAAGCTTCCAATCGACAAAACCTCTTCGAGTAAGCAGATCCCCCTAGTTCTTAAGCTTGACTACTCCAAGTACACCAAAGCTTTAACTTTGGGGTCTCCCTAAACCCTAAACTTTTTCGGCTTTGCCAACAAAATACCGAGCTGAAGCATATACCTAGACCTATGATTTGCTGGAGAAATCCAAGGAATCTGCGCTCCTATCTTGTTAGATCAAGGTTTCGAACCTCTAATTTATAACTTTCTATTTTTAGTAAGTACTATTTTTAGCGTGGACCCACCTTTGTAAAGCAACCCTTGGGAGCATCGTCTTAACAGCATATGAGACCTCCCATGCTTGGTTCTGCTATCGGGAAAACCCTCCACGTATTTTATGCATCTCTCTAGTCTTATAGTTACCTTATGTAACTTATTTTTGCATGTAGAGTCAACATGTCCACTCTAGCCTAATGGTTAAGCCTTGTGACTCTAATGAAAGGGGTCATGAGTTCAAAACCCATAGCTGGCATGAGATGCTATTGGGCTTCTTTTACTTGTTCAGAGAGCTCTACTTATCCGATTCGAGCGCCGTTTGTTGCGTTGGGTTCTTCATGTCCTAAGTTTGCTTTTTCACTGCAAAAGGCTAAATTATCCCACATGCAAAGAGGCAAAAGCTAGCCCTCCCCTCTCTACATAAGGGAGAGCTCTCATTCTTGTACTCACAAACTTGGGTGTTCCACTGAAGAGCTCACTCTAGAGCGAAACTAGTTTGGAGCTACACCCTCAAGTTAATATAAGAAATCGACTTTTTTAAGTCTTTTTTGTCTCTTAAATCAAATTTTGTCTTGTGTTTTGTGTATGTGAGGCACTTAGTCCTTTTTTGGGCTAGTAAAGTGTCTTTTTTGTGTGTGTGAGTAAGGCCATTGTTTTGGTGCTTAGCAAGAGGCACTTGGTCATTAATTTGGCTGGTTTAGTGTCTTTCTGCTGAGTATGCTCCTTCGATCTGGCATAATGTCATATTGCGTGGCATGCTAAGTGTCATTTCGATTGATGCACCTTCCCTTCCCCTTATCTTTATTTTTGAGGGCAACTAGTCGTTCTTTTGCGGCAAGTTGTTGTCCCCACGTCTTAGCCTTTGGTTTGGTGGGCAACTAGTCGTTCTTTTGCGGCAAGTTGTTGTCCCCACATCTTAGCCTTTAGTTTGCGTGGGCAACTAGTCGTATTTTTCGGCTAGTTGTTGTCCTCGTGAGGTGGGATTTTGGACTTTTTGGTCATAGTGCGTGGCCATCTTAAGTTCATACTATTCACACCTCAACACCATATCTTACATACACTCCACTTGACATCACTTCACTATCACGTAACCGGCCCCCGAAAAATTTATTTTTTGCTGTCGTCGCTCGCAGCTACTTTTAGCTGCCGCAGCTAACGGTTATTTATCTTATCACTCCACAACCGCACACCTGAAAAAAACCCTGAACCCTGAAACCTAAAACCCTAAACCCTAAGCCCTAAACCCTAAGCGCTAAACCCTAAACCTTACAACAACCGGTTTAGGATTTAGGGTTTAAGATTTTAGGGTTTTAGGGTTTAAAAATTTAAGTTTAAGTTTAAAAACAAAGGCAAGGCGAGCGGCCCTAGAGGGAGGTGAGGGAGAGAAGAAGAAGAGAGGGGGGGAAGGGGGGGAAGGGAGGGGGAGGGGGAGGGGGAGGGGGAAGGAGGAAGAGGGAGAGGGAGAGGGAGAGGGAGAGAAGAAGAAGAGAGAGGGAGAGAAGAAGAAGAGGGGGGGAGGGGAGGAGGGAGGGAGGGGGAAGAGAGGGAGAGAAGAGGAAGAGAAGAGGAAGAGATAAGCCTTGATGGAAACACTTTTAAACTTGCAAACTAGTTTCGTGCATTAGAGGCACTCATTAGTGCAATGAAAAAATGAGAGTACAAGGCTTTGCTTAAATAGGAAGAGGAGGGGGAGGGGGGGTGCATAAAAAGGAGGGAAGATTGCCTCAAAATGAGGGAAAAAGGCCTCAAAGTGAGGGGAGATGGGGGCTACCAAAAAAGGAAAGTCATCGGTTCCAAAAGAGGCAAGATTGCCAAAAAAGAAACAATGCCTAATAGGCGAGTCAACTTTACCAAAACAGGAAAGGAGGCAGGGAGGTGAACCGTGCCCAAACAGGCAAGGAGGCAGGGAGGTGAACCGTGCCCAAACAGGCAGGGTTTTTACAAGGGGCGAGGAGAGGTTCGTGAGGGGTGTCGACGAGGGTGAAAAGAGAGTCGAAGACGAGGATAAGGACGACCGATTTTGGCACGCACAAGGAAGTTTTTGAGTTTCTTCCCGTTGCGCCAACATATCATCGGAAGAGGGAGTTGGGCCATCTTGGGATCTTTCTTGAAGCAGGAGCGGAGTTTAGGGTTTAGGGAAGCCCCGAAGTTTAAGGCCCTTGTCGCGGGGGAAAAGGGGATCTTAAGAACAACGGGGGTCCCATGGCCCGAGCGAGAAGAGGGTTTGAGAAGAAGCTTGCGGCGGGAGTAAGCCACCTTTTTGAAGCACGCCTTTAGGAAGGCGGGAGGGTAGCCGCTAGCGCGAAGGCGGGAGTAGAAACGCTGTCGGAGGCGGAGGTAACCTGAGAGGGAGCTCTCATGGATGATGTATCGACGGAGCTCCCCAACGACGAAGGAGGTTTTTTTATGGAGAGGATGGAAGGAGTGCCACGGGAGATAGTTGTAGTTGTTGAGAGGCTTTTGATGGCATTGAGAGTCGAGAATGCCATATTCGGAGAAGAGATCGCCCTTGAAGAACTCGATGTCGAGGATGGCTACTTTGGAGTGGGAGAAGGAGGCATCGATCTTGATATGGCGCTTAAGGGGATGGCCATAAGAATCAAGAAAGGCGCGGAGAGAGGGGAGATCCCCTGTCCAAACTCCAAAGGCATCATCGATGTATCTGCGATAGAAGGCGAGGGAGGGTGAGTGGAAGAGGGGATTTGAGTCCTTGAGATGACTCAAGAAGAGGCAAGCATAAACCACCGCAAAGTTACTACCCATGGCTGTTCCCTTGGTTTGGAGCCAGAAGGAATTGTTGAACTCTAGGAAGTTGTTGCGTAACACAAGCTCCGAGAGACGAACAATGAAAGAGACCATGGGGGGGGGAAAGTGAGGGAGGATGGAAGATTTGAGGGCTAGTAGGCCTTTGGCAGTGGGAATGTTGGGATAGAGAGATATGATGTCGAAGGTGAAGAGAAAGCAGTGAGGAGGAAAGGGGGTGTTGGAGAGGAGGTTGATGAGGGTGAGAGAATCAGAGAGATGGAAGCGATGGGAGAGGAGTTTGTGGTGAAGCCACTTGGAGGCTTGCTCAAAAACATAGCCGTTATAAGAGCAAATGGGGCGGCCAACAAGAGAAGGCTTATGGATTTTCGGGATGATGTAGAAGGAGCAAACCCGAAAGCCAGAGGGGGGGTGAGGGTGAGGAAGCGAAACTCCTCAAAAGAGAGGAGGGAGAGGGCGGAGAGGCATAATGATTTCAAGCAATCGTGCAAAAGGGAGAGAGGGACCTCAGGAACCGAGATGTAGGTAGAGGGGTCCTCAAGGTGGCGGAGGCATTGTTGGACATACCACGACTTGTCAAGAAGGGTAATGCCAAGGTTTTTGTCCGCGGGCTTGATGATGAGGTTATCGTTGGATGAGAGCCTTTTGGAGATAGGAGTGAAGGCCGGAGAAGGAGTGGGAATCAAGAGAAGAGGAAAGGAGGGAGAAGGCATCGAAAATGGATTTGGAAAGGGCGGGAGCGGGAGGGGGGGTGAAGGAAGGGTTGGGAATGTGGAAGGGAGAAGGGGAAGAGTTGGAGTTGAAGAGAAGACGAAGGCGGTAGGAGCAGTCGAGATTGGAGAAGGCGGAGGTGAGGAGGGGAAGGGGAGGAGAAGGAGGAGGAGGGATGAAGTGGAGGCCGAGGCTCAGAAGCTTCTTTTGGGCGAAAGAGAGAGGGAAGGAGGAGAAGTTATGAATAGAGAAGTTAGAGATCCTAGTGTCTACTTGGGAGGGGGTTTTGCGGCCGAAAGAGATGGCTGCGTAGAGCGTGGGATTGAGAAGAGGGAGCCAGAAAAGGTTTCTTTGCCTTTTCCCTTTGGGGAAAGGCGGTGGTTTTTGGTAAAACGCCCACCATTCCTCGGGAAAGAGCGGCGCTTTAGAGAAGAGGAGGTGGAGCCAGGAGGAGGGGGCGGGGGTTGTGGGTGAGGCAGGGGGGAGAGGGGATTTGAAAAGGGGAGGAGAGAGGGGGGTAAGGGGGGGTGGGAAGGAGGCCCTTCCCGGGAGGGGGGAGAGAGGGGAGAGAGGGGGAGGGAGGGGGGAAGGGGGGAAGAGAGGAAGAGAGGGGGGGGAAGGCAGGGGGGAAAGGAGGGGTGGGAAGAGAGGAAGAGAGGGGGGGAAAGGAGGGGTGGGAAGGCAGCCCTTCCCGGGAGGGGGGAGAGGAGGGAGAGGGGGGGAAAGGAGGGGTGGGAAGGCAGCCCTTCCCGGGAGGGGAGAGAGGAGGGAGAGGGGGAGAGGGAGGGGGGAGAAGGAGAAGAGGGGAGGGTAGCTTGAGGGAGATGTTGAAGGAGAGGTTGGATGAGACGGGAGAGGTCGTCTTTGACGCGAGAGAGCTCTTCCTGAATGAGAGTATTGACGGCTTTCCCTTTGGGGATTTGTTCAGCCTCAAGGAGAGCGTCCTCTTGAGCATCTTTGCGGAGGGTGACGGCTTTTTTCTGGACTTGAGCTTCCACAGAGGAAGTGACAAGAAAGTGATTGATTTCAAACCGGAAGGCCGAGAGAGATTCTAGACGCCAAGAGTGGATTTTGGCAAGCCACCAAGAAGAGGGAATGTGGTAGAGGGGAATGGAGGAGAGGATTTTGCAATCAAGCCGGTCAGCAAAGGTGACGCCGTGGAGTGGCCCTAAGCAGCTTCTGGTGTGTTGGTTCTGGCTCACTAAACAACAATTCTGCACGCGCGAAAAACACATCCTCCCATCATTTTTTGGCGATTCTGACACGACGAGATCGATCGTGACGCTGCGTAGCAGCATCGCAGCAACTGCAGTGCCACGCTGTGTAGCAGTGTCGCTGCGCTGCTGCTCCCTAAGCAACTTTTGTTCATCGTGGATATATGCAACATAACTGCCCTCCCCAAAAAACCCTAAGTTGCCGCAGCTGAACCCTAAACCCTAAACCCTAAACCCTAAACCCTAAACCCTAAACCGGTTGCTGCAGAATCTCTTCCTACTGAACCCTCTATAGCCAAGCTAGTCAAAGAGCAAGTTCAGAAGCAAGTTCAAGCATAGATCAACAAGCTAAAGAAAAGTCTAGCAAATGACACAGGTGGGACAAACAAAAAACGGAAAGATAATCCACAAAAGAAAAACCAAAACAATAGCCAAAACAACAACAAGAAGAAAACTAGAAGCAACCAAGCTTCTAAAAAAGGCAATCAAAAGAAAGACCGGCAAAACAACCACCAAGGTAGGCAGCAGGGAAACAAGCCAAATAAAGGCAAGTCTACCCAGCCAAAAAACCAGCGGGGAAACCGGCAAGGGGGTGGAAATCAACCTCAAAGGAAGAAGACTTCCACCCCCTCCTCTGCATAGCCTTCCTCTTCTCGACAAGGCCGCATACCCAGAAATCTGGTTCGGGACAGAAACAAAATCGGCAAAATTCACAAAGCAGATCCGCTCGACCGAGCCGATCTCGGTCTCGAAATCCCCAGCGTTAAGGCACCTCTTCTGGCTCCCTCTCCAAGATCCCGAGCACTATGCTCTATTGCTTTTCTCTAGAAAGACCCCAACTGAGGTGGATCAACGTGTTTCAAACACTGCCATCCACAATCTCTCTCAGTACAAGCTTTCATTTAGCAAGAAAAAGCTTCTAGGACTTGGTTTGGGATATATTCCTCCGTCAAAGTTTTCGGATTCAACACATCTAACCAAAGACTATGATAATTTTGTAAGACAACTTCGTCTTTGATGGTTTTTCAGAAATGCACCAGATAGACCTCTTCCTCCTTTTCAAGTTGCAAACCCGAATTGAAATCCTTCTAAAGTTTATCAGCCTCTGGAAGACATTATCAAGAGTCATACTTCAAAATTCAATCTCTTCATGTGAGCGACTTCCTCAGAACAAGCTTCCACTTCATTTGAGAAGAGCCCTTAACAGATTGATAAAGAACCATAACATCATTATCAAGCCAGCAGATAAAAACCTTGGTTTGGTAATTCTTGATAAATCATGCTATCTTAATGAAGGTGATCGGCAACTTCTAGATCAACAGGTCTATCTCCCAGTCACCCACCAAGCTCCATTGATTGAACTGTTTGATAGGCTTGCCTGCATTTGTCAAAAGTCTAGTGTGCTCTCAAGGGATGAAGCAAAGTTTATTTTGCAGAAGCCAGAGCAAGGGTTTAGAGTTTGCTCTCTTTATTTCTTGCCCAAAATCCACAAACCTACAGTGGTTGGAAGGCCAATCTGCTCTTACAATGGCTTTGTTTTTGAGAATGCGTCTATATGGCTTCATCATAAGCTTTTCCCCATTCTCTTCCAACAAAAGCAACATCTAAAAGACTCCCTCACTCTGATTAAAGAGTTATCTGAGCTTCATCTACCACAAGAAATTATCCTCTTCACATTTGATGTGGAATCTCTGTACCCCAGTATTCCCACCAATGAAGGACTGCATGCCCTCAAGATGATGATACAGGGTGACTTCAACCATGTAGAGCTCAACCTCATCATGACAATTGCCTCTCTTGTTCTCAAGAACCACTATCTTGAGTTTAATGACACTTTTTGGCATCAAATCAGAGGCACTGCTATGGGCAGTAATTTTGCTGTTCTCTATGCTTGCCTTTTTCTATGTTATTTAGAAAACCTTCAAGAACAGGTACATCCCACCCCAGAGATACTCTACTACAAAAGATACATTGATGACGCTTTAGGTTTTTGGCATGGGTGTCACACCACTTTGCTTCAACATCTTAGCAATTATGCAATAGATCTTCAGGAGCATATCAAGATAACACATGTCATCTCCAATTCATCTGTGGATTTTTTGGACATTCACCTCTTCAAAGGTACTAATTTTCAAACCACAGGAAAGCTTTCTACTAGTTGTTTTCAGAAAGAGCTGAACAGGTATCAATACCTCCCTTTCTCTTCCTGGCACCCTAGTCATCAAAAGGAAGCCTTCATCATTGGAGAACTTAAGCGTTATGTCATCGGGAAAAGCACGCTTCAAAGCTACATCAAGCTAAAGCTTTTGTTTTTCCAACGACTTCGAGATCCGGATTCTCTCCTTCGGAAAACTTTCAGCAAGATCAAGTACAGTATGCGAATAGCTCTACTTCTAAAGGCTTCCAATTGAGAAACCTCTTCGAGTAAGCGGATCCCCCTAGTTCTTAAGCTTGACTACTCCAAGTACACCAAAGCTTTAAACTTGGGGGCCTCCCTAAACCCTAAACTTTTTCGGCTTTGCCAACAAAATCCCGAGCTGAAGCATATACCTAGACCTATGATTTGCTGGAGAAATCCAAGGAATCTGCGCTCCTATCTTGTTAGATTAAGGTTTCGAACCTCTAATTTGTAACTTTCTATTTTTAATAAGTACTATTTTTAGCGTGGACCCACCTTTGTAAAGCAACCCTTGGGAGCATCGGCTTAACAGCATATGAGACCTCCCATGCTTGGTTCTGCTATCGGGAAAACCCTCCACCTATTTTTTGCATCTCTCTAGTCTTCTAGTTACCTTATGTAACTTATTTTTGCATGTAGAGTCAACATGTGCACTCTAGCCTAATGGTTAAGCCTTGTGACTCTAATGAAAGGGGTCATGAGTTCAAAACCCTTAGCTTGCATGAGATGCTATTGAGCTTCTTTTACTTGTTTAGAGAGCTCTACTTATCCGATTCGAGCGCCATTTGTTGCATTGGGTTCTTCATGTCCTAAGCTTGCTTTTTCATAACAAAAGGCTGAATTATCCCACATGCAAAGAGGCAAAAGCTAGCCCTCCCCTCTCTACATAAGGGAGAGCTCTCATTCTTGTAATCTCAAACTTAGGTGTTCCACTGAAGAGCTCACTCTAGAGTGAAACTAGTTTGGAACTACACCCTCAAGTTAATATAAGAAATTGACTTTTTTAAGTCTTTTTTGTCTCTTAAATCAAATTTTGTCTTATGTTTTGTGTATGTGAGGCACTTAGTCCTTTTTTGGGCTAGTAAAGTGTCTTTCTTGTGTGTGTGAGTAAGGCCATTGTTTTGGTGCTTAGCAAGAGGCACTTGGTCATTAATTTGGCTGGTTTAGTGTCTTTCTGCTGAGTATGCTCCTTCGATCTGGCATAATGTCATATTGCGTGGCATGCTAAGTGTCATTTCGATTGATGCACCTTCCCTTCCCCTTACCTTTATTTTTGAGGGCAACTAGTCGTTCTTTTGCAGCAAGTTGTTGTCGCCACGTCTTAGCCTTTGGTTTGGTGGGCAACTAGTCGTTCTTTTGCGGCAAGTTGTTGTCCCCACATCTTAGCCTTTAGTTTGCGTGGGCAACTGGTCGTATTTTTCGGCTAGCTGTTGTCCTCGTGAGGTGGGATTTTGGACTTTTTGGTCATAGGTGTGGCCATCTTAAGTTCATACTATTCACACCTCAACACCATATCTTACATACACTCCACTTGACATCACTTCACTATCACGTAACCGGCCCCTGAAAAATTTATTTTTTGCTGCCGCAACTACTTTTAGCTGCCGCAGCTACCGGTTATTTATCTTTATCACTCCACAACCGCACAGCTGAAAATACCCCTAACCCCTAAACCCTAACCCCTAAACCCTGAACCCTGAACCCTGAACCCTAAACCCTTTGGTGGGCAACTAGTCGTTCTTTTGCGGCAAGTTGTTGTCCCCACATCTTAGCCTTTAGTTGGCATGGGCAACTGGTCGTATTTTTTGGCTAGCTGTTGTCCTCGTGAGGTGGGATTTTGGACTTTTTGGTCATAGTGCGTGGCCATCTTAAATTCATACTATTCACACCTCAACACCATATCTTACATACACTCCACTTGATATCACTGCACTATCACATAACTGGTCCCCGAAAAAATTATTTTTTGCTGTCGCAGCTACCTTTAGCTGCCCCGCAGCTACCGGTTATTTATCTTTATCACTCCACAACCGCACACCTGAAAAAACCCCTAAACCCTAAACCCTAAACTCTAAAATTCTAAAACCCTAAAACCCTAAACCCTAAAACCCTAAAACCCTAAACCCTAAACCTTAAACTCTAAAATTCTAAAACCCTAAAATCCTAAACCCTAAACTCTAAAATTCTAAAACCCTAAAACCCTAAACCCTAAACCGGTTGCAGCTGTTTTTAAACCTTTAAACTTAATGTTTTTAAACCTTTAAATCCTAAAACCCTAAAACCCTAAACCCTAAACCCTTACTACTTGCTGCAGGGTTTAGGGTTACGGTTTAGGGTTTTGGATTTAAAGGTTTAAACACATTAAGTTTAAAGGTTTAAAAACATTAAGATTAAAAACATTAAGTTTAAGGATTTAAAAACATTAAGTTTAAAGGTTTAAAAACATTAAGTTTAAAGGTTTAAAAACATTAAATTTAAAAGCATTAAGTTTAAAGGTTTAAAAACATTAAGTTTAAAGGTTTAAAAACATTAATTTTAAAAACATTAAGTTTTAGAACATTAAGTTTAAGAACATTAGGTTTAAGGGTTTAAAAACATTAAGTTTAAAGATTTAAAAACATTAAGTTTAAAGGTTTAAAAACATTAAGTTTAAGAACATTAAGTTTAAGGGTTTAAAAACATTAAGTTTAAAGATTTTAAAACATTAAGTTTAAAGGTTTAAAAACATTAAGTTTAAGGGTTTAAAAACATTAAGCTTAAAGGTTTAAAAACATTAAGTTTAAAGGTTTAAAACATTAAGTTTAAGGGTTTAAAAACATTAAGTTTAAAGGTTTAAAAACATTAAGTTTAAGGGTTTAAAAACATTAAGTTTAAAGGTTTAAAAACATTAAGTTTAAAAACATTAAGTTTAAAGGTTTAAAAACATTAAGTTTAAAGGTTTAAAAAACATTAAGTTTAAAAATATTAAGTTTAAAGGTTTAAAAACATTAACTTTAAAAACATTAAGTTTAAAAATATTAAGTTTAAGGGTTTAAAAACATTAAGTTTAAAGGTTTAAAAATATTAAGTTTAAAAACATTAAGTTTAAAGGTTTAAAAACATTAAGTTTAAAAACATTAAGTTTAAAAACATTAATTTTAAAAACATTAAGTTTAAAGGTTTAAAAACATTAAGTTTAAAGGTTTAAAAACATTAAGTTTAAAAACATTAAGTTTAAAGGTTTAAAAACATTAAGTTTAAAAACATTAAGTTTAAAGGTTTAAAAACATTAAGTTTAAAAACATTAAGTTTAAGTTTAAAAACATTAAGTTTAAAGGTTTAAAAACATTAAGTTTAAGGGTTTAAAAACATTAAGTTTAAGGGTTTAAAAACATTAAGTTTAAAAACATTAAGTTTAAAAACATTAAGTTTAAAAACATTAAGTTTAAAAACATTAAGTTTAAAGGTTTAAAAACATTAAGTTTAAAGGTTTAAAAACATTAAGTTTAAAAACATTAAGTTTAAAGGTTTAAAAACATTAAGTTTAAAGGTTTAAAAATATTAAGTTTAAAAACATTAAGTTTAAAGGTTTAAAAACATTAAGTTTAAAAAGAGATGCAAGGCGAGCGGCCCTAGAGGGGGATGAGGGGGAGAAGAAGGAGAGAGAGAAGAGAGAGAAGAGAGAGAAGAAGAAGAAGGAGAGAGAGAAGAGAGAAGAGAGAGAAGAAGAAGAAGAAGAAGAAGAGGGACAAGCCTTGACACAAACACTTAAACTTGCAAACTAGTTTCGTGCTCAAAGGCACTCATCAGTGCAATGAAAAATGAGAGTACAAGGCTTGCTTTATAGGGGAAGAGGAGGATCCTTGAAGTGAGGGAAAGGGTCCTCAAAAAGGGAAAAGTTGCCTCAAAATGAGGGGAGAAGGGGGGCTACCAAAACTGGTAAGTCAACTACTCCAAAAATGGTAAGATTTACCAAAAAAGGAAGAACAGTGCCAGAGGAGCAGGGGGAGAGAAGAGGGTGAGAAGAAGGTCGAAGACGAGGATTCGGGCCTACAAGGGAACTTTCTTCAGGAGAGGGTTTAGGGTTTAGGGAAGCCCCGAGGTTTTAAGGCCTTTGTCGCGGGAGCAAAAGGGGATCTTAAAAACCACCGGGGTCCCAAAGCCCGAGCGAGAAGAAAAGATCCGGAGAGGCAACAGCGAAAGTGACGTCGGAGGAGAGGGGAGCCCGTCCGTAGAGGAGGGGGAAGCTGCAGAGCAAGAGGTGCAGGAGAGGGGAGGGGCGCTGGTACACCTCGGCCAAGGGGCGCCCCGCAGAGGAAGAGGTGCGGGAGAGGAGAAGGGTAGGAGGAGCGCCGAAGAAGAGAGGGGAGGGGCACCGGAGAGGAGAGGAGGTGTCGGAGAGGAGAGGGGGCGCTGGAGAAGAGAGGGGAGGGGCGCCGGAGAGGAGAGGAGGCACCGGAGAGGAGTGGGGTGCCGGAGAGGGGAGGGGCGTCGGTACACCTCGGCCGGCGACGACGACGGAGAGGAGGGGGAGGCACGCCAGAGACGAGAGGAAGCACCGGTGAGGAGAGGGGGGGTGCTAGAGAGGAGAGGGGAAGGGGAGGGGGAGGGGGGCCGATGGCGATGTCGGAGAGGAGGGGGGAGGCGACTGCAGGGGGCGGCCACACACTGGAGGAGCGGCCGCAGCCGCCGAAGAGGGGGGGCCATGGCGGAGAGGGGAGCCATGGCGGAGGCCACAGCGGCGAGGAGGGGTGGAGAGCAGGGCATCGGGAGAAGAGGCGGAGAGGGGGCGCCGGGAGAGGAGAGGGTGAGAGGGCGGAGAGAAGGGCGTCAAGGCGGCGCCGAAGGAGGGGGGGCCATGGCGGCGAAGAAGGGCGGTGAGGGAGGAGCGGCGGAGAGGGGTGGAGAGGAGGGCGCCGGGAGAAGAGGTGGAGAGGGAGGCGCCGGGAGAGGACAGGGTGGAGAGGGGGGCGCCAAGGTGGAGAGGAGGGCGCCGGGAGAAGAGGTGGAGAGGGGGGCGCTGGGAGAGGAGAGGGCGGAGAGGGTGAAGAGGGGGCGGTGAGGGAGGAGCGGCGGAGAGGGGGGGCCTGGCGGCGACGAGGAAGGGGGGGCGACCAAGGCGGAGGCCGCAGCGGAGAGGGGTGGAGAGGGGAGGAGAGGGGCGCCAAGGTGGAGAGAGGGGCGCCGGGAGAGGAGAGGAGGGGGAGGCACGCCAGAGACGAGAGGAAGCACCGGTGAGGAGAGGGGGGGTGCTAGAGAGGAGAGGGGAAGGGGAGGGGGAGGGGGGCCGATGGCGATGTCGGAGAGGAGGGGGGAGGCGACTGCAGGGGGCGGCCACACAGAGGAGGAGCGGCCGCAGCCGCCGAAGAGGGGGGGCCATGGCGGAGAGGGGAGCCATGGCGGAGGCCACAGCGGCGAGGAGGGGTGGAGAGCAGGGCATCGGGAGAAGAGGCGGAGAGGGGGCGCCGGGAGAGGAGAGGGTGAGAGGGCGGAGAGAAGGGCGTCAAGGCGGCGCCGAAGGAGGGGGGGCCATGGCGGCGAAGAAGGGCGGTGAGGGAGGAGCGGCGGAGAGGGGTGGAGAGGAGGGCGCCGGGAGAAGAGGTGGAGAGGGAGGCGCCGGGAGAGGACAGGGTGGAGAGGGGGGCGCCAAGGTGGAGAGGAGGGCGCCGGGAGAAGAGGTGGAGAGGGGGGCGCCGGGAGAGGAGAGGGCGGAGAGGGTGAAGAGGGGGCGGTGAGGGAGGAGCGGCGGAGAGGGGGGGCCTGGCGGCGACGAGGAAGGGGGGGCGACCAAGGCGGAGGCCGCAGCGGAGAGGGGTGGAGAGGGGAGGAGAGGGGCGCCAAGGTGGAGAGAGGGGCGCCGGGAGAGGAGAGGGCGGAGAGGGTGAAGAGGGGGCGGTGAGGGAGGAGCGGCGGAGGGGGGGGCCTGGCGGCGACGAGGAAGGGGGGGCGGCCAAGGTGGAGGCCGCAGCGGAGAGGGGTGGAGAGGGGAGGAGAGGGGCGCCAAGGTGGAGAGGGGGGCGCCGGGAGAGGAGAGGGCCGAGAGGGTGAAGAGGGGGTGGTGAGGGAGGAGCGACGGAGAGGGGGGGCCCTGGCGGCGACGAGGGAGGGAGGGCGGCCAAGGCGGAGGCCGCAACAGAGAGGGGCCCCCCTCACCACCACTCTCCGCAGCTCCTCCCTCACCTTCCCCTCTTTGCCGCCATGGCCCCCCCCTCTCCGTCGCTCCTCCCTCACCTTCCCCTCTTCGCCGCCATGGCCCCCCCTCTCCATCGCTCCTCCCTCACCTTCCCCTCTTCGCCGCCATGGCCCACCCTCCCTCGGCGCCGCCCTGGTCCCCCCCTCTCCCGGCGCCGCCCTCTCCACCTCTTCTCCCGGCGCCCCCCTCACCACCTCTCTCCGCAGCTCCTCCCTCTCCACCCCCTCTTTGCCGCCTTGGCCCCCCTCCCTCGGCACCGCCCCGGCGCCCCTCTCTGTGCCCTCTCCTCTCCCGGTGCCCCCCTCTGCGCCCTCTCCTCTCCTGGTGCCCCCCTCTCCTCCTTTTTCTTCCAGCGCCCCCCTCTCCCTCTCCTCTCCCGGTGCCCCCCTCTCCTCCTCTTCTCCCGGCGCCCCCCTTTCCACCCCTCTCCTCCGCTCCTCCCTCTCCGCCCCCTCTTAGCCGCCACGGCCCCCCTCACTCGGCGCCGCCTTAGCGCCCCCCTCTCCGCCCTCTCCTCTCCCGACGCCCCCCTCTCCACCTCTTCTCCCGGCGCCCCCCTCTCCACCCCTCCTCGCCGTTGCGGCCTCCGCCATGGCTCCCCTCTCCGCCATGGCCCCCCCTCTTCTGCGGCCGCTCCTCGTCTGTGGCCGCCCCCTGCAGCTGCCTCCCCCCTCCTCTCCGACGTCCTTTCTGACGTCGTCGCGGACCCCCCTCCCCTTCCCCTCTCCTCTCCGGCAACCCCCCTCCCCTTCCCCTCTCCTCTCCAGCAACCCCCCCTCTCCAAACCGGCACTTCCTCTCCTCTCCGCCACCTCCTCTCCGTCGTCATCTTCGCCGCTCGGGGTGTTCCAACACCCCTCCCCTCTCCGGCACCCCGCTCCTTTCCTCTCCGGCGCCCCTCCGGCGCCCCCTCTCCTCTCCGACGCCTCCTCTCCTCTCCGGCGTCCCTCCCCTCTCTTCTTCGGCGCTCCTCCTCCCCTTCTCCTCTCTGGCACCTCTTCCTCTGCGGGCCGCCCCTTGGCCGAGGTGTACCGGCACCCCTCCCCTCTTCGGAGCCCCGCCCCTCTGCAGCTGCCCCCTTGGCCGAGGTGTACCGGCACCCCTCCCCTCTCCGGAGCCCCGCCCCTCTGCAGCCGCCCCCTCCTCTACAAACGGGCTCCCCTCTCCTCCGCCGCCGCGCCCCCCCTCCCCTCTCCTCCGACGTCTCTTCCGTTGTTGCCTCTCCGGATCTTCATTCTTCTCGCTCGGGCTTTGGGACCCCCGTGGTTTTTAAGACCCCCGTGGTTTTTAAGATCCCCTTTTGCTCCCGCAACAAGGGCCTTAAAACCTCGGGGATTCCCTAAACCCTAAACCCTCTCCTGAAGAAAGTTCCCTTGAGGTCCTGAATCCTCGTCTTCGACCTTCTTCTCACCCTCTCCTCACCCCCTGTACCTCTGGCACTGTTCTTCCTTTTTTGGTAAATCTTACCTTTTTTGGAACAGTTGACTTACCAGTTTTGGTAGCCCCCCTTTTACCCTCATTTTGAGGCAACTTTCCCCTTTTTGAGGACCCTTTCCCTCACTTCAAGGATCCTCCTCTTCCCCTATATATAGCAAGCCTTGTACTCTCATTTTTCATTGCACTGATGAGTGCCTTGGAGCACGAAACTAGTTTGCAAGTTTAAGTGTTTGTGTCAAGGCCTGTCTCTCCTTCTTCTCTCTCTTCTCTCTTCTCTCTTCTCTCTCTCCCTCTTCTCCCCCTCATCCCCCTCTAGGACCGCTCGCCGTGTATCTGTTTTTAAACTTAATGTTTTTAAACCTTTAAACTTAATGTTTTTAAACTTAATGTTTTTAAACTTAATGTTTCTAAACTTTTAAACTTAATGTTTTTACACCTTTAAACTTAATGTTTTTAAACCTTTAAACTTAATGTTTCTAAACCTTTAAACTTAATGTTTTTAAACTTAATGTTTTTAAACCTTTAAACTTAATGTTTTTAAACTTGATGTTTTTAAACTTGATGTTTTTAAACTTTTAAACTTAATGTTTTTAAACCTTTAAACTTAATGTTTTTAAACCTTTAAACTTAATGGTTTTAAACTTAATGTTTTTAAACCTTTAGACCCTAAACCCTAAATCCTAAACCCTAAACCCTAAACCCTAAACCCTAAATCCTAAATCCTAAACCCTAAATCCTAAACCCTAAATCCTAAACCCTAAACCCTAAACCCTAAATCATAAACCATAAACCCTAAATCCTAAACCCTAAATCTTAAACCCTAAACCCTAAACCCCAAATCATAAACCATAAACCCTAAACCCTAAACCCTAAACTTTTTCGACTTTGCCAACAAAATCCCGAGCTGAAGCATATACCTAGACCTATGATTTGCTGGAGAAATCCAAGCAATCTGCGCTCCTATCTTGTTAGATCAAGGTTTTGAACCTCTGATTTGTAACTTTCTATTTTTACTAAATACTATTTTTAGTAAGTACTATTTTTAGCGTGGACCCACCTTGTAAAGCAACCTTTGGGAGCATCGGCTTAACAGCATATGAGACCTCCCATGCTTGGTTCTGCCTATCGGGAAAACCCTCCACCTATTTTATGCATCTCTCTAGTATTATGTAACTTACTTTTGCATGTAGAGTCAACATGTCCACTCTAGCCTAATGGTTAAGGCTTGTGACTCTAATGGAAGGAGTCATGAGTTCAAAACCCTTAGCTTGCATAAGATGCTATTGAGCTTCTTTTACTTGTCTAGAGAGCTCTACTTATCCGATTCGAGTGCCGTTTGTTGCGTTGGGTTCTTCATGTCCTAAGCTTGTTTTTTCACAACAAAAGGCTGAATTATCCCACATGCAAAGAGGCAAAAGCTAGCCCTCCCCTCTCTACATAAGGGAGAGCTCTCATTCTTGTACTCTCAAACTTGGGTGTTCCACTGAAGAGCTCACTCTAGAGCGAAACTAGTTTGGAACTACACCCTCAAGTTAATACAAGAAATCGACTTTTTTAAGTCCTTTTTGTCTCTTAAATCAAATTTTGTCTTGTGTTTTGTGTATGTTAGGCACTTAGTCCTTTTTTGGGCTAGTAAAGTGTCTTTCTTGTGTGTGTGAGTAAGGCCATTGTTTTGGTGCTTAGCAAGAGGCACTTGGTCATTAATTTGGCTGGTTTAGTGTCATTCTGCTGAGTATGCTCCTTCGATCTGGCATAATGTCACATTGCGTGGCATGCTAAGTGTCATTTCGATTGATGCACCTTCCCTTCCCCTTACCTTTATTTTTCAGGGCAATTAGTCATTCTTTTGCACAAGTTGTTGTCCCCACGTCTTAGCCTTTGGTTTGGTGGGCAACTAGTCATTCTTTTGCGGCAAGTTGTTGTCCCCATATCTTAGCCTTTAGTTTGCGTGGGCAATTGGTCATATTTTTTGGCTAGCTGTTGTCCTCGTGAGGTGGGATTTTGGACTTTTTGGTCATAGTGCGTGGCCATCTTAAGTTCATACTATTCACACCTCAACACCATATCTTACATACACTCCACTTGACATCACTTCACTATCACGTAACTGGTCCCCAAAAAATTTATTTTTTGCTGCCGCAGCTACTTTTAGCTGCCGCAACTACCGGTTATTTATCTTTATCACTCCACAACCGCACACCTAAAAAAACCCCTAAACCCTAAACCTTTGCTATCATGGTGCTTTTGAACACTATCCCAGAGGCAGCAAACGAAGGTCAAGACAACCCTTCTACCAGCCAAGGAGCATTTCAATTTGCTAGTGGAGAAAGAGAATGTACTAAGGAAAGAATGGATGATTCTATAGACACTGCTAATGCACAAAACCAATACAGGTTTACACTTGGTGCTTCGTCATCATCCTATGATCACCTTTTTGCTCTACCTACTCTTCCCATCGCTCAACCTTCTCACCTTAAAGATTTCTTGAAGAAGTCTATCGAGGAGTACAAGAAGATGTTTTTAGCTTTTGAGAAAAGTCAAGCTTACCTCAAAAAGCTTAGAGAGCAAAGAGAAGAAGGCACTGTACCTAACAGTCTTCGACTCAAACCATACCGCCTTACTGTGCAAGATGAACAAGGACAGGTCTTTCTCAATCAAACTCTACAAGATCTCTGTAATAATTACAGAAGCAGCTGCTTGGAAGTCCTCATTGAAGCCCAAGCAAAGCTGGTAGAGAATCAAGAAAAGAAGCTGGATGCTTATGCCTCCACTTTTGAAGCTAGTCTCTAGGAAATCCTGAATCTCATGGCTGCTTTAGAACTCATGAACAGTCCACATGCTTTATGGAAAAACACCATGAAGACTTGGAAGAACAAGCTGGTCAAGGATTTCAAAACTGCCATAAATAATTTCAGGGTCTCTCATCTCCTTAACTCTAAGATCAAGCAAGCTGCTTTCACCAAGAGGAAAGCTGCACAGGATCAAGCCATGGGAGATGCAGAATCTCTTCCTACTAAACCCTCTATAGCCAAGCTAGTCAAAGAGCAAGTTCAGAAGCAAATTCAAGCACAGATCAACAAGCTAAAGAAAAGTCTAGCAAATGACACAGGTGGGACAAACAAAAAACGGAAAGATAATCAACAAAAGAAAAGCCAGAACAATAGCCAGAACAACAAGAAGAAGAAAACTAGAAGCAACCAAGCTTCTAAAAAAGGCAATCAACAGAAAGACCGGCAAAATAACCACCAAGGTAAGCAGCAGGGAAACAAGCCAAATAAAGGCAAGTCTACCCAGCCAAAAAACGAGCGGGGAAACCGGCAAGGGGGTGGAAATCAACCTCAAAGGAAGAAGACTTCCACCCCCTCCTCTGCACAGCCTTCCTCTTCTCGACAAGGCCGCATACCCAGAAATCTGGTTCGGGACAGAAACAAAATCGGCAAAATTCACGAAGCAGATCCTCTCCACCGAGCCGATCTTGGTCTCGAAATCCCCGGTGTTAAGGCACCTCTTCTGGCTCCCTCTCCAAGATCTCGAGCGCTATGCTCTATTGCTTTTCTCTAGAAAGATCCCAACTGAGGTGGATCAACATGTTTCAAACACTGCCATCCACAATCTCTCTCAGTACAAGCTTTCATTTAGCGAGAAAAAGCTTCTAGGACTTGGTTTGGGATATAATCCTCCGTCAAAGTTTCCGGATTCAACACATCTAACCAAAGACTATGATAATTTTGCAAGACAACTTCGTCTTCGATGGTTTTTCAGAAATGCACCAGATAGACCTCTTCCTCCTTTTCGAGTTGCAAACCCAAATTGGAATCCTTCTAAAGTTTATCAGCCTCTAAAGGACATCATCAACACTGGAAGAGTCATACTTCAAAATTCAATCTCTTCATGTGAGCAACTTCCTCAGAACAAGCTTCCGCTTCATTTGAGAAGAGCTCTTAATAGATTGATAAACAACCATAACATCATTATCAAGCCAGCAGATAAAAACCTTGGTTTGGTAATTCTTGATAAATCATGGTATCTTAATGAAGTGATCGGCAACTTCTAGATCAACAGGTCTATCTCCCAGTCACCGAGGCTCCATTGAATGAACTGTTTGATAGGCTTGCCTGCATTTGTCAAAAGTCTAGTGTGCTCTCAAGGGATGAAGCAAAGTTTATTTTGCAGAAGCCAGAGCAAGGGTTCAGAGTTTGCTCTCTTTATTTCTTGCCCAAAATCCACAAACCTACAGTGGTCGGAAGGCCAATCTGCTCTTACAATGGCTTTATTTTTGAGAATGCATCTATATGGCTTCATCATAAGCTTTTCCCCATTCTCTTCCAACAAAAGCAACATCTAAAAGACTCCCTCACTCTGATTAAAGAGTTATCTGAGCTTCATCTACCACAAGAAATTATCCTCTTCACATTTGATGTGAAATCTCTGTACCCCAGTATTCCCACCAATGAAGGACTGCATGCCCTCAAGATGATGATACAGCATGACTTCAACCATGTAGAGCTCAACCTCATCCATGACAATGGCCTCTCTTGTTCTCAAGAACCACTATCTTGAGTTTTATGGCACTTTTTGGCATCAAATCAGAGGCACTGCTATGGGCAGTAATTTTGTTGTTGTCTATGCTTGCTTTTTTCTATGTTATTTAGAAAACCTTCAAGAACAGGTACATCCCACAACAGAGCTACTCTACTACAAAAGATACATTGATGACGCTTTAGGTTTTTGGCATGGGTCTCACACCACTTTGCTTCAACATCTTAGCAACTATGCAATAGATCTTCAGGAGCATATCAAGATAACACATGTCATCTCCAATTCATCTGTGGATTTTTTGGACATTCACCTCTTCAAAGGTACTAATTTTCAGACCACAGGAAAGCTTTCTACTAGTTGTTTTCAGAAAGAGCTGAACAGGTATCAATACCTCCCTTTCTCTTCTTGGCACCCTAGTCATCAAAAGGAAGCCTTCATCATTGGAGAACTTAAGCGTTATGTCATCAGGGAAAGCACGCTTCAAAGCTACATCAAGCTAAAGCTTTTGTTTTTCCAACGACTTCGAGGTAGAGGATATCCGGATTCTCTCCTTCGAAAAACTTTCAGCAAGATCAAGTACAATATGCGAACAGCTCTACTTCTAAAGGCTTCCAATCGAGAAACCTCTTCGAGTAAGCGGATCCCCCTAGTTCTTAAGCTTGACTACTCAGAGTACACCAAAGCTTTAAACTTGGCGGCCTCCCTAAACCCTAAACTTTTTCGGCTTTGCCAACAAAATCTCGAGCTGAAGCATATACCTAGACCTATGATTTGCTGGACAAATCCAAGGAATCTGCGCTCCTATCTTGTTAGATCAAGGTTTCGAACCTCTGATTTGTAACTTTCTATTTCTAGTAAATACTATTTATAGTAAGTACTATTTTTAGCGTCGACCCACCTTGTAAAGCAACCTTTGGAAGCGTTGGCTTAACAGCATATGAGACCTCCCATGCTTGGTTCTGCTATCGGGAAAACCCTCCACCTATTTTATGCATCTCTCTAGTCTTATGTAACTTACTTTTGCATGTAGAGTCAATATGTCCACTCTAGCCTAATGGTTAAGGCTTGTGACTCTAATGGAAGGGGTCATGAGTTCAAAACCCTTAGCTTGCATGAGATGCTATTAAGCTTCTTTTAATTGTTTAGAGAGCTCTACTTATCCGATTCGAGCGCCATTTGTTGCGTTGGGTTCTTCATGTCCTAAGCTTGCTTTTTCACAACAAAAGGCTGAATTATCCCACATGCAAAGAGGCAAAAGCTAGCCCTCCCCTCTCTACATAAGGGAGAGCTCTCATTCTTGTACTCTCAAACTTAGGTGTTCCACTGAAGAGCTCACTCTAGAGCGAAACTAGTTTGGAACTACACCCTCAAGTTAATACAAGAAATCGACTTTTTAAAGTCCTTTTTGTCTCTTAAATCAAATTTTGTCTTGTGATTTTGTGTATGTTAGGCACTTAGTCCTTTTTTGGTCTAGTAAAGTGTCTTTCTTGTGTGTGTGAGTAAGGCCATTGTTTTGGTGCTTAGCAAGAGGCACTTGGTCATTAATTTGGCTCGTTTGGTGCTGAGTATGCTCCTTCGATCTGGCATAATGTCATATTGCATGGCATGCTAAGTGTCATTTCGATTGATGCACCTTCCCTTCCCCTTACCTTTATTTTTGAGGGCAACTAGTCGTTCTTTCGCGGCAAGTTGTTGTCCCCACGTCTTAGCCTTTGGTTTGGTGGGCAACTAGTCGTTCTTTTGCGGCAAGTTGTTGTCCCCACATCTTAGCCTTTAGTTTGTGTGGGCAACTGGTCGTATTTTTCGGCTAGCTGTTGTCCTTGTGAGGTGGGATTTTGGACTTTTTGGTCGTAGTGCGTGGCCATCTTAAGTTCATACTATTCACACCTCAACACCATATCTTACATACACTCCACTTGACATAACTTCACTATCACGTAACCGGCCCCCGAAATTTTTTTTTTTTACTGCCCCGCAGCTATCGGTTATTTATCTTTATCACTCCACAACTGCACACCTGAAAAAACCCCTAAACCCTATATCCTAAACCCTAACCCTAAAACCTAAACCCTAAAATCCTAAAACCCTAAACCCTAAATCCTAAACCCTAAAGCCCCCAAACCCTAAACCCTAATTTTGCTGTTGTCTATGCCTGCCTTTTTCTATGTTATTTAGAAAACCTTCAAGAACAGGTACATCCCACAACAGAGCTACTCTACTACAAAAGATACATTGATGACGCTTTAGGTTTTTGGCATGGGTCTCACACCACTTTGCTTCAACATCTTAGCAACTATGCAATAGATCTTCAGGAGCATATCAAGATAACACATGTCATCTCCAATTGATCTGTGGATTTTTTGGACATTCACCTCTTCAAAGGTACTAATTTTCAAACCACAGGAAAGCTTTCTACTAGTTGTTTTCAGAAAGAGCTGAACAGGTATCACTACCTCCCTTTCTCTTCCTGGCACCCTAGTCATCAAAAGGAAGCCTTCATCATTGGAGAACTTAAGCGTTATGTCATCAGGGAAAGCACGCTTCAAAGCTACATCAAGCTAAAGCTTTTGTTTTTCTGACTTCGAGGTAGAGGATATCCGGATTCTCTCCTTTGAAAAACTTCAGCAAGATCAAGTACAATATGCGAACAACTCTACTTCTAAAGGCTTCCAATCGAGAAACCTCTTCGAGTAAGCGGATCCCCCCTAGTTCTTAAGCTTGACTACTCCAAGTACACCAAAGCTTTAAACTTGGGGGCCTCCCTAAACCCTAAACTTTTTCGGCTTTGCCAACAAAATCCTGAGCTGAAGCATATACCTAGACCTATGATTTGCTGGAGAAATCCAAGGAATCTATGCTCCTATCTTGTTAGATCAAGGTTTCGAACCTCTAATTTATAGCTTTCTATTTTTAGTAAATACTATTTTTAGTAAATACTATTTTTAGCGTGGACCCACCTTGTAAAGCAACCTTTGGGAGCATCGGCTTAACAGCATATGAGACCTCCCATGCTTGGTTCTGCATCGGGAAAACCCTCCACCTATTTTATGCATCTCTCTAGTCTTATGTAACTTATTTTTGCATGTAGAGTCAACATGTCCACTCTAGCCTAATGGTTAAGGCTTGTGACTCTAATGAAAGGGATCATGAGTTCAAAACCCTTAGCTTGCATGAGATGCTATTGAGCTTCTTTTACTTGTTTAGAGAGCTCTACTTATCCGATTCGAGCGCCATTTGTTGCGTTAGGTTCTTCATGTCCTAAGCTTGCGTTTTCACAACAAAAGGCTGAATTATCCCACAAGAAAAGAGGCAAAAGCTAACCCTCCCCTCTCTACATAAGGGAGAGCTCTCATTCTTGTACTCTCAAACTTGGGTGTGCCACTGAAGAGCTCACTCTAGAGCGAAACTAGCTTGGAACTACACCCTCAAGTTAATACAAGAAATCCACTTTTTTAAGTCCTTTTTGTCTCTTAAATCAAATTTTGTCTTGTGTTTTTGTGTATGTTAGGCACTTAGTCCTTTTTTGGGCTAGTAAAGTGTCTTTCTTGTGTTTGTGAGTAAGGCCATTGTTTTGGTGCTTAGCAAGAGGCACTTGGTCATTAATTTGGTTGGTTTAGTGTCTTTTTGCTGAGTATGATCCTTCAATCTGGCATAATGTCATATTGCGTGGCATGCTAAGTGTCATTTCGATTGATGCACCTTTCCTTTCCCTTACCTTTATTTTTGAGGGCAACTAGTCGTTCTTTTGCGGCAAGTTGTTGTCCCCACATCTTAGCCTTTGGTTTGGTGGACAACTAGTCGTTCTTTTGCGGCGATTTGTTGTCCCCACATCTTAGCCTTTAGTTTGTGTGGGCAACTGGTCGTATTTTTTGGCTAGTTGTTGTGAGGTGGGATTTTGGACTTTTTGGTCATAGTGCATGGCCATCTTAAGTTCATACTATTCACACCTCAATACCATATCTTACATACACTCCACTTGACTATCACGTAACCGGCCCCTGAAAAATTTATTTTTTGCTGCCGCCCCGTAGCTACTTTTAGCTGCCGCAGCGACCGGTTATTTATCTTTATCACTCCACAACCGCACACCTAATAAAACCCCTAAACCCTAAACCCTTAAGCACCTTCTAGATTTTTGGGTTCGGGTTTAAGGTTTGGACTCTAGAGATGCCGTGGAGTGGCCCTAAGCAGCTTCTGGTGTTGGTTCTGGATCACTAAACAGCAATTCTGCGCGCGCGAAAAACACATCCTCCCATCATTTTTTTACGATTCTGACGTTCCGAGATCGATCGTGACGCTGCGCAGCAGTGTCGCTGCGTTGCTACTCCCTAAGCAGCTTTTGTTCACCATGGCCCAACCCTAAGCACCTTCTGGATTTTGGGTTCGGGTTTAAGGTTTGGACTCTAGAGATGCCGTGGAGTGGTACTCAGCACCTTCTGGATTTTTTGGGTTCAGGTTTGGGTTTTTTGGGGTCCAGAGACGCCATGGAGTGGCCCTAAGCAGCTTCCGGTGTTGGGTCTGGCTCACTAAATAGCAATTCTGCGCGCCAAAAAACACATCCTCCCATCATTTTTTTGCGATTCTGACGTTACGAGATCGATCGCCATGCTGCGCAGCAGCGCCGCTGCGTTGCTGCTCCCTAAGCAGCTTCTGTTCACCGTGGGCCCAATCCTAAGCATCTTCTGGATTTTTGGGTTCGGGTTTAAGGTTCAGACTCTATAGATGCCATGGAGTGGCCCTAAGCACCTTCTGGATTTTGGGTTCGGGTTTGGGTTTTTTTGGGGTCCAGAGATGCCGTGGAGTGGCCCTAAGCAGCTTCTGGTGTTGGTTCTGGCTCACTAAATAGCAATCCTGCGCACGCGAAAAACACATCCTCCCATCATTTTTTTGCGATTCTGATGTTACGAGATCGATCGTGACGCTGCGCAGCAGCGCCACTGCGTTGCTGCTCCCTAAGGAGCTTCTGTTCACCGTGGCCCAACCCTAAGTACCTTCTAGATTTTGGGTTCGGGTTTAAGGTTTGGACTCTAGAGATGCCGTAGAGTGGCCCTAAGCACCTTCTGGATTTTGGGTTCAGGTTTGGATTTTTTGAGGTCCAGAGACGCCGTGGAGGGGCCCTAAGCAGCTTCTGGTGTTGGTTCTGGCTCACTAAACAGCAATTCTGCGTGCGCGAAAAACACATCCTCACAAATTCTGACATTCCGAGATCGATCGTGACGCCGCGCAGCAGCGCCGCTGCGTTGCTGCTCCCTAAGCAGCTTCTGTTCACCGTGGCCCAACCTTAAGCACCTTCTAGATTTTGGGTTCGGGTTTAAGGTTTGGACTCTAGAGATGCCGTGGAGTGGCCCTAAGCACTTTTTGGATTTTTTTGGTTCGAGTTTGGTTTTTTTGGGGTCCAGAGACGCCGTGGAGTGGCCCTAAGCAGCTTCTGGTGTTGGTTCTGGCTCACTAAACAGCAATTTTACGCTCGTGAAAAACACATCCTCCCAGCATTTTTTTACGATTCTGCATTACGAGATCAATCGTGACGCTGCGCAGCAGCGCCGCTGCGTTGATGCTCCCTAAGCAGCTTCTGTTCACCGTGGATATATGCAATATAACCGGCCCTCCCAAAAAACCGTAAGCTGTCGCAGCTCGAAACCCCAAGCTATCGGAGCTCACCCTAAACCCTAAACCCTAAACCCTAAATCCTAACCCTAAGCCCTAACCCCTAACCCCTAAATCCTAAACCCTAAACCCCTAAACCCTAAACCGTGGCCCAACCCTAAGTACCTTCTAGATTTTGGGTTCGGGTTTAAGGTTTGGACTCTAGAGATGTCGTGGAGTGGTCCTAAGCACCTTCTGGATTTTGGGTTCGGGTTTGGATTTTTTTTGGGGTCTAGAGACGCCGTGGAGTGGCCCTAAGCAGCTTCTGGTGTTGGTTCTGGCTCACTAAACAGCAATTCTGCGCGCGCGAAAAACACATCCTCCCATCATTTTTTTTGCGATTCTGACGTGACGAGATCGATCGTGACGCTGCATAGCAGCGTCGCTGCGCAGCAGCGCCATGCTGCAATGCAGCTGCGTTGCTGCTCCCTAAGCAGCTTCTGTTCATCGTGGATATATGCAATATAACCGGCCCCAAAAAACCGTAGGCTACCGCCGCAGCTCGGAACCCCAAGCTGCCGCAGCTAGACCCTGAATCCTAAACCCTAAACCCTAAAACCATAAACCCTAAACCAAGGGTTCGAACCTCTAATTTGTAACTTTCTATTTTTAGTAAATATAATTTTTAGTAAGTACTATTTTTAGCGTGGACCCACCTTGTAAAGCAACCTTTGGGAACATCGGCTTAACAGCATATGAGACCTCCCATGCTTGGTTCTGCTATTGGGAAAACCCTCACCTATTTTATGCATCTCTCTAGTCTTATAATTACCTTATGTAACTTATTTTTGCATGAAGAGTTAACATGTCCACTCTAGCCTAATGGTTAAGGCTTGTGACTCTAATGAAAGGGATCATGAGTTCAAAACCCTTAGTTTGCATGAGATGCTATTGATCTTCTTTTACTTGTTTAGAGAGCTCTACTTATCCGATTCGAGCGCCGTTTGTTGCATTGGGTTCTTCATGTCCCAAGCTTGCTTTTTCACAACAAAAGGCTGAATTATCCCACATGAAAAGAGGCAAAAGCTAGCCCTCCCCTCTCTACATAAGGGAGAGCTCTCATTCTTGTACTCTCAAACTTGGGTGTGCCACTGAAGAGCTCACTCTAGAGCGAAACTAGTTTGGAACTACACCCTCAAGTTAATACAAGAAATCGACTTTTTTAAGTCCTTTTTGTCTCTTAAATCAAATTTTGTCTTGTGTTTTTGTGTATGTTAGGCACTTAGTCCCTTTTTGGGCTAGTAAAGTGTCTTTCTTGTGTGTGTGAGTAAGGCCATTATTTTGGTGCTTAGCAAAAGGTACTTGGTCATTAATTTGGCTTAGATAGTGTCTTTCTGTTGAGTATGCTCCTTCGATCTGGCATAATGTCATATTGCGTGGCATGCTAAGTGTCATTTCGATTGATGCGCCTTTCCTTTCCCTTACCTTTATTTTGGAGGGCAACTAGTCGTTCTTTTGCGGCAAGTTGTTATCCCCACGTCTTAGCCTTTGGTTTGGTGGGCAACTAGTCCTTCTTTTACGGTAATTTGTTATCCCCACATCTTAGTCTTTGGTTTGCGTGGGCAACTGGTCGTATTTTTTGGCTAGCTGTTGTCCTCGTGAGGTGGGAATTTGGACTTTTTGGTCATAGTGCATGGCCATCTTAAGTTCATACTATTCACACCTCAACACCATATCTTACATACACTCCACTTGACATGACTTCATTATCATGTAATCGGCCCCCCCTCGAAAAATTTATTTTTGCTGTCGCAGCTACTTTTAGCTGCCGCAGCTACCGGTTATTTATCTTTATCACTCCACAACCGCACACTTGAAAAACACCCCTAAACCCTAAACCTTTCCTATCATGGTGCTTTTGAACACTATCCCAGAGGCAGCAAACGAAGGTCAAGATAACCCTTCTACCAGCCAGGGAGCGTTTCAATTTGCTAGTGGAGAAAGAGAACGTGCTAAGCGAAGAATGGATGATTCTACAGATACTACTAATGCACAAAACCAATACAGGTTTACACTTGGTGCTTCATCATCAGCCCATGATCACCTTTTTGCTCTACCTACTCTTCCCATCGCTCAACCTTCTCACCTTAAAGATTTCTTGAAGAAGTCTATCGAGGAGTACAAGAAGATGTTTTTAGCTTTTGAGAAAAGTCAAGCTTACCTCAAAAAACTTAGAGAGCAAAGAGAAGAAGGCACCGTACCTAACAGTCTTCGACTCAAACCACCCCGCCTTACTGTGCAAGATGAACAAGGACAGGCCTTTCTCAATCAAACTCTACAAGATCTTTGTAATAATTATAGGAGCAGCTGCTTGGAAGTCCTCATTGAAGCCCAGGCAAAGCTGGTAGAGAATCAAGAAAAGAAGCTGGATGCTTATGCCTCCACTTTTGAAGCCAGTCTCCAGGAAATCCTGAACCTCATGGCTGCATGCCCACATGCTTTATGGGAAAACACCATGAAGACTTGGAAGAACAAGCTGGTCAAAGATTTCAAAACTGCCATAAATAATTTCAGGGTCTCTCATCTCCTTAACTCTAAGATCAAGCAAGCTGCTTTCACCAAGAGGAGAGCTGCACAGGATCAAGCCATGGGAGATACAGAATCTCTTCCTACTGAACCCAAGCTAGTCAAAGAGCAAGTTCAGAAGCAAGTTCAAGCACAGATCAACAAGCTAAAGAAAAGTCTAGCAAATGACACAGGTGGGACAAACAAAAAACGAAAAGATAATCAACAAAAGAAAAGCCAGAACAATAGCCAGAACAACAACAAGAAGAAAACTAGAAGCAACCAAGCTTCTTAAAAAGGCAATCAACAAAAAGACCAGAAAAACAACCACCAAGGTAAGCAGTAGGGAAACAGGCCAAATAAAGGCAAGTCTACCCAGCCAAAAAACTCGGGGAAACCGGCAAGGGGGTGGAAATCAACCTCAAAGGAAGAAGCCTTCCACCCCCTCCTCTGCACAGCCTTCCTTTTCTCGACAAGGCCGCAATACCCAGAAATGTGGTTCGGGACAGAAACAAAATCGGCAAAATTCACGAAGCAGATCCTCTCCACCGAGCCGATCTCGGTCTTGAAATCCCCGGCATTAAGGCACCTCTTCTGGCTCCCTCTCCAAGATCCCGAGCGCTATGCTCTATTGCTTTTCTCTAGAAAGACCCCAACTGAGGTGGATCAACGTGTTTCAAACACTGCTATCCACAATCTCTCTCAGTACAAGCTTTCATTTAGCGAGAAAAAGCTTCTAGGACTTGGTTTGGGATATATTCCTCCGTCAAAGTTTCCAGATTCAATACATCTAACCAAAGACTATGATAATTTTGCAAGACAACTTCGTCTTCGATGGTTTTTCAGAAATGCACCAAATAGACCTCTTCCTCTTTTTCGAGTTGCAAACCCGAATTGGAATCCTTCTAAAGTTTATCAGCCTCTGGAAGACATCATCAACACTGGAAGAGTCATACTTAAAAATTCAATCTCTTCATGTGAGCGACTTCCTCAGAACAAGCTTTCGCTTCATTTGAGAAGAGCCCTTAACAGATTGATAAAGAACCATAACATCATTATCAAGCCAGCAGATAAAAACCTTGGCTTGGTAATTCTTGATAAATCATGGTATCTTAATGAAGGTGATCAACAACTTCTAGATCAACAGGTCTATCTCCCAGTCACCGAGGCTCCATTGAATGAACTGTTTGATAGGCTTGCCTGCATTTGTCAAAAGTCTAGTGTGCTCTCAAGGGATGAAACAAAGTTTATTTTGCAGAAGCCAGAGCAAGGGTTCAGAGTTTGCTCTCTTTATTTTTTGCCCAAAATCCACAAACCTACAGTGGTCGGAAGGCCAATCTGCTCTTACAATGGCTTTGTTTTTGAGAATGCGTCTATATGGCTTCATCATAAGCTTTTCCCCATTCTCTTCCAACAAAAGCAACATCTAAAAGACTCCCTCACTCTGATTAAAGAGTTATCTGAGCTTCATCTACCACAAGAAATTATTCTCTTCACATTTGATGTGGAATCTCTGTACCCTAGTATTCCCACCAATGAAGGACTGCATGCCCTCAAGATGATGATACAGCATGACTTCAACCATGTGGAGCTCAACCTCATCATGACAATTGCCTCTCTTGTTCTCAAGAACCACTATCTTGAGTTTAATGGCACTTTTTGGCATCAAATTAGAGGCACTGCTATGGGCAGTAATTTTGTTGTTGTCTATGTCTACCTTTTTCTATGTTATTTAGAAAACCTTCAAGAACAGGTACATCCCACACCAGAGCTACTCTACTACAAAAGATACATTGATGACGCTTTAGGTTTTTGGCATGGGTCTCACACCACTTTGCTTCAACATCTTAGCAATTATGCAATAGATCTTCAGGAGCATATCAAGATAACACATGTCATCTCCGTGGATTTTTTGGACATTCACCTCTTCAAAAGTACTAATTTTTAAAACACAGGAAAGCTTTCTACTAATTGTTTTCAGAAAGAGCTGAACAGGTATCAATACCTCCCTTTCTCTTCCTGGCACCCTAGTCATCAAAAGGAAGCCTTCATCATTGGAGAACGTAAGCATTATGTCATCAGGGAAAGCACGCTTCAAAGCTACATCAAGCTAAAGCTTTTGTTTTTCCAACGACTTCGAGGTAGAGGATATCCGAATTGTCTCCTTCGGAAAACTTTCAGCAAGATCAAGTACAATATGCAAACAGCTCTACTTCTAAGGGCTTCCAATCGAGAAACCTCTTCGAGTAAGCGGATCCCCCTAGTTCTTAAGCTTGACTACTCCAAGTAAAACAGAGCTTTAAACTTGGGGGCCTCCCTAAACCCTAAACTTTTTCGGCTTTGCCAACAAAATCTCGAGCTGAAGCATATACCTAGACCTATGATTTGCTGGAGAAATCCAAGGAATTTGCGCTCCTATCTTGTTAGATCAAGGGTTCGAACCTCTAATTTGTTACTTTCTATTTTTAGTAAAAATACTATTTTTAGTAAGTACTATTTTTAACGTGGACCCACCTTGTAAAGCAACCTTTGGGAGCATCGACTTAACAGCATATGAGACCTCCCATGCTTGGTTCTGCTATCGGGAAAACCCTCCACCTATTTTATGCATCTCTCTAGTCTTATAGTTACCTTATGTAACTTATTTTTGCATGAAGAGTAAACATGTCCACTCTACCCTAATGGTTAAGGCTCGTGACTCTAATGAAAGGGGTCATGAGTTCAAAACCCTTAGTTTGCATGAGATGCTATTGAGTTTCTTTTACTTGTTTAGAGAGCTCTACTTATCTCATTCGAGCGCCGTTTGTTGCGTTGGGTTCTTCATGTCCCAAGCTTGCTTTTTCACAACAAAAGGCTGAATTATCCCACATGCAAAGAGGCAAAAGCTAGCCCTCCCCTCTCTACATAAGGGAGAGCTCTCATTCTTGTACTCTCAAACTTGGGTGTTCCACTGAAGAGCTCACTCTAGAGCGAAACTAGTTTGGAACTACACCCTCAAGTTAATACAAGAAATCGACTTTTTTAAGTCCTTTTTGTCTCTTAAATCAAATTTTGTCTTGTGTTTTTGTGTATGTTAGGCACTTAGTCCTTTTTTGGGCTAGTAAAGTGTCTTTCTTGTGTGTGTGAGTAAGGCCATTGTTTTGGTGCTTAGCAAAAGGCACTTGGTCATTAATTTGGCTTAGATAGTGTCTTTCTGCTGAGTATGCTCCTTCGATCTGGCATAATGTCATATTGCGTGGCATTCTAAGTGTCATTTCGATTGATGCACCTTCCCTTCCCCTTACCTTTATTTTGGAGGGCAACTAGTCGTTCTTTTGCGGCAATTTGTTGTCCCCACGTCTTAGCTTTTGGTTTGGTGGGCAACTAGTCGTTCTTTTACGGTAATTTGTTGTCCTCACATCTTAGCCTTTGGTTTGCGTGGGCAACTGGTCGTATTTTTCGGCTAGCTGTTGTCCTCGTGAGGTGGAAATTTGGACTTTTTGGTCATAGTGCGTGGCCATCTTAAGTTCATACTATTCACATCTCAACACCATATCTTACATACACTTCACTTGACATCACTTCACTATCACGTAACCGGGCCCCGAAAATTTTATTTTTGCTGCCGCAGTACCGGTTATTTATCTTTATCACTCTACAACTGCACACCTGAAAAAAACCCCTAAACCCTAAACCCTAAACTTTTTCGGCTTTGCCAACAAAATCCCGAGCTGAAGCATATACCTAGACCTATGATTTGTTGGAGAAATCCAAGGAATCTGCGCTCCTATCTTGTTAGATCAAGGGTTCGAACCTCTAATTTGTAACTTTCTATTTTTAGTAAGTACTATTTTTAGCATGGACCCACCTTGTAAAGCAACCTTTGGGAGCATGGGCTTAATAGCATATGAGACCTCCCATGCTTGGTTCTGCTATCGGGAAAACCCTCCACCTATTTTATGCATCTCTCTAGTCTTATAGTTACCTTATGTAACTTATTTTTGCATGAAGAGTCAACATGTCCACTCTAGCCGAATGGTTAAGGCTTGTGACTCTAATGGAAGGGGTCACGAGTTCAAAACCCTTTGTTTGCATGAGATACAATTGAGCTTCTTTTACTTGTTTAGAGAGCTCTACTTATCTAATTCGAGCGCCGTTTGTTGCGTTGGGTTCTTCATGTCCCAAGCTTGCTTTTTCACAACAAAAGGCTGAATTATCCCACATGAAAAGAGGAAAAAGCTAGCCCTCCCCTCTGTACATAAGGGAGAGCTCTCCTTCTTGTACTCTCAAACTTGGGTGTTCCACTGAAGAGCTCACTCTAGAGCGAAACTAGTTTGGAACTACACCCTCAAGTTAATACAAGAAATCGACTTTTTTAAGTCCTTTTTGTCTCTTAAATCAAATTTTGTCTTGTGTTTTTGTGTATGTTAGGCACTTAGCCCTTTTTTGGGCTAGTAAAGTGTCTTTCTTGCGTGTGTAAGGCCATTGTTTTGGTGCTTAGCAAAAGGCACTTGGTCATTAATTTGGCTTAGATAGTGTCTTTCTGCTGAGTATGCTCCTTCGATCTGGCATAATGTCATATTGCGTGGCATGCTAAGTGTCATTTCGATTGATGCACCTTCCCTTCCCCTTACCTTTATTTTGGAGGGCAACTAGTCGTTCTTTTATGGCAATTTGTTGTCCCCATGTCTTAGCCTTTGGTTTGGTGGGCAACTAGTCGTTCTTTTACGACAATTTGTTGTCCCCACATCTTAGCCTTTGGTTTGCGTGGGCAACTGGTCGTATTTTTCGGCTAGCTGTTGTCCTCGTGAGGTGGGAATTCGGACTTTTTGGTCATAGTGCGTGGCCATCTTAAGTTCATACTATTCACACCTCAACACCACATATCTTACATACACTCCACTTGACATCACTTCACTATCACGTAACCGGCCCTCGAAAAATTTATTTTTGCTGTCACAGCTACTTTTAACTGCCACCCGCAGCTACCGATTATTTATCTTTATCACTCCACAACCGCACACTTGAAAAAAACCCCTAAACCCTAAACCGTGCCCAACCCTAAGCAGCTTCTATTCACCGTGTCCAACCCTAAGCAGCTTCTAGATTTTGGGTTCGGGTTTAGGGTTTGGGGTCAAGAGACGTCGTGGAGTGGCCCTAAGCAGCTTCTGGTGTTGGTTCTGGCTCACTAAACAGCAATTCTACGTGTGCCAGAAACACATCCTCCCATCATTTTTTTGCAATTCTGACGTTACGGGATTGATCGTGACGCTGCGCAGCAGTGCTACACTGCGGAGCAGCGTCGCTATGCAGCAGCGCTCTCTAAGCAGCTTTTGTTCACCGTGCCCAACCCGCAGCAGTGCTACACTGCGGAGCAGCGTCGCTATGCAGCAGCGCTCTCTAAGCAGCTTTTGTTCACCGTGCCCAACCCGCAGCAGTGCTACACTGCGGAGCAGCGTCGCTATGCAGCAGCGCTCTCTAAGCAGCTTATGTTCACCGTGGCCTAACCCTAAGCATGGATTTTGGGTTTGGGTTTGGGGTTTGGGGTTTGGGGTCTAGAGACGCCGTGGAGTGGCCCTAAGTAGCTTCTGGTGTTGGTTCTGGCTCACTAAACAACAATTCTACGCATGCCAGAAACACATCCTCCCATCATTTTTTGCAATTCTGACGTTACAAGATTGATCGTGACGCTGCACAGCAGCGCGCTCTAAGCAGCTTCTGTTCACCGTGTCCAACCCTAAGCAGCTTCTCTTTACCGTGGCCCCAACCCTAAGCACCTTCTAGATTTTGGATTAGGGTTTGGGGTTTGGGGTCCAGAGACGCCATGGAGTGGCCCTAAGCAGCTTCTGGTGATGGTTCTGGCTCACTAAACAGCAATTCTACGTGTGCCAGAAACACATCCTCCCATCATTTTTTTGCAATTTTGACGTTACGAGATTGATCGTGAAGCAGCGCTCTCTAAGCAGCTTCTGTTCATCGTGCCCAATCTTAAGCAACTTTTGTTCACCGTGGCCCAATCCTAAGCACCTTCTAGATTTTAGGTTCGGATTTGGGGTTTTGTTAAAACCCTAAGATCTCTCTAGATAATTGTTATGCATAAACATGCATAAATCAGGCATAAACTCAACCACCCAACCACCCCCGAGCCCAAGGGATGCACACATGAATCATAAATGAAATACATCATACCTCTACCTTGATGTCCCATACCATCAAGAGGTATAACTCCAATCCAATAGCATGTAGCTATAGTGTGAAATGGTAGAGATATGGATCTCTACACAAGAGACCATAGCATAAGCCTTAAGCTTCCTAGCCTCCAAGCCCCCTTGAGTGTGCCCCATGCCCCTATTATATAGGAGGGCCCTCAAGTGACTCTTGACTTTCCATTCCTCATGTGTGACCCTTGGATGCCTGACCCTAACCTTAACCCTTAAGGTTAGTCCTAACCCATGCTCCACTAGACTTTGTTCCCATGCTCCCATGCTCCCAAGTCTAATGTGGGTTAGCCTCCTAGTATATGCACACATAATGTGTATTTAACATAGCACACATAATGTACATATAACAGGTTTGGGGTCCAGAGACGCCGTGGAGTGGCCCTAAGCAGCTTCTGGTGTTGGTTCTGGCTCACTAAAGAGCAATTCTACGCGTGTCAGAAACACATCCTCCCATCATTTTTTTTACAATTCTGACGTTACGAGATTGATCGTGACGCTACGCAACAGCGTCACTGCGCAGTAGTGCTCTCTAAGCAGCTTCTGTTCACCGTGCCCAACCCTAAGCAGCTTCTGTTCACCATGGCCCAACCCTAAGCATCTTCTGGATTTTGGGTTCGGGTTTGGGGTTTGGGGTCCAGAGACACCGTGGAGTGGCCCTAAGCAGCTTCTGGTGTTGGTTCTGGCTCACTAAACAGCAATTCTACGCGTGCCAGAAACACATCCTCCCATCATTTTTTTACAATTCTGACGTTACGAGATTGATTGTGACGCTGCGAAGCAACGTCGCTGTGTTGCTACTCCCTAAGCAGCTTCTGTTCACCGTGCCCAATCCTAAGCAGCTTCTGTTCACCGTGGCCCAACCCTAAGCACCTTTTGGATTTTGGGTTCGGGTTTGGGGTTTGGGGTCCAGAGACGCCGTGGAGTGGCCCTAAGCAGCTTCTGGTGTTGGTTCTGGCTCACTAAATAGCAATTCTGCACGTGCCAGAAACACATCCTCTCATCATTTTTTTACAATTCTAACATTACAAGATTGATCGTGACATTGCGCAGCAGCGCTATGCTGCGAAGCAGCGTCGCTGCGTTGCTGCTCTCTAACTGTTCACCGTGCCCAACCCTAAGCAGCTTCTGTTCACCGTGGCCCAACCCTAAGCACCTTCTAGATTTTGGGTTCGGGTTTGGGGTTTGGGGTCCAGAGACACCGTGGAGTGGCCCTAAGCAGCTTTTGGTGTTGGTTTTGGCTCACTAAACAGTAATTTTGCGCGTGCCAGAAACACATCCTCCCATCATTTTTTTACAATTCTGACGTTACGAGATTGATCGTGACGTTGCTCGAAACCGACCCTCCCAAAAATCCTAAGCTGCCGCAGCTCGGAACTCGAACCTGCTGCCCGCAGCAGCTGAACCCTGAACCCTGAACCCTAAACCCTAAACCCTAAACCCTAAGCACCTTTTGGATTTTGGGTTCGGGTTTGGGGTTTGGGATCCAGAGACACCGTGGAGTGGCCCTAAGCAGCTTCTGGTGTTGGTTCTGGCTCACTAAACAGCAAATCTGTGCGTGCCAGAAACACATCCTCCCATCATTTTTTTACAATTCTGACGTTACAAGATTGATCATGATGCTGCGCGGCAGCAGTGCTACGCTGGGAAGCAGCGTCGCTGCGGTGCTGCTCCCTAATAAGCAGCTTCTGTTCACCATGCCCAACCCTAAGCAGCTTCTGTTCACCGTGGCCCAACCCTAAGCACCTTCTGGATTTTGGATTCGGGTTTGGGGTTTGGGGTCCAAAGACGCTGTGGAGTGGCCCTAAGCAGCTTCTGGTGTTGGTTCTGGCTCACTAAACAGCAATTTTGCGCGTGCAAAGCAGCATCGCTCCTAAGCAGCTTCTGTTCACCGTGCCCAACCCTAAGTAGCTTCTGTTCACCATGGCCCAACCCTAAGCACCTTCTGGATTTTGGGTTCGGGTTTGGGGTTTGGGGTCCAAAGACGCCGTGGAGTGGCCCTAAGCAGCTTCTGGTGTTGGTTCTGGCTCACTAAACAGCAATTCTACGGGTGTCAGAAACACATCCTCCCATCATTTTTTTACAATTCTGACGTTACGAGATTGATCGTGGCGCTGCGCAGCAGCGCTACGCTGCGTTGCTGCTCCCTAAGCAGCTTCTGTTCATCGTGTCTAACCCTAAGCAGCTTCTGTTCACTGTGGTCCAACCCTAAGCAGCTTCTGTTCATCGTGTCCAACCCTAAGCACCTTCTGGATTTTGGGTTTGGGTTTGGGGTTTGGGGTCCAGAGTCGCCGTTGCCCAACCCTAAGCAGCTTCTCTTCACCGTGGCCCAACCCTAAGCAGCTTCTGTTCACCGTGGCCCAATCCTAAGCAGCTTCTGGATTTTTTGGGAGTTTTTTGGGGTTTTTTTGGGTTGGATTTGGGTGTTTTTTGGGTCAATTTTCAGGCTTGGAGATGCCGTGGAGTGGCCCTAAGCAGCTTCTGGTGTTGGTTCTGGGTCACTAAACAGTAATTCTGCGTGTACAGAAAAAAATTTCTCCCATCATTTTTTTGCAATTCTAACGTTTCGAGATTGATCATGACGCTGCGTTGCTGCTCCCTAAGCAGCTTCTGTTCACCGTGCCCAACCCTAAGCAGCTTCAGTTCATCGTGGCCCAACCCTTAGCACCTTCTGGATTTTGGGTTCGGGTTTGGGGTTTGGGATCCAGAGACGCTGTGGCCCAACCCTAAGCAACTTTTGTTCACCGTGGCCCAACCCTAAGCACCTTCTGGGATCACTCATATAAAACATGTATATGCAATATAACCAGCCCCCCCAAAAACCCCAAGCTGCCCCGCAGCTAACCTTGAACCCTGAACCCTAAGCACTTAACCCTAAACCCTAATCCCTAATCCCTAAAATCCTAAAACCCTAAAACTCAACCCTAAACCCTAAGCCCTAAGCCCTAATCCCTAAGCCCTAAGCCCTAAGCCCAAAGCCCTAAACCCTAAACCCCAAACCCTAAGCCCTAAGCCCTAAGCCCTAAGCCCTAAGCCCTAAGCCCTAAACCCTAACCCTAAACCCTAAACACCCTAAAACCTTAATTCCTAAACCCTAAACCGTAAACTATAAACCCTAAAACCCTAAACACCTTAAAATCCCTAAAACCCTAAACACCTTAAAATCCCAAAACCCTAAATCCTAAACCCTAGATGCTAGACCCCTAAACCTAGACGCTAGACCCTAAACCCTAAACCCCTTTACCCCTAAACCCAAAGCCTAAATAGCTCATGTGGAAAAACTTGACTGGGTTACTTGGCACACTAACATCACTCATTTTAACAAACCCCCTTTGATGCTAGATTGGGTAACAATTTTTAGGCTTTCACTCTTCCTCTCTCTCCCTTTCTGCTAGGCTACTCTGGCATTATGATTTTCATCTTGATTGCATCATATGGCCTCAGAGGATTATTACATCACACTTTTTGTAGAGATAAGAGGGGTGAAAAATACAATGGTTCTTTCTCTAGAAAAGTGCTTCCATTGGTTGACCTCGATTTGCCTGCTTCTTTTTGTGATAGAAATCTACTTGTAGGTGACCAATTTTTCCACAGTAGTTACAAACAAGCTTTGGTTTATCTTTATTGAGATTTATCAGTCATAGCAGCGGAGCTATGGCAAAATTTTTATAAAAATTACGCATAAAATAATTTCATTCAAAGCATGAAAAGAGGACTTCCTACCATATTCTAGGAATTATCATCCTAGATTAATTGAAAGAATTTCATTATAATTATGGAAAAATTAAATTGTAATATTATGCATAAAGGATAAGTTTTTATATCAAAAGTGTTATTTTTACCATTTTTATTTCATGCATAGAAGTATGCATAATGGATAAATTTTTATATCAAAAGTGTTATTTTTACCATTTTTATTTTCATGCATAGAAGTATGCATAATGGTACGAACAAGTTTTTCATAGTGAGTGATAGCATCTTGGAAATTGACATGTGATTAATTTTTCCTTTAAAATCTCCCACTTGAATGCTTGCTCGCTTGAATGTGATTTGAAAGGTTCAAAATCCATGAATTTTGATTCATGTTCAAGTAGAGATGATTCTACTATATCTTGAAAGGCATACAATGCGTACTCACATGAATGTGATTTGAATGGTTCTTTATCCTTGAATTTTGATTCATGTTCAAGTAGAGATGATTCTATATCTTGAATTTTAGTGTTGGGCACATTTTTTATGTGTAGCAACAAGCAATTCATACAGTTCCTTGTCAACGCTTTTTAATAGTACAGCAATGGATTCATCTTCTTCAATGACTTTCTTTAATGCACTAAGTTGCTGCTTGATACCTTTGAACTTGCTAGATGTGTTGTGCCATGGTCTCGGTGTCCTTCTTGTTAGGCTTGTAAAACTGTACATGATCTTGCTTTGCCATGTGTAAAACACATCACCATTGAATCTTGAAACAACTTTTGCATGCTCCATAATGAGGTGGTCTTACTAACTTTTTTTTTTGTTTTGTCAGAAGTGTCTAATCTCGTACAAAATTTATAGTTAAAACCTTTTGATTTTCTTACAATGGTTTTATGAGAGGGCCTTACCACGAGTTTGTGACAAATCTCATGGGGCAGTGTCTTTTACTCTCTTACAATTGAGATGAGTGGTTAAGATTCCAATGCAAGAGAGTAGAATGGTTTTGAATGGAAATAACAACTCCCCAAGGCTAAAATCAATCTTGATTTTTCATAATTGAAGCTCTAATTTATTAAACATCTACTAATCACAGTTAATGATAGTAATTAGTATTTTATCATTGTGATTAGAGAGGGCAAATGAATAACTCTTCTCTTCATGACTAGGTTTTTTTCAACTGTACTTCACCATTTGACCTCGGATTTGGACTGTAGAGAGCTTGTACCAAGTAGTACTAACTAGCCCTAGAAGGGATTGACCTATTTTTGATTAGAGGCATCATATGAGGCAAAACAAGGTCAGTAAATGAACAATGAAAATTGAGCAATGGAGAGAAAATCTCTCTGATTCCTTTGGTAGTGTTCTTAGCAATGAGCTAAGGGAGATATCTCCCTTCAAGAGGAATTTGGAAATGGTTAATAGAGTGAGCAATTCCAAGCTTGACAAGTTCAAGCCACTAGTGGAGTGAGTAGATAAGATGAGATTAGTGAGCTTAATGATGACTAATGATTGAGATTAAACTAAAGAATGATTAGAGAAAGCTAGAGCTAAGCTAATGGATAGATTCAACCAAGCTCTAATACCATGATGAAACTTGTGAATCCAAGCTCCCATGAAGATAGTGATGATGTGAAGACTTAATCCTATACTAATTAACAATGTGATTAGTGTTAATAAAAAATCTCTAGTTTTTTTAGCTTAAACACTTACTAATCCTACTTCAAACCATAATCTATGCACAAAATCAAACCAAAAACAGTCAACAAAACAAATCAAAAAACTTAAAACCGAATGCCATAGTTCCTTACTTGACACTGGGCAATGGAGACTCCTTTGGATTTGAATAAGGAAGGCTTCAACAAGAAGCAAATTAGTGCTCCCCAATGGTAGTGCCAAAAATATTAACCTAAAAAAGGAAAGTTGTCGATTTGTCGAGCTTGATCTATGCTCAAGAGCTCCATCGTCGCGCGTGTGGATAGCTGCTTGTCGTCTCACAATCCTCCCAACTCGTTTGTCACACCGAAGCGGTTCCTAATCCTACACGTGTGCAACCGCTCTAACAAAGATCATGTGGAATCTCCGCGGAAGCTGATCGTGGGGTGATAGCCTAATCACTCAAGCAAGAGGGAGAGAAGAAGCAATAGGAAGGCTTTTATAGTTCTAAGCCTTTTCCCACTAGGCCGCCCGGGAGGAAGTGACCCGAGGTGCTCGGAACATAGTTACAAGGCTTTTGTTTATGGTTTGGCCAATTGGATGAGATCCTCTTGTCTGTCCTTTGAAACTCAAAACTTGGGAGATACATCAGCCACGAGGGTGGTTACTCGGAACAATCCTTGAAGGCATGTTCAAATCCACACTTGTAACATGTGCCTTTGTATGGACTGACATTAGGTTTGGTACTAGATTCGAGGGAGTTGGGACACTAGGTGCAATGTGGTGCCAAAGAGCACAAAAAAGATAGGGAGTGAGTCGAGTAAGCCAAGCAAGAGCAAAGCCTAGCATGAAGCCATATGAGCAAAGGGAATTATCCCACATTGATATACAAGACCAAGGGTGTACCTCCTCATATAAAAGGGGGCAATTTCAAGCAATGAAACATATCATTTACACTTATCTCAAGTTTCCATGTGTCCAAGTTAATTTATCCTGGAGTCTAATGAACTTGAGTGAAATTTAATTAGCAACATACACTCATCATCATGAGTTCACTTAGGTATCACCCACCTTAGATTAGTCATGTTAATTGTGTTATCATGAGAGTAGAATTAGCATCTAAGTAGTTTTATCTTTAGGATAGCTTGATCCGTGTATCTCAACATGGTATCAGAGCCTAGGTCTAGCTCTCCTAGCTTAGTTGTTAACCACATATGGTTAACACATTTATATGAAAACTATGTCCGCACACTTATGTAATGGGCACTCGCACCATATTGTAAATCATGTCATTTAATGAGGAAAATTCCCTAAAGATGCTACCTAAACCCTAAACCCATATAGTGTGTACTCTTATCTTTATGTTATTGTTGGTTGAGTAGAGAAGAAGAAGATAGAAGAAAATTCAGCTATCCATCTCTCTCTTGTGTCGTGCTCTCTGTTGTGTGTGTGTGCTTGCTAGCTAGGGCTTGAAGCTCTCCCTCTCCCCCACATTCTCTTTATGGTATCAGAGCCTAGCTCGTGTGAGAGCTAAGGAGGAAAGGAAGAGGCAAGAACAAGCAAGGAAGGAAGCGGTACTGCATGGGTAAGAACACCATCATCTCTTTCCCCTTCTTGGTTTAGGTACAATACCCCCTCAGTAGCTTTGGGAGCTACACATCTCCGATTGAGGAGCTTAAAGCTTTGCAGGAGCAAAGCTAGAGGGCAAGTGTAGTGTCCTATTGGATAAAGATTTTACGGCTATATTTGCGTTACGGGCGCGTTACAGGTCTCATTTCGTGACTACAAGGTATTTTTGGTAGTTTTCTGGAAGTTCTATTAGAGAACTATTTCTGCTCAAAATCTGGCTATTGTAGTGTGACAGTGCATTTTGGAAGTGTAGACAGGGTTTGCACATGTATTGTTACTGGGTGTATGTACATTTACTACATTTGGTGACACATAGGCTATGTGCTAAAGTATCGCTGCTCAACAGTTACATGAGATATTGCTGTATTATAGGTTGCATACAGAAGCTGTCTGTTTGCAGGTTATTTGATTGTTGCAGGAAAACATGTCTGCTAGAATTAATTAGATTATTAGTGTGAGAAGCTAGATAAGAATAACTTCCATGCCTGGAAGTTCAGAATGACCAATTTCCTAATGGGTAAAGGATTTTGGGATTGTGTAGAAGGAGACAACGAGGAGCCTCCAGAGTTATCTGAGGATAATGCCACTCCTGTAGATATAAAGGCATTCAAGGATTGGAATCAGGGTGTAAGAAAAGTCATGTACTGGGTTTTAGTTAGTTTCACAGACACTATGATAGGACACATACAAGATGCAAACACTCCAGCAGTTGCATGGCAGAATCTGGTTGTTCAGATGTTCCAGACTAACACAAAGGCAAGGAAGTTGCAGTTAAAGAGCAAGAGTTGCATACTGGGGAAAAGAAAAGCATGTCCCCATCAATGAATATGCCTTAAAGATCACTTAGGGCATTGTTGAATCCCTTTGGTCTATCAATGTAGCAGTGGAGGATGATGATTTGGTGAGTGTCTGTCTGAATGGGCTTGGCAAAGAGTACAAGCCATTCAAGACCTCCATTGCAGTTAGGGAGAATATTCCCAACTTTCGAGACTTGATATCTATGCTGATCATAGAAGAAAAGGCTTTAGGTGAGGATTCATCTTCACAAAGCGAGAACACATCGGAATAGGCCTTCTACTCTAATTCAGGTAGAGACAAAGGTAGAGGCCGTGGTCGAGGCAAAGATGGTGGCCGACAAGGAAATCATAATTCTGGACAACAACAATCCAATGATTCACAGCAGAAATCATACACAGGTGGAAGAGGCCAGTCGAGGGGTAGAGGGATCCAAAGAGGCCGAGGTGGTTGGCAAAGAAATCAAAATGCATATAGCATAGAGTGCTATTACTGTGGCAAACCAGGACACATGGCAAAGAACTGCTACAAAAAGCAAAATGACATTAAAAGTGGGAAGTTGTAGCAAGGCAACTATGCATCATCTAGTAAACATGGAGGTGATGACAGAAGTGAGCAAGTGTTTGTGATGCAGTACATGCTTAGTTCTATAATAGGGTATGTGCCAGGATCTCAAGATATATGGCATGTGGATTCTGGTGCCTCTAACCACATGACCAGTCATACTGAGTGGTTTAGAGATATGCAAAAAATGAAAAAATCAGGTTATGTAGAAATAGGTGATGATATTGCACATCCCATTGCGCATGTTGGTAAAGTGCCATTGTCTATGCAGGATGGCAAAATGAAGTACTTGGTTGATGTACTTCATGTTTCGAATATTACAAAGAACGTGGTTTCTGTTGGACAGATGGTTGAGCAAGGTCTGCAAGTGAGGTTTAATCCTTAAGGATGTTTTGTGGAAGACTTCAAAAATAAGTGTCGCTTGGTTGTTGCAAAGGGTAACAGAAATGGCAGGATGTTTACTTTAGATGTGAACATGCCTGAGATAAAGGCAGCCATGCTTGTGCATGGAATAGTGTAATTGCAGATATTGACATATGGCACAAGTGCATTGGTCATGTGAATGTACAACAGCGACTAAAGTCTATGCAGGAACAAAATATTATTGTAGGTTTGCCAAAGTTTAAGGTTGGTGGTATGCATAAGGTATGTGAAGCATGCCAACTTGGTAAGCAGGCCAAACATGCTTTCCCACATGAAAAGCATGTCAGTGCAAGGCCATTGGATATCATACATTCAAATATATGGGGACCAACCAAGATTGCAACAATTGCAGGTTGCAGGTATTATGTTACATTCATTGATGAACACAATAGGAAAGTGTGGGTTTATTTTATGAAGGAGAAAAGTGAGGTGTTTGCTCACTTTTAGAGATTTAAAGCCTTGGTCGAGAAGGAAAAAGGCATGCAAATAGAATGCCTAGGATTAGATAAAGGGGGAGAATATTTCTCTAATGACTTTAGCGATTTCCTGAGAAAGCAGGGAATTAAGAGGTAGTTTACGCTCCACAACAGAATGGTGTTGCAGAAAGGAAAAACAGGCACATTGTAGAAGTGGCACGTGCCTTGATGGCTGAAAAGAATATGCCACATTACTTGCAGAAGCAGTAGCAACTACTATGTACATTATGAACAGGACACCCATTGCATCTCTTCATGGTATGACTCTTGAACAAAAGTTTACAGGCATAAGACCGGATGTGTCTCACTTGAAAGTGTTTGGGTGTATTGCATATGTACATATTCTTGATGAAGTGAGAACAAAGTTGGATCCAAAGGCAGAGAAATGCATCTTCATTGGTTATGCTATGGAGTAAAAAGGTTATAGATTCTATAACCCTACCACTCGTGAGATGCGAGTAAGCAGAGATGTTTTCTTCGATGAGATGAGTAGTTGGTATGCATCAGTAGGGTGAAGGCAACAGAAGATGTAGATGTAAGAAGTGCTGATGTTGCACCACATGTAGAGTAGCAATCACAGGTGCTGAGTGGACATGGGGAGTCCTCAAGCAGTGGATCCAATGTTAGCCCATGGTCAGGTAGGTTGAGGAATGATGCAGGTACACATGTATCACGGAAAGGGAAGGAAAAGGTAGATAAACCTTTTGTGCCTGATCTGTCACCAGGTCACTCATATGTGGATGGTGACTCTAGTGGCTCTATTGGCTCTAAGCAGAGCCTTGACGAGGAGCTTGGCATTTTGTCTGTGGTTACTCCTGGTGTAAGGAGAACCAGGGTTGTTTTGAGAAATCCTGGCAGTGATCTAGGTGTACACAGGTTTACGAGGGTTAGATACCCTGTTGATAGGTTGAGATATGATGGATATATAGCCCATCATTATGCTTACATGGTAAAAGCAATACAGGAGGTTAAGCCCACTTGCTTTGAGCAAGAAATTGAAAATAAGAAATGGGAAGATGCCATGGATGAGGAGATGGCAACATTGGATGCAAATGCAACATGGGAGTTAGTGTCTTTGCTTAAGGAAAAGAAGGTAATTGGATGTAAGTGGGTGTATAAAATCAAGCACAATGCTGATGGTTCAGTGAGCAGTACGAGGCAAGATTGGTTGCCAAGGGCTATGTGCAGACTTATGGCATAGACTATGAGGAGACCTTTAGCCCGGTTGCAAGAATGGCAACCGTGAGAGTTGTCATTGGTATGGCAGCGAAGGGTTAGTCTTTACATCAAATGGATGTAAAGAATGCTTTCTTGCATGGTGATTTGCAAGAAGAAGTGTACATGATGCAACCACCAGGTTATGAGAGTGATGCACATCCAGATTTTGTGTGTAGGTTACACAAAGACATCGGGGAGTATCTTGTTACCATTGGATTTTAGATATCCAATGCAAATTTTTCACTATATGTGAAAAAGACATAGAGGGATCATGCTATTAGTCATCTATGTGGATGACTTGATTATCACTGGGTGAGATAGTGATGCACACATACATGATGTCAGGATGCTTTTGAAGTAGAAGTTTAAGAAGATGGATTTGGGTGAACTGCGGTATTTCTTGGGCATAGAGGTGGTGAGATCACCTCATGGCATTTTGCTATTGTAGAGGCAGTATTGCTTGGACATGTTGTCCAAGTATGGTATGATAGTCTGTAAGCCTATTTCACTGCCATTGGAGCAGAACACAAAGCTTTGTGTAGATTCAGGTGAGTTTTTGGAAGACCCCACTACATACAGGCGCATACTGGGTAGTTTAATCTACATGACCATTACAAGGCCAGACTTAAGCTATGCTGTTCCTCCATGGGAATTTTCAATTATACAGATTTTTAATTTGACATTCCTTAACTTGATCCACTGGGTCAAGTGTTAACAGCAGCAATCTGTCAGCACAATCCACTAATCTCATAGTAATTTGCTGAAGTCATTAACGTCATTCCAGTTTACGAACATCATCACAGGGACTCGCCCCATTCATCCTCATTGTGGTTTTGCTCAGCTTATTACATTTCAACCAAAATTCAGGAATCATCATTTTTCAATCAGAATCTAAATCAACTCATCAGTTCTCAACCAGAATTTTAAATCATATCAGCCACATTTGAATTCATCATCTAGATAGCATTTTTGCTTATAATTTCAAGTCTTAGATTTACTCGTATATACTGCCAAAGTAAAGAGCTGCAGTTATACCCTCACTATATACGGGTAGTCACAGTACTTGGAATTATAAGGTAAATACCATCATGACTAGGCCTCAAGCAAGTAAGGGATTTCCATACAATTGCATCTGAAGATTCACTTTCAATTTTATGAATCTTCGTTGTGAATATCGATTTGTATGAATTTTATCACACAATCATAAATTTTTACTGTTACTTCACAAATTTTTGACATTTTTGGCTTTTCAATTGATCCACTTTAGCCAAATTACTTTGATACTAACTAAAAGATCCCTGCCCCCTCCACGCAATGGATTCGGGGATGCTAGTAGTGGAAGTAGCACCACTTCTTTCACGGGGCAGGATCCCACTCGGGGCCTTGCCCCACGGATATCCAGACAAGAGACTAATAACTTGGTTCTTCAAAAACTAAACCCGGAAAAACTTCCCCCTATCGGAAAGCACGGGCGATTCTTCCAAGATATTTATACTCTAATGTAGTCAAGGTCATTGCTGACCAAATTGATCCGACCGGACCTGTGAGTCACTTGGTCAGATCAAGGAAGAAACTTGCACTTGGATCATAGAAACCAACGCTTTTTTCCCCATCGAGAGGCATAGCCGTAGAGCAATTACTATTCGGGATTTACTTTATCTATCGTACTATAACAGAATTGAGTCTCATTTTATGGATCCATCAGTCCAACCTAACCCTATCTAGTCCCATGGGTTAGTAGCCAATCGCGCAACCACTATAGTGATGGGATCCAATTAGGAATTTGGTCAGGTTTTGTCCCAAGTACTAGGGAAAAGAGTTCCCAGGCCCCCTAGCCGGATATTCATGCAAATTTAACGCTAGTCACACCACTTACACACCCAATATGAAATTGCCCTTTTTCACAGATTCAGCTATCTTTAAAACAATCATTTAATGAAACCATAGTGTCATTGATCATAATCCTCAAAATCTCCAGTTGAATCCTTATTTCTAATCATTCCTTCATTGGTGTACCTATGGCATCATTGGCACCAGAACTCTCACCACCTATAGCCACGGGCATTCGCTTATAAGCATACAACCATACAAAAAAAACCTTTTTCTTAAATAAAAATAAAAAAATTCCAAACAGCCCACACTAAAGTCACAGGCGTTCGCTTATAAGCGTAATACAACCGTACCAAAAAAACGTTATTTTTAAAAATTAATCATTAAAAAAAATCCGAACAGCCATTTGACACTTGCCGCACGGTTGTTCCACACTAAAGCCACGAGTGTTCGCTTGTAAGGGTACATCCGTATACCAAAAAACACTTTTTTTCTAAATTTTTTAATTTATTTTTCCAAATCTTTAGAGGTGCTTTTGGTTTACCTCCCCAACTCACTAGGGTCATTTTTACACGCATAAAAGGCCTCAAAAGACACTTTTGACCTTAAGGGTGCGTTCACATGCAAGGCATAAGTGAGCTAAAATTCCTATTTTAGGCCTGCGTGTGCACCGTTGAAGTTTTTTAAGCTTCCACATGGACACCTTTCAGTCATGGTTGCATGCCCCCCAATGCCTCCATTCCATTTGGCGGCACCCCGGCCTCAATTCCTCATTCACATGTGGTCGCCATGCCATACATGCTTGGCTGGGAGGGCGAAACGATCTTTCAAGAGTCCTCATCTAGTGGGGCCCTTCCATACAGACATGCACCTTGCTGTGGTGGATAGACACCCTGAGCACATTCACATACCCTCTTCTCTATCCACCATGAATCTATTCCCAACTCCCACCCTTGCACCACCTCCCCTTATACCACAACTTGACATTCCAAGCTTAGCACAAGCTCTAGGAAGGGGAGTGTCACAACACTTGCACCCACAAACATCACATAAAAAACCTATGTGGGTAAAAAATTTCAAACTTCTGCCAAAATTCCACAAAGTTGGAGACCCCGTATTCCACATCAAGGTCTTTAACCAAATCTGTCGTGAGGCATTTGAAATTTTCAACGATGCAACCAAAGTCCATCTCCTTGGACTTAGCCTTGAAGGTAAGACCATGGACCCTCAGCACAAAAGCGCTTTCAAAGCAGCACAAGAGGCCTTCATGCTCGAATTTGCACCCTATGGGCCCAAATGGAGCCCAGTCATCCAATTGTTCCATTTGGAACAAAAACCCAAGGAAACATTACGCGACTATGTCGCTCACATCAAGTACGTTGATTCACGTTGCGAAGAGAGGGAAAAATTGAGAGATAAGCAATTAATGGACTGTTTCCTCTTGGACTTGCACAATCCAAGGCTTCATGACCACCTACTGGTCAAGGACCCCTCCACCTTTGATCAGGCCTACAAATGGGTGATCTTTCTCGATGCAACATGCGAGAAAGCTATTCTACGCAGTTGGTAACAACCCAAAGCTCATTTGTAATGTTACCTTACTGGTGGCACCACCCCAAATCAACTCCTAACATACTGCGCCACCACGCCCCTCTCCACTGCCAATCTTTCCATCCCAACCATTGCCTCTCCAAGCACACCCTATTGCCCATGGAATGATTCCAACTAGGTCCATTGCTAAAACTCTGGAGTCCATGCACTTTGCCATCCCCAAGGCACCTCTAACACCTCATCTCCCTTTTTCGGTGCCTCACATGGACCCTAGACTACTTGTGTACACTATAGGTGCCCCCACCACAGGAAAATCACCTCTTCTATGTTTCCACTGCCATGAACCCCATAGAGTGGCGGAATGCCCTCAAAAGAAACATCTGCCAATGCAACCACAATGTCATGGTTGTGGAATTGACCATTGCTATAAGGATTGCCCTTTGCAATTAGTTTCTCAGTCCAGTGTCGAAGGCATACCATCCCTCAACGTGTTGAGCGTTCAACATGGGAAGATATCCACTGTCCCATTAAATGTTGTCATACGGTTGCAGGCCAAGCTTAAGAAGGCAACATCCCAAAAGAAACAATGCTCTAAGCACGTTGGCCACGAAGAAAATCAGGTTGGCATATCTGCACACGGGCTCAACAAAGACCACATCCTCCTCCTCTGTTGGAAGCAATGATCGTGCTGAACTGCCACTCCCCCATGCAACCCAGCAAAAACTCACCAAATGGGAAAAACGGCTGGCCACATATCCTAATGCCATCCTTGAGAAGCAATGTCTTCAGGAGGCCCAAGCACTAGTAGAGCAATACCAGGCTCAACTTGAACTGCCACCCGTTTTCATACCCTTTGACCCTGTACCACTTGAGTGTGTGCCGTCCCTCAGTGAACTTGAACTTCTGCACCAGGTCAGGCGCAGGAGCCCCTGTTAACTGCTCAGGCTAAGGAAGATCCATTCACCAACATGATGTTGACAAATGATGATTTTTCCCCTCCTACGCCTCCTCATCCTCCAATGCTTAATCCACAAATGGCCAAGCCCAAATCCCATGTTTACATTGAACAACTCAATGCAAACATTGACACAGAATCCAACCGAAACTCACGAGGTCTGTACACCAAATTTGTTGAGGTATTTTATCCTCCTACTACAACCACCTCCCGACCTACACACCTATCAAATAAGGACCAAATTGAACTTCCATATACTATTGTTGGTCCACCCTATGATCAAGGCCCCGCCCCTCAAGAAGCCCCTACTCCATCAATGCGACCTGGCCGGCCTATCTGCCTTCCTTTCCTCCCAAATCCAAATGCCCATTGGAACCTTGTTAAAAGATAGTCCAAATTTATGGAATGACCCTCAAGATTGGATGGAACACAAACTACAGGCTTATGTGGAGGAGGAAGCTCCAGATTCCTCGGATGAATCTGACCCCCTTAATCTAGACTTACTTCATCATCACCACCCACAACCCAAAGGTGCACCAACAATTCACGTCAATGCATTGGGACAATACTTTGAAGGTGATGACACAAACGCAGCATTGCCCATTTCCTATAATGGACATGTGGTCAAAGGCATCTTGGATGGAGGTGCTGGTGTAAGCATCCTCACACAAAGATCCCACATGATCTTTGCGAGAGATCTTGCATCACCCATTGAATTAGAGAAACCGCCTTGGTGTGACAACGAGTGCGGGAGGAAGGCGGTGACGACGAGCGGCTACAGTGGAGCTCTTGAGCCATGCTCAAGGTGGATAGGCAACTTCCCACGACAGGATTAGGGTAGGGTTTCCTTAACAACCTCCTTCATCCAGTTCGGCACCATTGTCCATATGGTTTCTAGAATCGATGATAGCCGCAGGCAATGCAATGAAGCCCTTTCTCTCTAAGGTTAAAAGCCGAAGGCTTTGCAATTTGATTTTTTGCCTAATTCCCACATGCCTTTGGTTCCTTCACTCGACTACTACCTAATTCATGATAGCTTGAGTTTATACCACTTATGCATAGCCAAGTTTTTCGACACCCATAATCATGATCCTAGGGCTTCCATCACCATATCTTGAAGGCTTCAAGAAACATCCAAGATTACCCGTATTGCTCCATCTTCGTTGCCATTTCTTAAGGAGTGTTCTTCAGCCACCACAAGAAGAAAAGGGACTGTATTATTATCATCACCTCCCTTGGCACAAGATTGAAAAAAATAAAAAAAATACAGGCTATATATGTACAAATCAGAATAATAGTGCATCCATCTAACTCACACACAATCCTCTACCATGCATCAACTAAAACTAATGACAAAAACAACACTCTCTAAGTAGCCTAAGGAATTATTCTAGTTACTCGGTGTTGAGAAACAACTTGTCCTAGGCACAAGGACCTAGAAACAAAAGAGCCCATCAGCACCAAAGATCTTAAGCTCACCCTAACGTGTCATGGCAAGTTAGTGATCCATCGATCTCGAGCTATGCTCAAGAGCTCCACCGTAGCCGCCGCCGCTATCCTCCGTCACTCGTTGTCACACTTAGGCGGTTGCTAATCCTACGAGTGATGCAACCTCTCTCGTTGTGAAGATTGTTTGGGATCTCTGCGGAAGACAATCACAGTGATAGCCTGATCACTCAAGCAGGAGGGAGAGAAGAAGCAAGACATAACAAGTGATTAGCACTAATCACTCCCAAACCCTAACCCTAGGCACACCACACATGCTAGATTAGAGTTGCAAGAGAGAGGGAGAGAGAACACTCCACTTCTATTGCACAAATGGGAGAATGAGTTATGAACAAGAGAAATTGGCTTTTATAGTTCCAAGCCTTTTCCCACTAGACTACTCGAGAGTAAATGACCCGAGGCACCCAAAACATAGTTACAAGGCTTTTCTCTATGATTTGGCCAACTGACCGAGATCCTCTTGTCCATCCTTTGAAGCTCAAGACTTATTCTAGTTACTTGTCCTGGGCACAAGGACCTAGACACAAAAAACCCTAAACCCTAAACCAAAGATGTTAAGTGTAAGATTCCTCCCTCCAGCTTTTGAGGTGTGCAGGTGTAAGAACCTCCCTTTCTGATCTTGTAATTATTCCCCTCTTTGAAATAAAAGAAAGATTCTGTTTTACCCTGTTTTGACCTGGAGAGAGAAAATGTCTGGAGAGAGGTAATCCAAAATTGAGATATTTTTTGATATAAAAAATCCTCCTAGTGTCTAAAATGGTTTCCCTTGAAACAAAAGTTCAAAAAGAACTTTCCAATGTGCAATTGGAATTAATTAAAAATAGGTAAAAAGGACCTTAGCCTAAGGGTCCAGATTTTCAAAAAAATTGGATTATGGTCCAATTAAGGTTCCTATGGACCAATAAAATTAATCCAAATGTAAGGAGGAGATAAATTGAAGAATTGAAAGAAAAACCCCCAAAAATGAGTAAATACTCACAAAAGATGAAGAGTAAGGACAAGGTTTATTATTTAGTAAATAAACCTATGAATATTACTAAAAAAATGAGATATTTTGGGTATAATGATTCAATTTTGACACCTTGGTAAGGAGAAGGGGGCTCTTCAAGGAGGCGCCTATTTCACATGTGTGGTGGAGTTTTAAATTCAAAAATATTGTGATATTTTTATCTCTCCTCTCTCCTGGATCAAACCAAATCAAAAGGGAGCCAGACTAGGTCCAAATTCAGCCAAACTAGACCTGGAAAATTTTAGAAACTAGTTGGACTTGGTTAGAGGCCTCCCTCACCTATAAATAGAACCTTCGCCCTTTGTTAAAAAATATGAGAACTATACCATGCCAGTATTATACTAAAATAATGATATTTTCTATTATCCTCTACAAATTAAAGAGATTGGAGCTTCTCTCTCTCTTAAATCTTCCTTGGAGTCTTCATCAACATACCAAACCAATTGATTGGTTGGGGGCCTCTACTTTGATCAAAGAATCAAGCAATCTAGGAGGCAAAGTGTGGTTTATGGTCTTTTTTTTTAATCTCCGAATGATTCTCTCTTCTCAACCCCTCTCAAGCTTGAGAAGCATTCAATTGAATGGCTTTTTAATACAATTGAAGTTCTTTAATGAATTGTAGTGATAAAACACATAAATTTCCTTTTATGCTTAAATTAAATATTTTTTTAAAGCATATCTCTCTCTCCCCCCCAAAGAATGGCCATTCCTATGACCTATTCTATATTCAAATGAAGCTTCTCATGAAGCAGTTCTCTAATCTAAAAGTAATTTTTATGCTTGTCAAATTGAGGCCAAATAAGTGGCTTTTTAATGCTTTAATGCTATTTAATTTATGGAAAAAATTAGGAATCAAGTCCATAATTGGATAGTGATCCAATTAATGGTTATTCTATCATATGATATTACTAAACTTTATGCTTTTAAAATTATTGAGAATTATCAGTAATAGTAGCAGAGCTATGGTAAAATTTCTGAGAATTTGACACATAAATCATTTTCATTCACATTATGAAGAGAGGACTTCCTACCATATTCTAGGATTAATCATCCTAGATTAATTGAATGATTCTCATTATAATCATGAAAATTTTAATTTTTATGTTTATGCATAAATAGTAATTAGCAAAAGAGAAATTTCTAGTAATTAATTTTTATGTTAAAAGAGGAATTCCTATGACATTTGGAATTCCATCATTGAGATGGGAAAAGAGAAATTCCTAGCATATTGGAATTGAGTATTTTAATTAAATTCAAAGATGAAATTTAGATAAATTATTTTATCTATGAGAAATATTTAAATGTTAAAAGAGGAATTCCTATGACATTTGGAATTCCATCATTTAGATGGAAAAAGAGAAATTCCTACCATATTGAATTTATGGGTATTTTATTCTAGATGTTATTTATGAGAAATAATTGATGATAAAAGAGGAATACCCATGACATTGGAATGCAATTAATTAAATGCAAAAAGTGAAAGTCCCATGGTATTTGAGATCCAAGAAATTAACTGGGAAGAAGAGAAAATTTTAGTATAATTCAATTTATGATTATTTATCAAAAGTGAAAATACGGGTAGAATTCATTTCTATAAATCCCATGAATTCTTCTATTCCAAAAGAGGAATATTGAATATAATTCATTTGAGAAATTGAGAATGAATATGGAACTAGTCGTCAAGAAAAAGAACCTTTAATTAGGCTAAACAATTGGCATAAATTTAGAAAAAGTCCCATTATCGGGATCAACCTAGAAAAAGCTATTGAATGGGAATAGCATGTGAATGGATAAGATAAGATGACAATAGGATGCGATAAGATGTGTATGGGATGTGAGAGAATGTGAATGGATGTGATAAGATGTGTATGGGATGTGATAGGATGTGATAAGATAAAAATAGAATGCGATAAGATGTGTATGGGATGTGATAGAATGTGAATGGATGTGATAAGATGTGTATGGGATGTGATTGGATATGATAAGATGAAAATAGGATGTGATAAGATATATATGAGATGTGATAGAATGTAAATGGATGTGATGAGATGTGTATGGGATGTGATAGGATATGATAAGATGTGATGTAATGAGAATAGATGTGGATGTGTATGTGGAAGAATGGATGTGGATGTGTATGTCGAAGAATGGATGTGGATGTGTATGTGGAAGAACGGATGTGGATGTGTTTGTGGGAGAATGGATGTGGATGTGTATGTCGAAGAATCAATGTGGATGTGTATGTGGAAGAATGGATGTGGATGTGTATGTGGAAGAATGGATGTGAATGTGTATGTGCAAGAATGAATGTAGATATGTATGTTTAAGAATGGATGTGGATGTGTATGTGGAAGAATGGATATGGATGTGTATGTGAAAGAATGGATGTGGATGTGTATGTGAAAGGATGTGATGTCGATGTGAGTGAATGGATGAGATGTCGATGTGTATGTGAAAGGATGTGATGTCGATGTGAGTGAATGGATGAGATGTAATGTGATGTGAATCCGGATGTGAGTGAATGAGATGTGATGTCATATGAATCGAATGTAAATGAATGATATGGGATGTGAATGGATGAGATGTGATGTGATGTAAATCGGGATAAGAATGAATGAGATGAGATGTGAAATGAATGTGATGAGGTGTGATGTAAATTGAAATAGATGTGAATGAATGAGGTGTGATGGGATGTGAATATGGGTTGATGCGAGTGGATGAGATGTCATGAGGGTAAATGAGGAAAGATATGATGAGATGAAAAATGATGTGATTGGATGTGAGAATAGGAATACATATGAATTGGATATGGATTAAGTAATGTGGACAGATGTGAAACAATGTGAAAGACGAGAGTTCATTATAGAAACTGTATTTACGACCTGTTTTTAAATGACTGTTTTATGTCAATAATGCTGGGGAAGCATTTTGACGGTCTTGAGAATGACATCGTGGAGACCTAACTGATAAAGTTGCAACAGCTGACGGAGAGTCAACGGAGGATGTCTCGCATAGCAAGGTCAGCCGAGGTCTTGACCAGCCTCGGTTTGATTTAAATGGTGAGCTTCCGGTACGGTGGATAAGAAACCAAGGAAGCAGCCTATGAGTGAAGCGTTGGGTCACATGCGAAGGATCCCATACGATACTGACCATACGGTGCTCAAGCTTTAGGTCAACGAAGATACCCACACGTGCATCAAGGAAGAGTTGTTTTCTGAATTCGGGCATGGATGTGGTTGATTGACCTTGCTGGTCCTCAACAGATGAGTCCATGGCTCTTTTATATGGATCCGTTGCTTGATCTTGCTGATCTTCAACGAAGATTACATTTTTGATATGTGAATATATTATCGGTTACTATGAGCTAGGAACTATCGAAAAGGCCCCTGAGTGGACAGGTGGTGAGCGTTCTGGTTGCCAATGATGCCATAGGTACACCGATGAAGGAATGATTGGAAATAAGGATTCAACCGGAGATTTTGAGGATTATTATCAATGACACTATGGTTTCATTAAATGATTGTTTTAAAGATAGCTGAATCTGTGAAAAAGCCAATTTCATATTGAGTGTGCAAGTGGTGTGACTGGCATTAAATTTGCATGAATATATGGTTAGGGGGCCTGGGAACTCTTTTCCCTAGTATCCGGGACAAAACCTGACAAAATTCCTAATTGGATCCCATTATAACAGTGGTTGGCTAACCCATGGGACTGGATAGGGTTAGGCTGGACTGATGGATCCGTAAAATGAGACTCAATTCTGTTATAGTACGATAGATGAAGTAAATTCTAGATAGTAATTGTTCTATGGAAAAAGAATCAATGGCTGTGCCTCTCGATGGGGAAAAAACCGTTGGTTTCTATGATCCAAGTGCAAGTTTCTTCCTTGACCTGACCAAGTGACTCAAAGGTTTGGTCGAATCAGTTTGGTGAGTAATGACCCTGACTACGTTAGAGTACAAATATCCTAGAGGAATCGCCCGTGCTTTCCGGTAGGGGAAGTTTTTCTGGGTTCGGTTTTTGAAGAACCAAGTTATTAGTCTCTTGTCCGGATATCCGTGGGCGAGGCCCCGAGTGGGATCCTGCCCCCGGCAAGAAGTGCTACCTCCGCTACTAGCACCCCCGAATCCGTTGCGCGGAGGGGGCAGGGATCTTTCAGTTGGGATCATAGCAATTTGGCTAAAGTGGATCAATTGAAAAGCCAAAAATGTCAAAAATTTGTGAAGTAACAGTAAAAAGTTATGATTGTATGATAAAATTCATACAAATTGATATTCAGAATGAAGATTCATAAAATTGAAAGTAGGTCTTCAGATGAAGTACCGCAATTGTATGGAAATCCCTGACTTGCTTGAGGCCTAGTCATGATAGATAGTATTTACCTTATAATTCCAAGTACTGTGACTACCCATATATAGTGAGGGTATAACTGCAGCTCTTTACTCTGGCAGTATATACGAGTAAATCTAAGACTTGAAATTATAAGCAAAAATGCTATCCAGATGATGAATTCGAATGTGGCTGATATGATTTAAAATTTTGGTTTGAGAACTGATGAGTTGATTTCCTGAATTTTGGTTGAAATGTAATAAGCTGACCAAAACCACAATGAGGATGAATGGGGCGAGTCCCTGTGATGATGTTCGTAACTGGAATGACGTTAATGACTTCAGGAAATCACTATGAGATTAGTGGATTGTGTTGACAGATTGCTGCTGTTAACACTTGACCCAGTGGATCAAGTTAAGGAATGTCAAATTAAAAATCTGTACAATTGAAAATTCCCATGGAGGACTGTTTTGATAGAAAGTTCGGTCTAATGGACCATTATTGTGATAAGAATTTGAATGTTATGATCTGAGTGAATTGTTATTTGATGATGAGTTCTATATAAGGGATCTTTATCCCATGATTCTGTGGAGAGCTGACCAATCTAAAGAACCCCAGAATCAGTTGGATCCAAAGTCGGATTTGAATGGTAAATAAAAGGACTTAACAAGAATTTTTGTATTAATAAGATCATGGATCGAGGTCGTCGTGGTAGGAATGATAACCCCCAACTCGATGAGGAAGAGCTCAACTTGGATGTTCGTAAAGCTCTTCATAGATCACAGCCTGGACCTTTCAAGGGTGAAGGGGAAAACTTGGGCGAGACTGTGGAGAAGTGGATCGAAGCGATGGAAGAGTACTTCGATGTCACGAGGTACAACAATGAGAAGAGAAAAATGGCTCTTGCAAGGCTGAAGATAGTAGAAACAGTCATAGTAGCATGGAGAAACTACTGCGAGACAAACCGTGTGGATCAAAACACTCACACATGGAATGATCTCAAAATTTACTTAAGAGATTCTATCCTCTCGGCTTTTTGGAAACAAAGATAAACGAATTCTTAGAGTTAACCCAGGGGAGTAGAACTATTGAAGTATATCACTAAGCATTCGCTCTCCTCCTCAAATACTCGCCACCGCTGGATGAAGAACAGCTAATGGCCAGATTCATTCGGGGACTGAACGAACCTTTGAATATCCTAGTGAAGAATGCCAAGCCAGTTCCCATGGCTGAAGCAGTGCGGAGGATTTCGCCAAGGCCTTTGATGTCAAGGTTCCGTTGAAGCCAGCACCATCATCTTTCAAAAGGTTTTTAGCTCCAGAAAGTGATTCCAACCTTCCACCGTCTAAGAGATATAAGGGTCAAGCCCAGGATATGGGAAGTTCCAGAATGGAAGAAATGTCCTTTTCCCGGAACTCAATCCCTTGGAATTCAACTTCAGAAGTTTCACTCTTGAACAAGGGAGTGAAATGCTATAGCTATCAAGGATTTGGACATCGCAGTATGGATTGCCTAACTCCTTTTGGAACAAGGTTTTCAAGGCGAGGAAATCAGGGATCAAGATTCCACACTCCAACTCCTTCCAGAGTAATCACGTTTCTTTCCGCCAAAATCAGAGAAATCCCAAAGGTAGACCCTCTAACCAACCCGCAGTTTAAATCCAAAAGTCAAAGAGAGATGTTCCCAAATTGACCGTCCACTTCCAAGGCAGTAAAGCTGGAAGTGATTGAAGAAGAAGAAGAAGATGAAGGAGATCATACTCCACCTACGAGATGAGGACATCTCGGGTTTTTTAAGTGGGGTAGGATGTAAGATTCCTCCCTCCAGCTTTTGAGGTGTGCAGGTGTAAGAACCTCCCCTTCTAATCTTGTAATTATTCCCCTCTTTGAAATAAAAGAAAGATTCTGTTTTACCCTGTTTTGACTTGGAGAGAGAAAATGTCTAGAGAGAGGTAATCCAAAATTGAGATATTTTTGGATATAAAAATCCTCCTAGTGTCTAAAATGGATTTCCCTGAAACAAAAATTCAAAAAAAAACTTTCCAATGTTCAATTGAAATTAATTGAAAATAGGTAAAAAAGACCTTAGCCTAAGGGTTTAGGGTTTAGGGTTTAGGGTTTAGGGTTTAGGGTTTAGGGTTTAGGGTTTTAGGGTTTTAGGGTTTAGGGTTTAGGGTTTAGGGTTTAGGGTTTAGGGTTTAGGGTTTAGCGATTCTTCCAAGATATTTATACTCTAATGTAGTCAGGGTCATTGCTGACCAAATTGATCCGACCGGACCTGTGAGTCACTTGGTCAGATCAAGGAAGAAACTTGCACTTGGATCATAGAAACCAACGCTTTTTTCCCCATCGAGAGACATAGCAGTAGAGTAATTACTATTCGAGATTTACTTTATCTATCGTACTATAACAGAATTGAGTCTCATTTTATGGATCCATCAGTCCAACCTAACCCTATCTAGTCCCATGGGTTAGTAGCCAATAGCGCAACCACTATAGTGATGGGATCCAATTAGGAATTTGGTCAAGTTTTGTCCCAAGTACCAGGGAAAAGAGTTCCCAGGCCCCCTAGCCGGATATTCATGCAAATTTAACGCTAGTCACACCACTTACACACCCAATATGAAATTGCCCTTTTTCACAGATTCAGCTATCTTTAAAACAATCATTTAATGAAACCATAGTGTCATTGATCATAATCCTCAAAATCTCCAGTTGAATCCTTATTTCCAATCATTCCTTCATCGGTGTACCTATGGCATCATTGGCACCAGAACTCTCACCACCTATAGCCACGGGCATTCGCTTATAAGCATACAACCATACAAAAAAAACCTTTTTCTTAAATAAAAATAAAAAAATTCCAAACAGCCCACACTAAAGTCACAGGCGTTCGCTTATAAGCGTAATACAACCGTACCAAAAAAAAGTTATTTTTAAAAATTAATCATTAAAAAAAATCCGAACAGCCATTTGACACTTGCCGCACGGTTGTTCCACACTAAAGCCACGAGTGTTCGCTTGTAAGGGTACATCCGTATACCAAAAAACACTTTTTTCTAAATTTTTTAATTTATTTTTCCAAATCTTTAGAGGTGCTTTTGGTTTACCTCCCCAACTCACTAGGGTCATTTTTACACGCATAAAAGGCCTCAAAAGACACTTTTGACCTTAAGGGTGCGTTCACATGCAAGGCATAAGTGAGCTAAAATTCCTATTTTAGGCCTGCGTGTGCACCGTTGAAGTTTTTTAAGCTTCCACATGGACACCTTTCATTCATGGTTGCATGCCCCCCAATGCCTCCATTCCATTTGGCGGCACCCCGACCTCAATTCCTCATTCACATGTGGTCGCCATGCCATACATGCTTGGCTGGGAGGGCGAAACGATCTTTCAAGAGTCCTCATCTAGTGGGGCCCTTCCATACAGACATGCACCTTGCTGTGGTGGATAGACACCCTGAGCACATTCACATACCCTCTTCTCTATCCACCATGAATCTATTCCCAACTCCCACCCTTGCACCACCTCCCCTTATACCACAACTTGACATTCCAAGCTTAGCACAAGCTCTAGGAAGGGGAGTGTCACAACACTTGCACCCACAAACATCACATAAAAAACCTATGTGGGTAAAAAATTTCAAACTTCTGCCAAAATTCCACAAAGTTGGAGACCCCGTATTCCACATCAAGGTCTTTAACCAAATCTGTCGTGAGGCATTTGAAATTTTCAACGATGCAACCAAAGTCCATCTCCTTGGACTTAGCCTTGAAGGTAAGACCATGGACCCTCAGCACAAAAGCGCTTTCAAAGCAGCACAAGAGGCCTTCATGCTCGAATTTGCACCCTATGGGCCCAAATGGAGCCCAATCATCCAATTGTTCCATTTGGAACAAAAACCCAAGGAAACATTACGCGACTATGTCGCTCACATCAAGTACGTTGATTCACGTTGCGAAGAGAGGGAAAAATTGAGAGATAAGCAATTAATGGACTGTTTCCTCTTGGACTTGCACAATCCAAGGCTTCATGACCACCTACTGGTCAAGGACCCCTCCACCTTTGATCAGGCCTACAAATGGGTGATCTTTCTCGATGCAACATGCGAGAAAGCTATTCTACGCAGTTGGTAACAACCCAAAGCTCATTTGTAATGTTACCTTACTGGTGGCACCACCCCAAATCAACTCCTAACATACTGCGCCACCACGCCCCTCCCCACCACTGCCAATCTTTCCATCCCAACCATTGCCTCTCCAAGCACACCCTATTGCTCATGGAATGATTCCAACTAGGTCCATTGCTAAAACTCTCGAGCCCATGCACTTTGCCATCCCCAAGGCACCTCTAACACCTCATCTCCCTTTTTCGGTGCCTCACATGGACCCTAGACTACTTGTGTACACTATAGGTGCCCCCACCACAAGAAAATCACCTCTTCTATGTTTCCACTGCCATGAACCCCATAGAGTGGCGGAATGCCCTCAAAAGAAACATCTGCCAATGCAACCACAATGTCATGGTTGTGGAATTGACCATTGCTATAAGGATTGCCCTTTGCAATTAGTTTCTCAGTCCAGTGTCGAAGGCATACCATCCCTCAACGTGTTGAGCGTTCAACATGGGAAGATATCCACTGTCCCATTAAATGTTGTCATACGGTTGCAGGCCAAGCTTAAGAAGGCAACATCCCAAAAGAAACAATGCTCTAAGCACGTTGGCCACGAAGAAAATCAGGTTGGCATATCTGCACACGGGCTCAACAAAGACCACATCCTCCTCCTCTGGAAGCAATGATCGTGCTGAACTGCCACTCCCCCATGCAACCCAGCAAAAACTCACCAAATGGGAAAAACGGCTGGCCACATATCCTAATGCCATCCTTGAGAAGCAATGTCTTCAGGAGGCCCAAGCACTAGTAGAGCAATACCAGGCTCAACTTGAACTGCCACCCGTTTTCATACCCTTTGACCCTGTACCACTTGAGTGTGTGCCGTCCCTCAGTGAACTTGAACTTCTGCACCAGGTCAGGCGCAGGAGCCCTTGTTAACTGCTCAGGCTAAGGAAGATCCATTCACCAACATGATGTTGACAAATGATGATTTTTCCCCTCCTGCGCCTCCTCATCCTCCAATGCTTAATCCACAAATGGCCAAGCCCAAATCCCATGTTTACATTGAACAACTCAATGCAAACATTGACACAGAATCCAACCGAAACTCACGAGGTCTGTACACCAAATTTGTTGAGGTATTTTATCCTCCTACTACAACCACCTCCCGACCTACACACCTATCAAATAAGGACCAAATTGAACTTCCATATACTATTGTTGGTCCACCCTATGATCAAGGCCCCGCCCCTCAAGAAGCCCCTACTCCATCAATGCGACCTGGCCGGCCTGTCTGCCTTCCTTTCCTCCCAAATCCAAATGCCCATTGGAACCTTGTTAAAAGATAGTCCAAATTTATGGAATGACCCTCAAGATTGGATGGAACACAAACTACAGGCTTATGTGGAGGAGGAAGCTCCAGATTCCTCGGATGAATCTGACCCCCTTAATCTAGACTTACTTCATCATCACCACCCACAACCCAAAGGTGCACCAACAATTCACGTCAATGCATTGGGACAATACTTTGAAGGTGATGACACAAACGCAGCATTGCCCATTTCCTATAATGGACATGTGGTCAAAGGCATCTTGGATGGGGGTGCTGGTGTAAGCATCCTCACACAAAGATCCCACATGATCTTTGCGAGAGATCTTGCATCACCCATTGAATTAGAGAAACCGCCTTGGTGTGACAACGAGTGCGGGAGGAAGGCGGTGACGACGAGCGGCTACAGTGGAGCTCTTGAGCCATGCTCAAGGTGGATAGGCAACTTCCCACGACACGATTAGGGTAGGGTTTCCTTAACAACCTCCTTCATCCAGTTCGGCACCATTGTCCATATGGTTTCTAGAATCGATGATAGCCGCGGGCAATGCAATGAAGCCCTTTCTCTCTAAGGTTAAAAGCCGAAGGCTTTGCAATTTGATTTTTTGCCTAATTCCCGCATGCCTTTGGTTCCTTCACTCGACTACTACCTAATTCATGATAGCTTGAGTTTATACCACTTATGCATAGCCAAGTTTTTCGACACCCATAATCATGATCCTAGGGCTTCCATCACCATATCTTGAAGGCTTCAAGAAACATCCAAGATTACCCGTATTGCTCCATCTTCGTTGCCATTTCTTAAGGAGTGTTCTTCAGCCACCACAAGAAGAAAAGGGACTGTATTATTATCATCACCTCCCTTGGCACAAGATTGAAAAAAATAAAAAAAATACAGGCTATATATGTACAAATCAGAATAATAGTGCATCCATCTAACTCACACACAATCCTCTACCATGCATCAACTAAAACTAATGACAAAAACAACACTCTCTAAGTAGCCTAAGGAATTATTCTAGTTACTCGGTGTTGAGAAACAACTTGTCCTAGGCACAAGGACCTAGAAACAAAAGAGCCCATCAGCACCAAAGATCTTAAGCTCACCCTAATGTGTCATGGCAAGTTAGTGATCCATCTATCTCGAGCTATGCTCAAGAGCTCCACCGTAGCCGCCGCCGCTATCCTCCGTCACCACTCGTTGTCACACTTAGGCGGTTGCTAATCCTACGAGTGATGCAGCCTCTCTCGTTGTGAAGATTGTTTGGGATCTCTGCGGAAGACAATCACAGTGATAGCCTGATCACTCAAGTAGGAGGGAGAGAAGAAGCAAGACATAACAAGTGATTAGCACTAATCACTTCCAAACCCTAACCCTAGGCACACCACACATGCTAGATTAGAGTTGCAAGAGAGAGGGAGAGAGAACACTCCACTTCTATTGCACAAATGGGAGAATGAGTTATGAACAAGAGAAATTGGCTTTTATAGTTCCAAGCCTTTTCCCACTAGACTACTCGAGAGTAAGTGACCCGAGGCACCCAAAACATAGTTACAAGGCTTTTCTCTATGATTTGGCCAACTGACCGAGATCCTCTTGTCCATCCTTTGAAGCTCAAGACTTATTCTAGTTACTTGTCCTGGGCACAAGGACCTAGACACAAAAAACCCTAAACCCTAAACCAAAGATGTTAAGTGTAAGATTCCTCCCTCCAGCTTTTGAGGTGTGCAGGTGTAAGAACCTCCCCTTCTGATCTTGTAATTATTCCCCTCTTTGAAATAAAAGAAAGATTCTGTTTTACCCTGTTTTGACCTGGAGAGAGAAAATGTCTGGAGAGAGGTAATCCAAAATTGAGATATTTTTGGATATAAAAAATCCTCCTAGTGTCTAAAATGGTTTCCCTTGAAACAAAAGTTCAAAAAGAACTTTCCAATGTGCAATTGGAATTAATTGAAAATAGGTAAAAAGGACCTTAGCCTAAGGGTCCAGATTTTCAAAAAAATTAGATTATGGTCCAATTAAGGTTCCTATGGACCAATAAAATTAATCCAAATGTAAGGAGGAGATAAATTGAAGAATTGAAAGAAAAACCCCCAAAAATGAGTAAATACTCACAAAAGATGAAGAGTAAGGACAAGGTTTATTATTTAGTAAATAAACCTATGAATATTACTAAAAAAATGAGATATTTTGGGTATAATGATTCAATTTTGACACCTTGGTAAGGAGAAGGGGGCTCTTCAAGGAGGCGCCTATTTCACATGTGTGGTGGAGTTTTAAATTCAAAAATATTGTGATATTTTTATCTCTCCTCTCTCCTGGATCAAACCAAATCAAAAGGGAGCCAAACTAGGTCCAAATTCAGCCAAACTAGACCTGGAAAATTTTAGAAACTAGTTGGACTTGGTTAGAGGCCTCCCTCACCTATAAATAGATCCTTCGTCCTTTGTAAAAAAATATGAGAACTATACCATGCCAGTATTATACTAAAATAATGATATTTTCTATTATCCTCTACAAATTAAAGAGATTGGAGCTTCTCTCTCTCTTAAATCTTCCTTGGAGTCTTCATCAACATACCAAACCAATTGATTGGTTGGGGGCCTCTACTTTGATCAAAGAATCAAGCAATCTAGGAGGCAAAGTGTGGTTTATGGTCTTTTTTTTTAATCTCCGAATGATTCTCTCTTCTCAACCCCTCTCAAGCTTGAGAAGCATTCAATTGAATGGCTTTTTAATACAATTGAAGTTCTTTAATGAATTGTAGTGATAAAACACATAAATTTCCTTTTATGCTTAAATTAAATATTTTTTTAAAGCATATCTCTCTCTCCCCCCCAAAGAATGGCCATTCCTATGACCTATTCTATATTCAAATGAAGCTTCTCATGAAGCAGTTCTCTAATCTAAAAGTAATTTCTATGCTTGTCAAATTGAGGCCAAATAAGTGGCTTTTTAATGCTTTAATGCTATTTAATTTATGGAAAAAATTAGGAATCAAGTCCATAATTGGATAGTGATCCAATTAATGGTTATTCTATCATATGATATTACTAAACTTTATGCTTTTAAAATTATTGAGAATTATCAGTAATAGTAGCGGAGCTATGGTAAAATTTCTGAGAATTTGACACATAAATCATTTTCATTCACATTATGAAGAGAGGACTTCCTACCATATTCTAGGATTAATCATCCTAGATTAATTGAATGATTCTCATTATAATCATGAAAATTTTAATTTTTATGTTTATGCATAAATAGTAATTAGCAAAAGAGAAATTTCTAGTAATTAATTTTTATGTTAAAAGAGGAATTCCTATGACATTTGGAATTCCATCATTGAGATGGGAAAAGAGAAATTCCTAGCATATTGGAATTGAGTATTTTAATTAAATTCAAAGATGAAATTTAGATAAATTATTTTATCTATGAGAAATATTTAAATGTTAAAAGAGGAATTCCTATGACATTTGGAATTCCATCATTTAGATGGAAAAAGAGAAATTCCTACCATATTGAATTTATGGGTATTTTATTCTAGATGTTATTTATGAGAAATAATTGATGATAAAAGAGGAATACCCATGACATTGGAATGCAATTAATTAAATGCAAAAAGTGAAAGTCCCATGGTATTTGAGATCCAAGAAATTAAATGGGAAGAAGAGAAAATTTTAGTATAATTCAATTTATGATTATTTATCAAAAGTGAAAATACGGGTAGAATTCATTTCTATAAATCCCATGAATTCTTCTATTCCAAAAGAGGAATATTGAATATAATTCATTTGAGAAATTGAGAATGAATATGGAACTAGTCGTCAAGAAAAAGAACCTTTAATTAGGCTAAACAATTGGCATAAATTTAGAAAAAGTCCCATTATCGGGATCAACCTAGAAAAAGCTATTGAATGGGAATAGCATGTGAATGGATAAGATAAGATGAAAATAGGATGCGATAAGATGTGTATGGGATGTGAGAGAATGTGAATGGATGTGATAAGATGTGTATGGAATGTGATAGGATGTGATAAGATAAAAATAGAATGCGATAAAATGTGTATGGGATGTGATAGAATGTGAATGGATGTGATAAGATGTGTATGGGATGTGATTGGATATGATAAGATGAAAATAGGATGTGATAAGATATATATGAGATGTGATAGAATGTAAATGGATGTGATGAGATGTGTATGGGATGTGATAGGATATGATAAGATGTGATGTAATGAGAATAGATGTGGATGTGTATGTGGAAGAATGGATGTGGATGTGTATGTCGAAGAATGGATGCGGATGTGTATGTGGAAGAATGGATGTGGATGTGTATGTGGAAGAACGGATGTGGATGTGTTTGTGGGAGAATGGATGTGGATGTGTATGTCGAAGAATCAATGTGGATGTGTATGTGGAAGAATGGATGTGGATGTGTATGTGGAAGAATGGATGTGAATGTGTATGTGCAAGAATGAATGTAGATATGTATGTTTAAGAATGGATGTGTATGTGTATGTGGAAGAATGGATATGGATGTGTATGTGAAAGAATGGATGTGGATGTGTATGTGAAAGGATGTGATGTCGATGTGAGTGAATGGATGAGATGTCGATGTGTATGTGAAAGGATGTGATGTCGATGTGAGTGAATGGATGAGATGTAATGTGATGTGAATCCGGATGTGAGTGAATGAGATGTGATGTCATATGAATCGAATGTAAATGAATGATATGGGATGTGAATGGATGAGATGTGATGTGATGTGAATCGGGATAAGAATGAATGAGATGAGATGTGAAATGAATGTGATGAGGTGTGATGTAAATTGAAATAGATGTGAATGAATGAGGTGTGATGGGATGTGAATATGGGTTGATGCGAGTGGATGAGATGTCATGAGGGTAAATGAGGAAAGATATGATGAGATGAAAAATGATGTGATTGGATGTGAGAATAGGAATACATATGAATTGGATATGGATTAAGTAATGTGGACAGATGTGGAACAATGTGAAAGACGAGAGTTCATTATAGAAACTGTATTTACGACCTGTTTTTAAATGACTGTTTTATGTCAATAATGCTGGGGAAGCATTTTGACGGTCTTGAGAATGACATCGTGGAGACCTAACTGATAAAGTTGCAACAGCTGACGGAGAGTCAACGGAGGATGTCTCGCATAGCAAGGTCAGCCGAGGTCTTGACCAGCCTCGGTTTGATTTAAATGGTGAGCTTCCGGTACGGTGGATAAGAAACCAAGGAAGCAGCCTATGAGTGAAGCGTTGGGTCACATGCGAAGGATCCCATATGATACTGACCATACGGTGCTCAAGCTTTAGGTCAACGAAGATACCCACACGTGCATCAAGGAAGAGTTGTTTTCTGAATTCGGGCATGGATGTGGTTGATTGACCTTGCTGGTCCTCAACAGATGAGTCCATGGCTCTTTTATATGGATCCGTTGCTTGATCTTGCTGATCTTCAACGAAGATTACATTTTTGATATGTGAATATATTATCGGTTACTATGAGCTAGGAACTATCGAAAAGGCCCCTGAGTGGACAGGTGGTGAGCGTTCTGGTTGCCAATGATGCCATAGGTACACCGATGAAGGAATGATTGGAAATAAGGATTCAACCGGAGATTTTGAGGATTATTATCAATGACACTATGGTTTCATTAAATGATTGTTTTAAAGATAGCTGAATCTGTGAAAAAGCCAATTTCATATTGAGTGTGCAAGTGGTGTGACTGGCATTAAATTTGCATGAATATATGGTTAGGGGGCCTGGGAACTCTTTTCCCTAGTATCCGGGACAAAACCTGACAAAATTCCTAATTGGATCCCATTATAACAGTGGTTGGCTAACCCATGGGACTGGATAGGGTTAGGCTGGACTGATGGATCCGTAAAATGAGACTCAATTCTGTTATAGTACGATAGATGAAGTAAATTCTAGATAGTAATTGTTCTATGGAAAAAGAATCAATGGCTGTGCCTCTCGATGGGGAAAAAACCGTTGGTTTCTATGATCCAAGTGCAAGTTTCTTCCTTGACCTGACCAAGTGACTCAAAGGTTTGGTCGGATCAGTTTGGTGAGTAATGACCCTGACTACGTTAGAGTACAAATATCCTAGAGGAATCGCCCGTGCTTTCCGGTAGGGGAAGTTTTTCTGGGTTCGGTTTTTGAAGAACCAAGTTATTAGTCTCTTGTCCGGATATCCGTGGGCGAGGCCCCGAGTGGGATCCTGCCCCCGGCAAGAAGTGCTACCTCCGCTACTAGCACCCCCGAATCCGTTGCGCGGAGGGGGCAGGGATCTTTCAGTTGGGATCATAGCAATTTGGCTAAAGTGGATCAATTGAAAAGCCAAAAATGTCAAAAATTTGTGAAGTAACAGTAAAAAGTTATGATTGTATGATAAAATTCATACAAATTGATATTCAGAATGAAGATTCATAAAATTGAAAGTAGGTCTTCAGATGAAGTACCGCAATTGTATGGAAATCCCTGACTTGCTTGAGGCCTAGTCATGATAGATAGTATTTACCTTATAATTCCAAGTACTGTGACTACCCATATATAGTGAGGGTATAACTGCAGCTCTTTACTCTGGCAGTATATACGAGTAAATCTAAGACTTGAAATTATAAGCAAAAATGCTATCCAGATGATGAATTCGAATGTGGCTGATATGATTTAAAATTTTGGTTTGAGAACTGATGAGTTGATTTCCTGAATTTTGGTTGAAATGTAATAAGCTGACCAAAACCACAATGAGGATGAATGGGGCGAGTCCCTGTGATGATGTTCGTAACTGGAATGACGTTAATGACTTCAGGAAATCACTATGAGATTAGTGGATTGTGTTGACAGATTGCTGCTGTTAACACTTGACCCAGTGGATCAAGTTAAGGAATGTCAAATTAAAAATCTGTACAATTGAAAATTCCCATGGAGGACTGTTTTGATAGAAAGTTCGGTCTAATGGACCATTATTGTGATAAGAATTTGAATGTTATGATCTGAGTGAATTGTTATTTGATGATGAGTTCTATATAAGGGATCTTTATCCCATGATTCTGTGGAGAGCTGACCAATCTAAAGAACCCCAGAATCAGTTGGATCCAAAGTCGGATTTGAATGGTAAATAAAAGGACTTAACAAGAATTTTTGTATTAATAAGATCATGGATCGAGGTCGTCGTGGTAGGAATGATAACCCCCAACTCGATGAGGAAGAGCTCAACTTGGATGTTCGTAAAGCTCTTCATAGATCACAGCCTGGACCTTTCAAGGGTGAAGGGGAAAACTTGGGCGAGACTGTGGAGAAGTGGATCGAAGCGATGGAAGAGTACTTCGATGTCACGAGGTACAACAATGAGAAGAGAAAAATGGCTCTTGCAAGGCTGAAGATAGTAGAAACAGTCATAGTAGCATGGAGAAACTACTGCGAGACAAACCGTGTGGATCAAAACACTCACACATGGAATGATCTCAAAATTTACTTAAGAGATTCTATCCTCTCGGCTTTTTGGAAACAAAGATAAACGAATTCTTAGAGTTAACCCAGGGGAGTAGAACTATTGAAGTATATCACTAAGCATTCGCTCTCCTCCTCAAATACTCGCCACCGCTGGATGAAGAACAGCTAATGGCCAGATTCATTCGGGGACTGAACGAACCTTTGAATATCCTAGTGAAGAATGCCAAGCCAGTTCCCATGGCTGAAGCAGTGCGGAGGATTTCGCCAAGGCCTTTGATGTCAAGGTTCCGTTGAAGCCAGCACCATCATCTTTCAAAAGGTTTTTAGCTCCAGAAAGTGATTCCAACCTTCCACCGTCTAAGATATATATGAGATGTGATAGAATGTAAATGGATGTGATGAGATGTGTATGGGATGTGATAGGATATGATAAGATGTGATGTAATGAGAATAGATGTGGATGTGTATGTGGAAGAATGGATGTGGATGTGTATGTCGAAGAATGGATGTGGATGTGTATGTGGAAGAACGGATGTGGATGTGTTTGTGGGAGAATGGATGTGGATGTGTATGTCGAAGAATCAATGTGGATGTGTATGTGGAAGAATGGATGTGGATGTGTATGTGGAAGAATGGATGTGAATGTGTATGTGCAAGAATGAATGTAGATATGTATGTTTAAGAATGGATGTGGATGTGTATGTGGAAGAATGGATATGGATGTGTATGTGAAAGAATGGATGTGGATGTGTATGTGAAAGGATGTGATGTCGATGTGAGTGAATGGATGAGATGTCGATGTGTATGTGAAAGGATGTGATGTCGATGTGAGTGAATGGATGAGATGTAATGTGATGTGAATCCGGATGTGAGTGAATGAGATGTGATGTCATATGAATCGAATGTAAATGAATGATATGGGATGTGAATGGATGAGATGTGATGTGATGTGAATCGGGATAAGAATGAATGAGATGAGATGTGAAATGAATGTGATGAGGTGTGATGTAAATTGAAATAGATGTGAATGAATGAGGTGTGATGGGATGTGAATATGGGTTGATGCGAGTGGATGAGATGTCATGAGGGTAAATGAGGAAAGATATGATGAGATGAAAAATGATGTGATTGGATGTGAGAATAGGAATACATATGAATTGGATATGGATTAAGTAATGTGGACAGATGTGAAACAATGTGAAAGACGAGAGTTCATTATAGAAACTGTATTTACGACCTGTTTTTAAATGACTGTTTTATGTCAATAATGCTGGGGAAGCATTTTGACGGTCTTGAGAATGACATCGTGGAGACCTAACTGATAAAGTTGCAACAGCTGACGGAGAGTCAACGGAGGATGTCTCGCATAGCAAGGTCAGCCGAGGTCTTGACCAGCCTCGGTTTGATTTAAATGGTGAGCTTCCGGTACGGTGGATAAGAAACCAAGGAAGCAGCCTATGAGTGAAGCGTTGGGTCACATGCGAAGGATCCCATACGATACTGACCATACGGTGCTCAAGCTTTAGGTCAACGAAGATACCCACACGTGCATCAAGGAAGAGTTGTTTTCTGAATTCGGGCATGGATGTGGTTGATTGACCTTGCTGGTCCTCAACAGATGAGTCCATGGCTCTTTTATATGGATCCGTTGCTTGATCTTGCTGATCTTCAACGAAGATTACATTTTTGATATGTGAATATATTATCGGTTACTATGAGCTAGGAACTATCGAAAAGGCCCCTGAGTGGACAGGTGGTGAGCGTTCTGGTTGCCAATGATGCCATAGGTACACCGATGAAGGAATGATTGGAAATAAGGATTCAACCAGAGATTTTGAGGATTATTATCAATGACACTATGGTTTCATTAAATGATTGTTTTAAAGATAGCTGAATCTGTGAAAAAGCCAATTTCATATTGAGTGTGCAAGTGGTGTGACTGGCATTAAATTTGCATGAATATCTGGTTAGGGGGCCTGGGAACTCTTTTCCCTAGTATCCGGGACAAAACCTGACAAAATTTCTAATTGGATCCCATTATAACAGTGATTGGCTAACCCATGGGACTGGATAGGGTTAGGCTGGACTGATGGATCCGTAAAATGAGACTCAATTCTGTTATAGTACGATAGATGAAGTAAATTCTAGATAGTAATTGTTCTATGGAAAAAGAATCAATGGCTGTGCCTCTCGATGGGGAAAAAACCGTTGGTTTCTATGATCCAAGTGCAAGTTTCTTCCTTGACCTGACCAAGTGACTCAAAGGTTTGGTCGGATCAGTTTGGTGAGTAATGACCCTGACTACGTTAGAGTACAAATATCCTAGAGGAATCGCCCGTGCTTTCCGGTAGGGGAAGTTTTTCTGGGTTCGGTTTTTGAAGAACCAAGTTATTAGTCTCTTGTCCGGATATCCGTGGGCGAGGCCCCGAGTGGGATCCTGCCCCCGGCAAGAAGTGCTACCTCCGCTACTAGCACCTCCGAATCCGTTGCGCGGAGGGGGCAGGGATCTTTCAGTTGGTATCATAGCAATTTGGCTAAAGTGGATCAATTGAAAAGCCAAAAATGTCAAAAATTTGTGAAGTAACAGTAAAAAGTTATGATTGTATGATAAAATTCATACAAATTGATATTCAGAATGAAGATTCATAAAATTGAAAGTAGGTCTTCAGATGAAGTACCGCAATTGTATGGAAATCCCTGACTTGCTTGAGGCCTAGTCATGATAGATAGTATTTACCTTATAATTCCAAGTATTGTGACTACCCATATATAGTGAGGGTATAACTGCAGCTCTTTACTCTGGCAGTATATACGAGTAAATCTAAGACTTGAAATTATAAGCAAAAATGCTATCCAGATGATGAATTCGAATGTGGCTGATATGATTTAAAATTTTGGTTTGAGAACTGATGAGTTGATTTCCTGAATTTTGGTTGAAATGTAATAAGCTGACCAAAACCACAATGAGGATGAATGGGGCGAGTCCCTGTGATGATGTTCGTAACTGGAATGACGTTAATGACTTCAAGAAATCACTATGAGATTAGTGGATTGTGTTGACAGATTGCTGCTGTTAACACTTGACCCAGTGGATCAAGTTAAGGAATGTCAAATTAAAAATCTGTACAATTGAAAATTCCCATGGAGGACTGTTTTGATAGAAAGTTCGGTCTAATGGACCATTATTGTGATAAGGATTTGAATGTTATGATCTGAGTGAATTGTTATTTGATGATGAGTTCTATATAAGGGATCTTTATCCCATGATTCTGTGGAGAGCTGACCAATCTAAAGAACCCCAGAATCAGTTGGATCCAAAGTCGGATTTGAATGGTAAATAAAAGGACTTAACAAGAATTTTTGTATTAATAAGATCATGGATCGAGGTCGTCATGGTAGGAATGATAACCCCCAACTCGATGAGGAAGAGCTCAACTTGGATGTTCGTAAAACTCTTCATAGATCGCAGCCTGGACCTTTCAAGGGTGAAGGGGAAAACTTGGGCGAGACTGTGGAGAAGTGGATCGAAGCGATGGAAGAGTACTTCGATGTCACGAGGTACAACAATGAGAAGAGAAAAATGGCTCTTGCAAGGCTGAAGATAGTAGAAACAGCCATAGTAGCATGGAGAAACTACTGCGAGACAAACCGTGTGGATCAAAACACTCACACATGGAATGATCTCAAAATTTACTTAAGAGATTCTATCCTCTCGGCTTTTTGGAAACAAAGATAAACGAATTCTTAGAGTTAACCCAGGGGAGTAGAACTATTGAAGTATATCACTAAGCATTCGCTCTCCTCCTCAAATACTTGCCACCGCTGGATGAAGAACAGCTAATGGCCAGATTCATTCGGGGACTGAACGAACCTTTGAATATCCTAGTGAAGAATGCCAAGCCAGTTCCCATGGCTGAAGCAGTGCGGAGGATTTCGCCAAGGCCTTTGATGTCAAGGTTCCGTTGAAGCCAGCACCATCACCTTTCAAAAGGTTTTTAGCTCCAGAAAGTGATTCCAACCTTCCATCGTCTAAGAGATATAAGGGTCAAGCCCAGGATATGGGAAGTTCCAGAATGGAAGAAATGTCCTTTTCCTGGAACTCAATCCCTTGGAATTTAACTTCAGAAGTTTCACCCTTGAACAAGGGAGTGAAATGCTATAGCTATCAAGGATTTGGACATCGCAGTATGGATTGCCTAACTCCTTTTGGAACAAGGTTTTCAAGGCGAGGAAATTAGGGATCAAGATTCCACACTCCAACTCCTTCCAGAGTAATCACGTTTCTTTCCGCCAAAATCAGAGAAATCCCAAAGGTAGACCCTCTAACCAACCCGCAGTTTAAATCCAAAAGTCAAAGAGAGATGTTCCCAAATCGACCGTCCACTTCCAAGGCAGTAAAGCTGGAAGTGATTGAAGAAGAAGAAGAAGATGAAAGAGATCATACTCCACCTACGAGATGAGGACATCTCGGGTTTTTTAAGTGGGGTAGGATGTAAGATTCCTCCCTCCAGCTTTTGAGGTGTGCAGGTGTAAGAACCTCCCCTTCTAATCTTGTAATTATTCCCCTCTTTGAAATAAAAGAAAGATTCTGTTTTACCCTGTTTTGACCTGGAGAGAGAAAATGTCTAGAGAGAGGTAATCCAAAATTGAGATATTTTTGGATATAAAAATCCTCCTAGTGTCTAAAATGGATTTCCCTGAAACAAAAATTCAAAAAAAAAACTTTCCAATGTTCAATTGAAATTAATTGCAAATAGGTAAAAAGGACCTTAGCCTAAGGGTCCAGATTTTTAGAAATTTTTGGACTATGGTTCAATTAAGGTTCCTATGGACCATTAATATTAATCCAAATGTAAGGAGGAGATAAATTGAAGAATTAAAAGAAAAACCCGCAAAAATGAGTAAATACTCACAAAAGATGAAGAGTTGACTAAGGACAAGGTTTATTAGTAAAAAAAACTATGAATATTACTAAAAAAAATGAGATATTTTGGGTATAATGATTCAATTTTGACACCTTAGTAAGGAGAAGGGGGCTCTTCACAGAGGCGCCTATTTCACATGTGTGGTGGAGTTTTAAACTCAACAATCTTGTGATATTTTTATCTCTCCTCTCTCCTGGATCAAACCAAATCAAAAGGGAGCCAAACTAGGTCCAAATCTTGTCCAAATTCAGCCAAACTAAACCTGGAAAATTCTAGAAACTAGATGGACTTGGTTAGAGGCCTCCCTCACCTATAAATGGATCCTTAGCCCTTTGTAAAAAATAATGAGAAGTATACCATGCCAGTATTATATGGAAATAATAATATTTTCTATTATCCTCTACAAATTAAAGAGATTGGAGCTTCTCTCTCTCTCTTCAATCTTCCTTGGAGTCTTCATTAACATACCAAACCAATTGATTGGTTGGGGGCCTCTACTTTGATCAAAGAATCAAGCAATCTAGGAGGAAAAGTGTGGTTTATGGTCCTTTTTTTTAAATCTCCAAATGATTCTCTCTTCTCAACCCCTCTCAAGCTTGAGAAGCATTCAATTGAATGGCTTTTTAATACAATTGAAGTTCTTTAATGAATTGTAGTGATAAAATACTTAAATTTTCATTTGACTTAAATTAAATGTTTTTTTAAAAGCATGTCTCTCTCTCCCCCCCAAAGAATGGTCATTCCTATAACCTATTCTATATTTAAATGAAGCTTCTCATGAAGCAATTCTCTAATCTAAAAGTAATTTCTATGCTTGTCAAATTGAGGCCAAATAAGTGGCTTTTTAATGCTTTTATGCTATTTAATTTATGGAAAAAATTGGAAATCAAGTCCATAATTAGATAGTGATCCAAATAATGGTTATTCTATTATATAATATTACTAAACTTTATGCTTTCAAAATTATTGAGAATTATCAGTAATAGTAGCGAAGCTATGGCAAAATTTCTAAAAAATTATCACATAAATCATTTTCATTCATATTATGAAAAGAGGACTTCCTACCATATTCTAGGATTAATCATCCTAGATTAATTGAATGATTATCATTATAATCATGGAAAATTTGATTTTTATGTTTATGCATAAATAGTAATTATCGAAAGAGAAATTTATAGTAATTCATTTTTATGTTAAAAGAGGAATTCCTATGACATTTGGAATTCCATCATTGAGATGGGAAAAGAGAAATTCCTAGCATATTGAAATTAATGAGTATTTTAATTAAATTTAAAGATAAAATTTAGATAAATTTATTTTATCTATGAGATATATTTAAATGTTAAAAGAGGAATTCCTATGACATTTGGAATTCCATCATTTAGATGGGAAAAGAGAAATTCCTAGCATATTGAATTTATGGGTATTTTATTTTAGATGAAATTACTTTATGAGAAATAATTGATGATAAAAGAGGAATACCCATGACATTGGAATGCAATTAATTAAATGCAAAAAGAGGAATTCCCATGGTATTTGAGATCCAAGAAATTAAATGGGAAGAAGAGAAAATTTTAGTATAATTCAATTTATGATTATTTATCAAAAGTGAAAATATGGGTAGAATTGATTTCTGTAAATCCCATGAATTCTTTTATTCAAAAAGAGGAATATTGAATATAACTCATTTGAGAAATTGAGAATGAATATGGAACTAGTCGTCGAGAAAAAGAACCTTTAATTAGGCTAAGCAATTGGCATAAATTTAGAAAAAGTCCCATTATCAGGATCAACCTAGAAAAAGCTATTAAATGGGAATAGCATGTGAATGGATAAGATAAGATGAAAATAGGATGCGATAAGATGTGTATGGGGTGTGATAGAATGTGAATGAATGTGATAAGATGCGTATGGGATGTGATAGGATGTGATAAGATGAAAATAAGATGCGATAAGATGTGTATGGGATGTGATACAATGTGAATGGATGTGATAAGATGTGTATGGGATGTGATAGGATGTGATAAGATGAAAATAGGATGCGATAAGATGTGTATGGTATGTGATAGAATGTGAATGGATGTGATAAGATGTGTAAGGGATGTGATAGGATGTGATAAGATGAAAATAGGATGTGATAAGATGTGATGTAATGAGAATAGATGTGGATGTGTATGTGGAAGAATGGATGTGGATGTGTATGTGGGAGAATGGATGTGGATGTGTATGTGGAAGAATGAATGTGGATTTGTATGTGGAAGAATGGATGTGGATGTGGAAGAATGGATGTGGATGTGTATGTATGGATGTGGATGTGGATGTGTATGTGGAAGAATGGATGTGGATGTGGATGTGAAAGAATGGATGTGGATGTGGAAGAATGGATGTGGATGTGTATGTGGAACAATGGATGTGGATGTGTATGTATGGATGTGGATGTGGATGTGTATGTGGAAGAATGGATGTGGATGTGTATGTGGAAGAATGGATATGGATGTGTATGTGAAAGAATGGATGTGGATGTGGATGTGTATGTGAAAGGATGTGATGTCGATGTGAGTGAATGGATGAGATGTAATGTGATGTGAATACGGATGTGAGTGAATGAGATGTGATGTCATATGAATTGGATGTAAATGAATGATATGGGATGTGAATGGATGAGATGTGATGTGATGTGAATCGGGATAAGAATGAATGAGATGAGATGTGAAATGAATGTAATGAGGTGTGATGTAATTTGAAATAGATGTGAATGAATGAGGTGTGATGGGATGTGAATGAATGAGGTGTGATGGGATGTGAATATGGGTTGATGCGAGTGGATGAGATGCGATGAGGATAAATGAGGAAAGATGTGATGAGATGAAAAATGATGTGATTGGATGAGATTAGGAATACATATGAATTGGATATGGATCAAGTAATGGATAGATGTGGAACAATGTGAAAGACAAGATTTCATTATAGAAACTATGTTTATGACCTGTTTTTAAATGACTGTTTTATGTCAATAATGCTAGGAAAGCATTTTGATCGTCTTGAGAATGAGGTCGTGGAGACCTAACTGATAAAGTTGCAACAGCTGATGGAGGACGGAGAGTCAACAGAGGACATCTCGCGTAGCAAGGTCGGCCGAGGTCTTTTGACCAGCCTCGGTTTGATTTAAATGGCGAGCTTCCGGTACGGTGGATGAGGGACCAAGGAAGCGGCCTATGAGTGAAGCGCTAGGTCACCTGCAAAGGATCCTAGAGGGTGCTGACCATACGGTGCTCGGGCTTTGGGTCGGCGAAGATATCCACGTGCATCGGGGAAGAGAGAGGGACATAGAGAACACTCCAGTTCTATTGTACAAATGGGAGAATGAGTTACAAACAAGAGAAATCAGCTTTTATAGTTCCAAGCCTTTTGCCACTAGGCCGTCCGACAGTGACTCGGGGCGCCCAAAGGATAGTTGCAAGGCGTTTCTCTATGGTTTGGCCAACTAACCAAGATCCTCTTGTTTGTCCTTTGAAGCTCAATACTTGGGAGCATCTTTAGGGTGTTTCCCTCATCAAATGATGGGAATTACAATATAGCATGGGTACCCATTACACAAGTGCGCGAACATAGTTGTCATAGGAATGTGTTAACCAACATGTGGTTAACATAGGTTTTGGAGGTGTTTGGAAAGGTCATGGTCCACGATAGTAAGGTCCACGCGGCCATCATGCGGTGTGGGTTGCTCTACTAGAAGCTTGTGGCATGGGTGTAGTGAGTAGAGCCAACAACTATAAGATGAGGCATATGGGGACAATTATGGAGAGCTGTAGCCTAGGAATGATGGGAAAATGCTGCTAAAATTTCTTTAGAAATCAATCTACAAAGCATAGAGAGAGAATGCAAAGGCCTCTTGGCCATTGATGTGTGTAAGGTGATAGTATTCTATTGTTGAGTTTTTAGTGTGCTATTGGTGTAATGTGGTGTTGTTTTGGTGGTTATTGGGCTGTTGGGATTCATTCCCTTGCAAAGCCAAGAGCAAGCTGTATCTATTGTGATGTAGAAAACATTTCCAAGGTGAGTTTGAGGTTTATTGCCAGGCATATAGGGACTGTTGCGGTGGTTTGCAGCTGAGTATAAAGGGGAAACTCTATCAAAATCTTCCTTGAGGAGAATACACTACTACAAACCAGAGAAAGGAGGTATATTGGGCAACGAGAATTATTGAGGTGAAAGGTATATTGGTACTGTTTGTTGAAATATGCAAGTGAATAGGTGTGTGCAGGAACAAACCCTTAGCTAGAGATTGTAAAAGGGAGTCCGTAATTGAGTGGGTAGCAATGAAAAGGTGAGAAGAATCTACTGGATGAGAGAATCAAGGGTAGCATGAGTGAATATAGGGGTGTGGAAAGATTCTAGGAAAAGGTGCCCCCCAGATGTAGGGGAGGTGGCACAAATCAACGAGAAATCAGTGGGGAGTGGGTGCTTGGCACCTTGTGGATGTAAAAGCTATAAATTGAGACATTGGACTAATGAGAACTTGCTGGTTTTTGAGTATTCATGCCTACATTAGATTAATCACTTTCTAATTTCTCGCTAATCATGTTGATTCTTGCATTTGATCCACCATAGCCCATCACATTTGATCACGTATCAGAGCCTAGCTTAGCATTCAGCTAATGTTTTAAGCTTAATCACCTTTTTAATTATCTTGCTTTAATCACTTTCTAATTTCTCACTAATCATGTTGATTCTTGCATTTGATCCACCATAGCCCATCACATTTGATCACGTATCAGAGCCTAGCTTAGTATTCAGCTAATGTTTTAAGCTTAATCACCTTTTTAATTACTAATTAGGTGCTAATAGCCTTATAAGCCATTTTTCACTTTTTGCAGTACCCACACTCGGTGGAGCTTAGATATCTCCCTCCACACAGCTCCATTGCCTACAAAATTCACACCCTCCTGCCAACATCTTGGTACCTAGGCATGGCACATCAGTACCTCAAATCGCCAACGAATGTAGCCGAGAAGCGTCGATTTGCTGGCACCTTTTTTTCTGAGAAAAATTAGAAAATCGCCATCACGTCTTTGAATTGGATCCATTGGAGCTAGCCCAAGAGGTTTTTGGGTGTGCTGAACACATTGGTGGCCTCAAAATTTTAAAATTTGTCAAGTAGAAGCTACATCAAGCTCTGGATCAAATCTGCAAGTGACTTTGGTAAAACAAAGATTAAGCATTTATTATTTGGTCAAATATTATGTTTATGGACTTGATCCTCTACTAGACTAACTGTTATTGATGCCCTTAAAAGGATTTGAGCTCATATGAACTCTAAGGCACCAGATTTGGCCTCCCCATATAGTCTATTTTCTACACACAAAATAGGAGATTAAGCTCACTAATTAGTGATTTATTAGCACTAATGACTAAATTTTGGTGCAATTTATGGTTCAAACATACCATTGGGTATCTAATATAGACTTTTATCACTTCATATTGCAATTTGAAGTTGGTTTGATTTCCCAACTATCTAGTACAAAACCAACTATCCTTGGCTTTATGTAATTTTTTGGTGTATTCATGCTTGTAAACTTGTTGTAATCATCATTAAACACCAAATTGGAGTTGTAAAAGGATAGAAACTACCCTTGAATCTTGAATTAGATCAAGAGGTAAGACCCCCTTCACATCATCATGAGCATTGCACAAGAAGTACATACATGGCAAACAAAAACCATGTATTTGCTCATGATGAGGAAGAATCTATGGGGGCTAGTTTGAGGGAAGAGATGAATGTCAAGAGGAGCATGGGAAGGATGAGTGCAAGAACATAAATGAGAAAGCATTAGGACTCATTGCACTTAGCTTAAATGATGCAATCATTAACCACATTGCAAGGATACAACAAGCTAAAGATGCATGGGATAAACTTAACAAATTATTTGGTACTCAAGCAAAGAATTCAAAGATAAATCTATTAATGCAACTCTACAAACTTGACATGAAGGAAAGTGAACCTCTAACTACACACTTGAACAAATACAAAAGCATCAAACAACAACTTGCAGTAGCCATTGGGAAGAAAGTAAAAGATGATGAAGCACTAGTAGTGCTTCTAACGAGTTTAACGAGTGTGGATAAGGGAGAGTATGAGAATATTGTGGCAACCTTAAAGAATGTACCAGATTTGAAGTTGCATGAGATAGAAGGACCTCTACTGGAGTAAGAGAACAAGGTCAAAGAGAAGAAAGGATTGGACCCCCAACAACTAGAGAGGAGAAAGCACTCTACACCCGAGGAGGCCTTGCACGAGGACGAGGCAGGGGAGGAGGAAGGACCTTCACTTGCCACCACAACTGGTGGGAAGCCAGTTGAAATGTACCCAAATTCTAACCATATCTTAATCGTACAACTTAATCTAAGAAAACATTAAACTCACTTAATCGTGCTATTTCTACATAGCAATATAATCAAATCAACCTTTTCAAATAACAAACAAGTATGCATGCCATATTCAAGATTCTTATCACAATCATATAATCTCAAACAAACAAACACATGATATTATTCTCTATCAATTACAGCATAGCATCTCAATCAATCACAATGTATGTGTCTATCTCAATATTCTATCATCAGCACCATGCTCGCGACAAGATGGTTAGTCATAATGACCAAAATCCAACCAATCTAGGGCTTTCTCCGATGTCCGCCCACCCAACCTCCACACTGGACATCGCGGCTATCCCGGGTATACCTCTAGTAAATCTCGTCCACTCTGGGTTCCACTCTGGGTTCTACCAAATGGCTCCCAGAGGGCATAAATCATATTCTCTGTCCGGCGTTCCCTGTCTAAGGATGGCCGGCCCAAATCTCAAAATCTCATGTCGAGTCTCATCATGCATATCAATCAGTCATACACGTGCATATCAATCATTTATCTCAAAACAAAGCAATCATAACTCATACATATCATCTCACAATCATCTCTAGTCTATAATCTTTCAAGGCATGCATATTCAAATCAATCACAACAGTAAATTTCAAGTATAAAACAAGCTTTTAATTTAAAGAGTCTTTAACTTCTCTTTATCTTTTAGGTCACATGGGAATCCTTGTTTTTAACATAATCAATTATCAAGTTCTAACGAGCAAGGTCATCTCTAGTCACTATAGCTAAGTCTTAACTATGCTTATGCGTTAGTCCATCCGGTCTATATAGATAAGATAGTCAATCTTGATAATAATTTCTAAGGCAAAGCCTAATAATTGGTCTCTTTGGGAGAGTAATATCTTCCAATCTATTGGGAATTAGAGAAAAGTCAAAACTACAGAGTTTTAGGACTTTTAATGCTCTATAAAGGACGTCTCAGTGATGGTTTTCTAAAAATGAGTTCTAAGGTCTCTTTGAGAGCATTCGAAACAACCAAAGTTGTGTTTTCAGCACATAAAACTGTCAAAATCTGATTCTAAACACACGGGAAGATAGATGCTTCATAAAACAGCCCCTAATGAAGGTTATACCTAAAATCTAGTCACAAACTAGTCAAATATTCTATCTTCTAATTCTTTAACTCCAAAAGTGTTTATTCTATGGGTCGGACAAAGACAATCAACAATGGTTCTTTGCGGGAAACCCTCCCTCTCCTCTTCTCGCAGTGTTTCCCCATCGTTGCCATGGTTAAGCATGCCATACATCGACTCAGATTCTCCCTATACATGCTTATCGATATATTTATTTAATCTCAAAAGAATTTAAAGCAAAATAATAGAAAGAGTGTTTGTGTACTTCCCCAATATATTTGCTGATGTCTTGATTGATTGGGAATCCATGTCTACTCTCCAAAAGTTGTAGAAGAGCTGCTTGTAGATTTGGCAAGCCTCTCAGATCTACTGTCTTAGGACTACAATCTACAACATGTATAACTTCGCGCATGGTAATCAGATACTAGTCGTGTGAGAGACAATGGTTGGAACGGAAAGATGGGCACTGTAGAAGGTTGCGGTGGTGGCACTATGTGTGAGTGGTTAGTTGGGGGCATTGCCACCATTAATGCATGGTGCCCGGAAGGAGATGAGGGTAATGTTACAAATGAGCTTTGGGTTTTCATTGGCTTGGTGGTCAATTGCATGGAATGGCTTTCTCATATATTGTCATCAAGAAATATCACCCATTTGCAGGCTTGATTAAAGGTTGAGGGGTCCACTAACATATGGCCATAAAGTTTTGATTTTGTAAACCCAAAAGAAAACGATCCATTAATTGCTTGTCACTCAATTTTTCTCTTTCTTCGCAAAGCGAATTAAGATACTTAATGTGTGCTATGTAGTCACATAAGGTTTCCTTTGGTTTTTGTTTGAGTTGGAACAATTGGATTATGGGGCTCCATTTGGGCCCGTAGGGTGCAAATCCAAGAGTGAAGGCCTCTTTCACTACTTTGAAAGTGCCTTTGTGCCAAGGGTCCACCAAGGATTGGAACCATTGCATTGCCTTGCAAGGTTGAGTCTAAAGAGATGGACCTTTGTTGCATCATCAAAAATTAAAATGCCTAACAAATTTGGTTAAAGACCTCTATGTGGGATACGGGGTCTACAACTCCGTGGAATTTTGTCATAAGTTTGAAAATTTTTACCCATATAGGTTGTGTATAGGATGTCTATGGGTGCAGTTGTTGTGTCACTCCCCTTCCTATAGCTTGCGTGAAGCTCGCAATGTCAATTTGGGGATCAAGGGGAGGTGGTACGTGGTTGGGGGGTGGGAATAGGCTTGGTTATAGGAGGCACGTGTGTGTGCTTGGAGCGTTTATTCACATCGGGATGCATGTATGGGGGTGCACCACTAGATGAGGGCTCTTAATAAATCTTTTTTCCCTCATGGCCAAACATGTTTGGCATGGTGGCCACATGTGAATGTACCATGGCCAGGGTGCTGCCTAATGGAATGGGGGCACTAGGGGCATGTAACCATGACCGAAAGGTGTCCATGGTGTGTGTTGAGGCTTACAAAAGCTTCAATGGTGCGCGCAGATCGAAATAGAGGTTTTAGATCTCTTTTTTCTTACGTGTGAATGCACCCTTAAGGTAAAAAAGGCCTTTTTAGGTGTTTCATGTGTGTAAAACCACCCTAGTGAGTTGAGGAGGTGGTAGACCTTAAGCACCTCTAAATATTTGGAATTTTTAATTTTAATTTTTTAGGAGCGTACGACCATATGCTTATGAGTGAACGGCCATGGCTTAGGAGTGAACGGTCGTGACTAAGTTCTTTTTTCGAGATTTTTTTTCTAGGAGCGTACGTCCATATGTTTTTGAACGAACGATCATGGCTTAGGTGTGAACAATTGTGGCTAAGTTTTTTTTTCAATTTTTTTTCGGGAGCATATACTTGTACATTAGTGGTTTTCAACTAATCTAGAGACTCTCTAATTTAACTAAAAATTAATCTTCCATAATTTCAATATTAATCACCCTTTAACCTTCTTCTTTGCTCTCTAATTACTACCTAATGTGATGAGTTTTAAGATGGAGATTTGATGGATTAGCAATGTTTAGGCTAATCTAATGATGTGATCATCCCCAATTAATATTTCTAATTAAGTCTCTAATTAACCCACTCAAAAGAGAAAAAATTAAGCGAATGAGACTTAATTAGTGCTGATTCTCACTAATTGGGTGATCTAATGGAAGTGTGCCATGCATAGATTTAGGTCAAGAAAGTGTTTAAAACACTAATGACACTCTAATTAGTCCAATTGCAAGCAATTAAGCTCAATTTTTTTGGTTTTTAGCTCTCTTTAAGCTCACTAATCACACTAACCAATAGATTAGTGATAATTAGTAAAAATTAAGATATTATTTATGAATTTTTTAATGTGTTTTTTGGATGTTTAGGGTTCTATTTACATTCCTAAGATACCTATGCACATAAATCTAACAAACAACATGTTTGAAAGCTAAAAATTAGCAAAAAACACTCTTATGTTTAAGCAAAAATCCACTTCTTTGAGGTCTCTAATTACTCAAATCTCTAGTTAAGTGCATGTACGATGGCCAGTAACTCACGCTCGTGAGCCGAGTAGTTACGCTGAGCCCTATCTAATTTCTTGCTCTCAAATGCAACAGGGCGTCCCCTTTGCAAAAGCACGGCTCCAATGGCCTCACCACTAGCGTCTGTCTCCAAGACAAACGGCTCAATAGGGTAACTATAGTCAAAACAGGTGCAGCTGTTATGGCTACCTTAAGTTTTTCGAAGCTTCTTTGTTGGTGTCCCTCCCAACATAAATTCTTTGTTTTTGTGCGCAACTGATCCGTTAACGGGACTGCGATCTTCGCGTAGTCCTTTACATACTGTCGGTAAAACCCCGACATGCCAAGATAAATCTGCAGTTCTTCGAGATTTTTTGGGGCTAGCCACTTGAGAATAGTTTCCACTTTCTCAGGTTCCATCCGCGTACCATGGGCGGATATAATGTGGCCCAAATAGTGAATTTCTCTTTCAAAAAATTCACATTTGCTCTCCTTCGCAAATAGCTTGTGTTGTCGCAATAACTGGAACACTAATCGCAATGTGCCAAGTGTTCTTTACGCGTTTTGCTGTACACAAGAATATCATCTAGGAAAATTACTACAAATTTTCCTAAGTATGGACGTAAAACACTGTTCATCAGCGTCATAAAAGTCGCTGGAGCATTGGTTAGCCCAAACGGCATAACCAAAAACTCAAAGTGACCGAATCGTGTCCTGAATGCTGTCTTCGCAACATCCTCGACCTTAATTCTAACGTGATGATACCCAGATCTCAGGTCTATCTTAGAGAAATATTTCGATCTATAACTCGTTCATACGTGGCATAGGGTACTTATTCTTAATCGTGACTTGATTAAGAGCCCGATAATCTATTTAATGCACATAGAACCGTCTTTCTTCTTTACCAGAAGAATCGGTGATGCCCAAGGACTCGAACTAGGGCGAATAAACCCTTTCTCTAAGTATTCGATCAACTGCTTTTCCACCTCTTGTGCCTCGGAGTGGCTCAATTTATAAGCAGGCTTGCTTATTGGTTTGGACCGAGGCATAACTTCGATGCCATGGTCTACTTCTCTTGATGGTGGTAAACCATCTGGAAGCTCTGTAGGAAAGACATCTTGAAATTCCTGCAATAAACTTTTCAAAGCATCTACGTACTTTATTTTTAGAGTCTCTTTTGCCTTGGACTTTGTTGTTTCATCATCACATGCATGCCAAACAGGGTTTTCAGAAAACAGTGGGTCTCTTCCAAGGCTTTGTTTTCCATGTTTGTCTATGCAAACATTACTTTCAGTTTCAGCTAGGAAACTGAATTTACAAGAGGGTAACAAGCGTATACTTGTGCTACCTGGCCGCTGCGGACCGCGTGGCATAACTCAAGCGATGATATAAGTGGTGAAAAGGGGACACTACGGTCTCCCTGTAGGGTGATGATATTACCCCCAGACTCAAACTGTAATGTGTTGTGTAAATAACTCCGAACTAGACTAGGACCGAGGCTATACAGCCACTCCTTGCCTAAGTAAACATCTGCTCTAGCCAAATGCATGACCTGGAAGTCAAGCACGGCCTCATAGTCCTGCATGATCAAAGGGACTCCCAAGACCACGGTATTCCATACCTTTTTATTATAACCATTGGCCAAACCAACGGTATACTCATGATCACTTCCGGTCTCTTTTAATTTCAACTTCTTGACCAATGAATAGTTCAAAAAGTTATGGCTAGCCCCATCGTCTATAAAGAGTGACTCTACGGCCACCTATGGTGCCATACATGCACACCATGTCATGCGGACCAACACTAGGCTGCCACATAGCTGGTGTCACTGAACAAGCGTGACGCTCGTCACAATGACTCACCGTAACCTCTCTGAACTCTCCGGCACTGAGAGGTAGCGTCTGCACCGTGTGCAACTGCCTAGAGGATTTACCATCGCTCTTAGGCACCTTGCCACTAGTGCTTGCTTTTAACTTTGGGCAATCAGCCTTGTTGTGCCCCACTTCATTGCAGTTAAAGCAACGATTTTCCTTTTGTGCTTGCAAGTACTGCTCCTTTTTGTGGGTTTCAGAACTTCGTTTTTCTTGAAGGGTCTTGGTTTTTTTTTTTCAACGATCTCCTGACTCCCCTCCGTCCTCTCCCCTGATTTTTCACTACGGAAACCCTTTCTTTTAAACCCCGACCCCTTTTTTTTTAATCCACTGATCTCCCTGCCCCATCTCGCGCACCACGACGCTTGATGTCATCATAGATTTGCGCATACTTGATGCCACGAGAGAGGTCCTTAGGCTGGAAGGGATCTACATACTCAAGATAATTATTTGTTAGGCCTTGTTTGAAGCCCCCTTAATGTTTGGAATGCATCGATTCCCTTCAACTTGAGTATGAGCTCTCTGTAGTCAGAGATGTACTGGGTGAGGGTCTTGTGTTCTATCGACTTGTCCCACGCATCCCAACTTCTCTCTTCTTCCTTGCCTAGCAAAAACTCCTTTCGAAACATTGTTTCGAAAGCTGCCCAAGTGGTAGGGCGAGTGGTGAGACTCATCCACCACTTGTATGCCTTGCCAGACAATAAGAAACTAGCCTCTACGGGCTGCACATGACTAGGCTACTTAAGCAGCTCATGAATGTCCGACCATTTTGCTAAGAACATATTAACAGAATCCTTGTTACGCTCTCGTTCCTCACCGCCAAAACTAGGCAACTTAAAATTTTTAAGTAACGCTAAGGCTGCCTCTACGGGCGACCTCGTAGGCACTGCGGCCTGTTCTCCCGGGACCATGAGTGAGGCTGCGCCGCTCACGCATGTCGCAGGCGGGCGTCTATCACGAGGAAGAGGAGAAGATGTCAAAATAGCGAACAACACGTCTAGGCATGTGGAGATGCCCTGCAGCATCGTGACAACGTCATCTTGGACCCTCTGTAAGGTCGTCAATTGCGTGTTAACATATCTAAACATCCCACTAGAGTGCTCCGTCTCTGTGAGGATATCGGTAGGGTCAGTAAGGTACTGGTCAAAGTCGTGGTCTGCCAAGAGGTCATCGTGCCGCTCGGCGACGTCAGTGTCCATATAATCCAACTCATCGACCGGAGTGGGGTCAGCCAGGTCGGCATCCTCTACGGGCATGCCAAGGTTAAGGGCAGGGTCATGAGACGTGGAAGGTGCCTGCGGGTCACGAGACGTGCCCAGAGAGCGCCCCTCCTTATAAGAGACGGCCTGGCGTCTACGGCCAGCCGACTCGGTCGGGGTAAGGCCCGCGACCGAAGATAGAAGTCTTGAAACCTATCGGACTAGTGGGTGGGGACACACTGGGACGGGCAGACATTTTTATTTACTTGCAATAAAACAGAAATACACAACAGAAACATCGGATTATCCCTTGCCGGGATTATCCCTCCCCAGCCGAGCCGAGAGAGAGGATCCATTTTACTTTACTTTCATTTTTTATTTTATTAAAAATGAACAATGAAAATATATCACCCCCTACAACTAGGCACTACGGTCTAGGAATTTCCAGGCGCTACGGTCGTATGTTTTCTCCTCTAGGTGCACACGTGCAGTGCACACGTGCTGGATTAAATTTCCTCTAGGCACTATGGCCATAGAAGTGTTTACTAGGCACAACGGCCGTAGAACGGTTCTCTCTCGAAGGACTCGGCACTACGGCCGTGGGATTTGTCTTTCTCTTAGCACGCAGCGGTATGGCCGTGTACGGTGGGTCTCTTTCGTGGAAAACGGGCACTACGGCCACACGACGCGATGACCGTGTTGGGTTTGTTTCGTGGGGCGTACCATTGTTTTGTGTTTTTAATAAAAAATCAAAATAAAAAAATAACGGGCTGGGCCGGCCCTCACCGCTTCGGGCGTGGCCGCCCGCTGGTTGGGCAGACACCCGCTGTGGCCAGGCCCCGCCGCCTAAGGGCTGGCCGTCGGCCTGTGTGGCCGCCCGCTGCCTGGCTGACCGCCTGGGCTGGCCGCCCGCTGGCATGGCTGCCCGTTGGGCTGGCCATCTAAGGGCTGGCCGCCCGCCTAAGGGCTGGCCGCCGTGGGGCTCTTCGCCCCCCCCGTTTGACGGCACTGCACGCCACAACCGAGCAAGTCGCCCCCCTCTCAAACGAAAAAAATGCTCCATGGTCTTCGCCCCCCACGCAGAGTTCATTTAACGTTTCAGCCCCCCACGCAAATCATTTAGCATTTCAGCTACGGGTCCTGGGCTTGTCTTCGCCCCCCCTCCCCCACACACAGGATAGAGATAGGCGACTTCTCTCCTATCAACGAATTCGATTTGCAGACAATTTCAATGCAGAGAGAAAAAAAAATAAAACGAGATGCTTACCTGCAATTCGTATAGTTGTGTGAGACGGGGAGAGAGAGAGAGAGTGAGAGAATTCTTCCCTTCCATTCTGTCTTGGCCGCCTCCCTCCACACACTCCATTGTGGAGATAAGGGTGAGAAGATGAATGGTTGAAAGCCATCGAGTGGGCTCCGATCCCCCGGTCACGCACGGACTCTGACGATCCCATCGAACCATGCTCTGATACGAGTGTTAGATATCCGTAACGCCGCTACGGGCGTTACCACAGGAGAGGACGGGGGCCTCTGGCTCACCACCCAGCCATAGAGGAAGAATGAGGATTGCCCCTCATCCCCCCCAGGCTATATAGTGTGTGGCCTGCCGTCCACACTAGCCTGGCCGCCCATGACTCCGCATGGGCGTCCTCTCCCACTGAACCCCGGACATGGCCATCCGATCTGCCGTCGGTCATCATCACAGGCGTTACAGCCTACGTGACATTAATATTGAGAAGTTGGTCTCTCAAGTCTTGTAACTTTGTTAAATGTTTATTCATGGACCCCTTTTCTAGCATATTTTCATTATTAAGTTACCTTCTGAGATAGGAAATCCTTGCATCATTTTTATCTTGATACATAACTTTTAGAGTGTTCCAAGCAAGCATGGATGTTCTACAAGAGCGAATGTGTTGAACCATAGATATTTTAACTAATAAGGCAATCAATGCCAAAGCTTGATTTTCATGTGAATCGCATCTTCTTTGGTCAGCAATAATTTGGAGATAAAGAATTATCGATTATAAAATGTGAAATTGGAGGATCAGATTGAATGCTCAGACAAAGAAAATCATTGATTGAACTGTAAGATCAGATAATTTAAGATCTCGATGATCAGAGGGCTATGATTGGTCGATTAAAAATCATCAATTGGATGATTGGAGAATATCGACGATTGAAAAACACTGATTAGCCGATTGGAAGACTACCAATCAAACGATTGGATTAGCTCGATTGAAGAAGCATGATTAGAAATCAGAGTGATTGCTCTATGTAGCAATTGGAGAAGTTTACATGATTAGTGAAGCAATGCAATTGGATAATTGAAAAAACTTGCAAATGATTGGACTATAGAATGAATGGATGTAAACGATTGAAGAAGTTGCTGATTGTTCAAGCCAACAATTGTAAAAGCTAGATGATTGAAATGTTTGCGATTACTTATACTAACAATTTCTCAATTGGGTGATTAAACTATCGAGTGATTAGAAAATTACAAACGATTGTTGTAGATTTTATCTACCACGTCACACGATAATAAAGTGGTGGAAAATGACAGAACTCTTCACGTATCTCTCTGGTCTTGTTGACATAAATACACACTACAATTGATGAAACTATAATCCACTGGACTGCACGATTGCATTGTAGTCAATTGAGCTCATGGATAGGGTCGTTGTCATTTATTATAATAATACAAGTAGCAGTTGGCCAGTCACCCGATCTGTTATGCTAGGATGATGAAGCATATTAAGGTCCATGATCATTTTGTGAGGGATAAAGTTATAGCAGGTGATGTGGATTTGGTATATATCAGCATAAACGATCAAGTTCCTGACATCTTTACGAAAGCATTGGGTACAAAGAAGCAGAATAAATTAAGTTTAGGAGCTTACTTAGAGTGCAACGTGTAGAGTTGAGCTCGAAGAGAAGTATTGAGGTATAAACATCTACGGACATTAATGACCTGCATGGGTGATAGCTACCGCACTTACACCACTCGCATAGTTGGTTTACAAGCTATGTTACAACCACTTTGGTATACTAGAGTTGTTATAATGCTAGCTCATGTAGTTAAAATTACACTATGGACCGACCTTTGTATGTTATAGTAGGAGGTTACTTTCCCTTATATAGTATGTACTCTTATCTCTTTATGTTTTGATTATAGAGAAGAGAACAAAATAAAATTCTCTTTATGTTATGATTATAGAGAAGAGAAGAGAATAAAAAAAAAATCAGCCATCCATCTCTCTTGTGTGCTTGTCTACTCTTGTGTGTGTATTTTCTTGCAAGGAGCTCAAGGTCATCTTCTTCTCCACATTTTTCTTATCCTTCCTCTTGTTTGAGATTGTAGATTTGAGCTATGGGGCTCCACTGTGGCTGAGCATCCCACAATGGAAAGTGTATCTCAAAATCATGTTTCAAAACCTCATAGCTAGCCTTTTCAAGTGGCTTTAGTGATTTAAACCACTAGCCTGCTTTACAAGGGGGCCTAACACAGGTTTGACACCAAAAGTTTGAAACATCGTGGTGTCCCAACATGATTTAATCACTTCCTGTGGAAGTTTTGAGGTTCTAGACCTACTCTGCTCCTTTTGGAGCTTTGTCCACCAAAGATAGGGTGGTTTACTACCCTTTTCACAAAGTTAATGGTGAATCAAGGGCTTGAAGGACCCTGATGATTCTCATTTCCATGGGTTTTATTGTTGCTTTGCTCATGTTTACATTTGATTGGCTCATATTTTCTCACAAAAGGGATCAAAGAATAGGGGGTTTGAGGAGGTATGGTTCGATGTACTACAATCAAGATGAATTTATCATTTCCAAAGAATCTCTCTCTCTAGTGAAACAGGCACGTCTAAGTGAAATCAATAAATGTTTTCTTCTATTTGGAAATTTTTTTGAATCTTTTTTTATTCGGCTCACGTATGTAGGGTCACAACTATGGGCTCATGTATGTAGGGTTACATCTATAGGCTCACATGTGTAGTCTCACACCTCACACTTTATGTAGGCTCACACCTCACGCTTTTGTAGGCTCATATGTGGTGAAGACTCATGCCTTTTTTTGTATGAAATAAGCTCGTGTAGGTCTAGTGAGCCAGACTCATATCACGCCTGGTAGGATCACATCTTATAAGCTCCCATATTTGGGCTTACCCATGTTGGCTCCCATCTTGTGGGCTCACGGCTCACATCTAGCTAGGCTCATAAATGTAACGGTTTTTTATTTTTATGAAATAAGCTCATTGTTTTGTATTTTTATGAAATAGGACTACTTGGACACAAATTCGAAATAGTGTATGGGGCTCTGAGCCTATGATAGGGTTAGTGAGAAATTCTAGAAATTTTTGCGCAACAATAATTATTCTTAATACTCCAATAATAAAAAGGATAATAATTTTCTTTGGAATTTATTACTGGTACTGATTATATGAGATGAAAATCTTTATAAGACATGATTAGGTGTGTTTGTACAAGTCTTCAAAGGAATTTCAATTGGTTGGAACAATATTAGGGTTTCCTACCTCTAGACTCACATCACGTCGATAGACTCATGCCTGTATTCATGTCTTGTAAGCCCACAAGACATGTTGGCTCCTATCTTATGGGCTCATAGCAGACAGCTAGCTGGGCTCATAAATGTTTTTATGAAAATAGGCCACTTTCATTTTTAGGAAATAGGCTCACCGTTTTATTTTGAAATAGGCCTACTTAGACACGAATTACAAGTAGTGCATGGGACTCTGAGCCTATGACAAGGTTAGTGAGAAATTATAAAAATTATTACACAACAACAATTATATTTAATACTCCAATATTAACAAAGAACAAGAATTTTCCTTAGAATTTGCTTGGTATAGAGTGTATGATATGAAAATCTTTATAAGACATGAGTAGGTGTGTCCGTACAAGTCTTCAAAGCAGTTTCAATTAGCTGATACAATATTAGGTTTACCTACCTCAATACTCACATCACATCTATATACTCATGTCTTTATTCTCATGACTCACGTTTCTAAAATCACGACTCACATTTCTAGGCAACGATGCATGAAAATTTATGAAATGCGTGAGTAAATTTCTCACCCTAAATACACTAAATGGACCTGAAAGCTTATGTTTTCGGAGTGGATTACACTCTTAATCACTATTTTCTTTACACTTCTAATCCCTATTGTGCTAGCTATTTCATGACTCAATACAATGAAATCAAAGACTTGTGGGCTTCAAATCATGTAAATCATCAAAGAAATCAGGGTTCCTTGCTTCCAAGATATGTAACTAGAATGATCTAATGCAAGCAAGATTTAAAACAAAATAAAAAGTAATAGATCTAACACATCCAAAGCTCCAAAAACTGTATATTTTTTGGAGTGTGACCTCCTAATCAAAATTGAGCAATATCGGGTGATCCCAATAGTTTGGAATAAATAGAAGAATGGACTAAGCCCTAAGCTAGTCGCGCTCAATGGTGCCAAATATGCTCCATGTTAAGAATTTTGCCCCGAAACAAGAATTGTTTAGTCTTGGCTTTGAGTCACAAATGCAACCTCCCAATGTGGGTGTACTAGCCTATCCATCACATCCTCACTCCATCCTCACTCCATTGTCACACCAAAATGCTCCATAGATATGGGGGTGAAGTCAGATCTCTCTTTATCTAGATGGAGGCAAGAAGAGATGGGCTTTGCAATGGTTCTCTCTCACAAGAGGTGGATGGACAAGAAGCTAATGAGAGGGAGAAGCCTACAATATACTACAAGGAATGATTAATGTCAAAATTATCTTATATATAATGATTAGCTTTCACACTAAGCTAAATGTTTTTAAAAGAGTCCACTTGCACTAGTTACAGTCTTAAGCAACTATGTTCATGTTTCCCATTTAGCATTAAGCTCAAGGTAAGGCTACTTATAAAAGATGGGTTTCTGCACAAAATGGCAAAGCGCCTTCTTACAATAGGTCGAGCGAGTGAAACCATGTTAACTTTAGTGGTTAACACTCCTTTTATATTGCCTTATCCTTCTTGTCAACTTCTTCTATAGAGCGTTATCTCTATAATAATTCCAAGGATACTAATGGCATATTCCCCCCAAAGTTATGTGCCTATTCCCCCCAAAGTTATGTGGGCTAATGATTGTACTTTATCTCTTCTTCTCTTTGGTCTTTATGCCCAGGCTTTTTGATCTTGTTTTGCTTTAATCAGCAGAGCAAACCACAATATATGTATAGTTAACTTGCCACTTCAATAGTTACATCATTAGTTGACACATTAATATGTTGAGAAACATGGTGCCAAAGAGCACAAGGAAAATATGGAGTGAGTATGAGAAGCCACATCACCTAGTGAGAATTATCTCACATGCAAGAGAAAGGCTAAGTTGTACTCTCCTCATATAAAAGGAGGACATTTGAAGCATTGGAATATAAGCACAACATCTCAAGTCTTTTTATGAGTACAAGTTTCTATCTTGTAACCTAACTGAACTTGAGTCTAAACTTAATTAGCACACACTCATCACAATGAGTCTCTTTTATTTTTATCTACCTTAGATTAGCAATGTCATTAGAATAGATTAGTGTAGGATTAGTTTAACTTTAGGTAAATATCTTGTCATAATAGGAGAGCTTGATCCATGATTTTAACATGGTATCAAAGCCTAGGTCTAGCTCTCTTAGGTTAGGTTTAGATCATTAGCATTTGATTAGAGCTTAGAAGTGATTAGCAATCACTTAGAATTTCAGTAGGTTCCATTTCTCTTCTCTTTCCATACTCCATTAGGGATTCATTAGAATTGTGGTGCATTCCCAACAAAAAGAAGAGCTTCAAGAACATTAAAGACAAGCGTGGGCAAGCCATCTTCACACTATTGTGATTCTCTATAGCAAAATTGTGAGCAAGCGCAAGTGGTGAGTCAGCAAAAGCAATGTCCTGGAAGGCAGTGCGTATAGCAAAACCAACGAGCAAAGAATCAACCAGGCAGTCCAAAAGCAACATCCGAGCAAAGCGACCAGTGTAGAGGTAGCAACGAGAAACCAGACTCCACCATTTGCAGCAATAGAAAAGAAGAAGAAGTTGTCAGTTCAGCAGCGCCAAGGGAAGAAGGCGCAACTAAGCAAAGCATAGAAAGAAGTTCGCAGAGAAATGCGGCTAGCAAAGGAAGGCGGGCAGCAGAAGCGCATGGTGAGGGCTCATGAAAGAAGCAGTAAGGCAGTTTATCTCACACCCAGCACAGTAGAGAAAAGAGAAGCTATGACCTGCAGGTAGAAATCAACCCGCGCAGAGAGGCACACATTCTATGACCTGCAGCCCATTAGAAATCAACGCGCGCCAATTATTCTTGCGAACCCACAGTCAGGCGCAACAGCCGACCACGATAAGGAGATACTGTTAAGAAAATTTTAAAAAAGAAAGAAAGAAAGAAAGAAAGAAAGAAAGAAGAAAGAAAAACATTAGTGTAATATGATTTAAACTACCTCCATAAGAGGGTGTTCCTATGGCACGATTATCAACATTTTGGGAGTCTTTCATATGGGTTTCCACGAGTGTCAAAATGAAATCCTATGTAACAAAAGTCATGTATGTCGGGATAGACACTGGCCATGTAGATTATGAGCATGAGCTAGGACCTCCCGTGAGAGAAGAGAGCGAATACATTGTATGTGTGTCATGCCTTATGAGGGAAAACCATGATGTATATGCCAAAGATCTAAGTATCTACATCACAAGTCTATTCCAAGAAGAATGTATGTAAGATTTGTAAAATGTTGGTACAAAAAGAATCAAGTTCAAGAAGAAAGAAAAAGAAGGACACGGTGCCGACATGAAGAATGAAGAAAACAACTATGTGGAAGAAGACATTGACATCGAAATGAAGCATAAAAGAAGCAACAAAGAAGCTACCAATCACTACTCATCTATTAAACAAAAATTTGTTGTAAAAAATTCCTACTTCCTACAAAAAGTGCTTGTAACTAGCCTCTGGGACCAATGATGTACCCAAGCTAGAAAATCGTCCCTCACCTAAGAGCCAAAGTAGCATTAAGGGGAGGGGGAAGTGCCAAAGTAGCACATGAGCCAAAGTTGCTCATAGCACACAGCAGAATGTAGAAAGTAAAAAGTCAAAACAAGACTTTTTAACTGACATCCAACCACCTTGAGTAGCCCAAAGATTTGGCACCAAGGGGGGGTGTTGAGAAACATGGTGCCAAAGAGCACAAGGAAAATATAGAGTGAGTATGAGAAGCCACATCACCTAGTGAGAATTATCCCACATGCAAGAGAAAGGCTAAGCTGTACTCTCCTCATATAAAAGGAGGACATTTGAGGCATTGGAATACAAGCACAACATCTCAAGTCTTTTTATGAGTACAAGTTTCTATCTTGTAACCTAACTGAACTTGAGTCTAAACTTAATTAGCACACACTCATCACAATGAGTCTCTTTCATTTTTATCCACCTTAGATTAGCAATGTCATTAGAGTAGATTAGTGTTGTGATTAGTGCAAGATTAGTTTATCTTTAGGTAAATGTCTTGTCATTTGGAGAGCTTGATCCATGATTTTAACATAATATGCCACATTAGTAATCACATCATTAGCAATTAGTTGACATGTTTGGTCAACATGCCACATTAGTTGTCACATCAGTTGGCATGTCTAGTCAACATGACGTCTAAAGTAACATCATTAGCCAATTAGTTAACACATTAAGCAACATGTCTAGTCAACATAACATCTAGTAACATCATTAGCCATTTAGATAACACATTAATATGACACATTAAGTAACATGTCAACATGCCATGTCATCTACTATATCACCCACCATATTATTATGTTGGTTGCCCCACAACATCCATATCACTTGTCTCCTCATTGTACGACATTATCTATTATGTCATCATCATCATGAGGCTCATTTTCCTAGTTAGTAGGCAACGTCACCTACCCAATCAACAACCATGGTAATAAAACGTTGGCATGTCCACATCACATGTCTAATTAGTAGAACAAAACCTCCTCTTTTTTCTAAACAAGATGTTGCATCTATTTGAATCCACACCCTTGATGAAATGTGTATATAGGAAGGGGCTTAATTGATCATTAGTGTCAAACCTGACATTGGAAATTGAGCTTCTTTTTTGTGTCATATTTTATTGGTTTCTATCTTCTTCTAGATTGTGAGTAGTATTGCTATCTTCTAGATTGTGAGTAGTGTGTGGAGTTGCATGTTTGCTACAGTTTGTCTGTCCATCCCTTTGTGGTAAATTGGAGATGCCTAATTTCCATTATGTTCGTAGCATGGCACTTGGGTGATTCCAAATATTTTATGTGTAGGACATATGAAATTAGGGATGGCTCGAACTAAGTGTTGGATTTAATGCTTATGTGTTGTCGTGTAACTTTGGTGGTTTGGCGTGAGTAATTACCGAGAAGGTTTTTCTCATTTTTGGTATTTTGGTAATAGTATCTACTATGAGATTTTGTATCACTTTTAACCGCCCACTTTTGCTATACTTGGACGTGGACTTATTGATTTTGTTACACGTGAATTAGCCCTTGGGATTCTTTATGTATTTTTCCTACTTTAGTGGTTTAGATAGGGAGAATTTATCTTAGCTTTTGGATAAAGCAACTCCTATTTTCATAAAGGGCAAGCCCATGCATAAGCATGCAACTATTTTTGCCATGTGGGCTATTTTTATAAATAAAGCATAGTGGGAGGATGCCGACACTTCTTGGGGGAGATTGGACCCAATACTGTGTTCAAGGTGATGTCTACTCTATTTCTTGTTTTTATTTTGATTTATGCTCATCTTGTTAATTTAAATTCAATTCTACGGTTTAGTCTTTGATGTAAACGTGACTTTTGTATTATTCTTTAAAAAAGTATTTCAAGATTATGTATCAATGTTGTGGAGAACTCATAGTGTGTTTCCCAATCACACGTGCTATTAATTATTCTTTCTTGTGACTTCGACTTTAAAAGAAAAGGTTGCTTTTCATATTTTGACCTATGTTAGATAGCCATTGAGAATATAACTTGATTGCATTACATAAGTTAGCAACAAACCCATGGTCTCAAAAATCTGCATACAATATTTGATTTCCTTGTGCTAGTGACTAATGAACTAACTATTACATCAATGTATGGGCCCATTGCCTTATGACCCATCTAAAACCCAATGCACTAATAATTAGAAAAAGGAACTTACAACTCTCAACCAATATTTATTTTGAAGGCCCTCTCATAAAACATTAATTTAGACCATAGCACTATTGTTGCTTTAAGCATAAGGATAAACTTAGGCCTTAATTATCCACGTATCTAGACCTAGATCCTGATTAGCAAGAATGGATATAGGTAGACTATACAATGTACATGTAGTTAAATGGTTATTTTCCAAAGTTAAGACCATTTACACATTATCTTTATGTAAACACAAGGGGCCATATCATTCTACTCCAAAATACCCTTTTTTGGGAGGTGGGGGGGATTGCCAATAGGTTGACCTCCTATTTTTTAAATCTCTTTCTTCTTCCAACGTTTCTAATGCTTGCATCCTATTTTGCCACCTTAGGGGCATTTCATATTGTTCTTGTAGCTATCTCATATAGTACAAATGTATACTCTTTTTAACATTTGTATCCATTCATTATTTTTGGATATTAATTCTTAATGGCTAGAGGCATGCTTTTGAGAAGTTATCTAGCTACACAATCATCTTCCATTGTTTCTCATATGCTAGCGAATTGCTTTGTGATGCTCTCAAACTTGCTTAAGTGAGAAGCAAGCATAGAGAAGTTATAGAATGCTTAGTTGTTGCCTCAAACTACCTATTTATGAGTTCCTATGCATTAAGGGCCATTAAATAGGAGTAATTTAAACCACATTCCCACTTGATGTGTGAGTGAAGGTATCCAAGAGCCTAAATGAGATAATAAATAAGGATCTTCCATCATATACACACCAATTAATCTTTTTATTTGTTTTCTTCACTTGCATTACTTTTTCCTTCTATAAATCTATTTGTTTATTTTCTTCACTTGGTTTGCTTTTTCCTTTTGTAAATGATACCCCACAATACTCTCACATTAAAAGATATTTGACTTTCACTAGCTAATTATGGAAATGTCCCAGCCAAATAGTGTAGATAGGGCCCTTCGTGTGATGCTTCAAGGTCCAAAAGTTCTCCTTACCTAGTTGAAATGTTGTAGCTCACCCAATCTTTGAATATACACCTTATTTGAATAGAGCCATGAGTTTGCAAATTACTTCACACAGCCTTGTTGAAAAAGAATTAACCCAAGCCTCTCCCAAATGCTAACTGTTCCTTTATCAAATAATTACTTCTAATTGGAAGAAGACCTCATTGTAAAGCAATGAAGATTGAGTTAATGATGTCCCTAACACCATGCCAAAATAATAATAAATCAACTAAGAGTTTAAGGAGACCATGCCCTTGTCCCAATCAATATTAGTGCTTAGGTAATCCCTCAATACTAAACTTGTTGCACACACCAATTAGAGTAAGGTCGACATGACCTCTTTGTTGGCCGTAGCTAGCATGCTCCTTGTATCCCTTAAAAAAGAGGACTTGTAAATCTTGATGTTAGTTTTGATTGCATGTCATAACTTTGAGTTCCTTACCCAAAATACATACATACATACATACATATGTATGTATGTATGTATGTATGCATTTTGCATAAGGAACTCAAAGTTATGACATGCAATCAAAACCATACATATGTATGTATGTATGTATTTTGGGTAAGGAACTCAAAGTTATGACATGCAATCAAAACTAACATCAAGATTTTTATAGAGTGATCAAAACATTTTTATCATCATATAGAATTCAAGAAATCCAACCCCAAAAATGGGAATGACTTTTGTTATAAGTTAAAACGACTTGAAGTCTTAAATAGCTTTTGAATGTAGTTTATGCTAGCTTGTTGTGGACTAGTTGGTTAGAGCCTTATTCACACTCTAGCCTAGTTGCTTGGAAAAAATAGAGGTGAGATGGATTAGGTAGAGTGTTGTTGATGGAATAATGATGAAAATTGAAAGAGAGGTGCATGTGCCAAAAAAGTACTTGTGATTGATGAAAGACAAAAGAAAAAGAGGGACATGATGATCTAAAATCTTATTGCTCATTTGTTACTACAAAAGAATAAAATGCAAAAGATCTTTTGATTGAGAGGGGAAAGAGATTGTTGTTGATGTACATGGAGAATGATTTATTGGTGTTGAAGTCATCATCAACATGGCTGTTGTAAAAAAGTATCCACTCATCGCTAGCAAGGTGACATGTTAGTGTTCAAACAAAGCAACTCATCATGTGATGTCAAGATCTACTAATAACAGACTTGGCCTGGTTTGGGTTTCTTTGTCACTCATATATTTACAAAGGAGTACTTAAGGTGCAAGGAAAACAAAAAATGGTAACAATAATTATGTTATAAGTTCCTTTACTAAGTATAAAAAAGTAATAACATGATAAAGTTAGAGTTTACTAAGTATAAAAAAGTGAGTTTACTACAGTATAAAAAAGTGAGTTTACTAAAGTATAAAAAAAGAGATGGCATGATAAAGTTAACAAGGTCGATGTGATAAGAACAACCTTTAAAAAAACAATTTATTAAATCCTCTCTTCTTTTTAATGATTCCTACAAATGCAACTTCCTCACTCCTCATCAAGGCCCTATTGAGATGTTAAATCAAATGCTACAAATAACTATACATTTGATGGGGTGATTGCCAAGGTCAATTGTATTTGATTAAGGAAGCACACTTGCATTTGTGTTAACATGTTTGGAATCTATAATCAATTGACATCTAAACGTCTGTACTTCACCTTTTTGAATCAAACAATGCACTAACAACTTTGGACTTGTTTCAATGAAAAGTGGTGACCTTTTTGGATGAGGGAGACATGAAAACCATAAGTGTTCATATTTACTCTTAACACTTTCGTGTAGAGGACATGCATATGATTCTTCTAGATATTGAAAGATGGGGAACATATTATTACTCTTGTAAAATTTTAATCACTTCGAGTTGTGCAAGGTACCATAATGTGCTAATCTCATATTTTGCCCAAAATATAATAGTTAATGTTAAAGACTAATGTCCATTCTTTCACCATGTTACACATGCAAAAGTCCAGTTGTCGCAATTTGTGTAGCATTCAATGTGGTTACTATTGTGGTATAAAATTTGCTTCTAACATAATATTATAGACTAATGAGACCATTATTTCACATAATACTAAATATTATAGACTAATGAGACCAGTCTTTCACATAATACTAAATATTATAGACTAATTAGACCTTTCTTTCATGACACAAAAATATGAAAAAGAACTCTAGAGTTGACATGCTTGGTGGGTACCCATATGATCAAAGTCACACTTATTGTACAATGTGCACTCTTACAATTATGACCGTTCTTATATAGTACACGAAGGTTAGATGCCGGAGGCATGATTTATGAAAAGGTGTTATTGCAATTAGAAGCTACCAAACTCTCGAGGAAAAAGTTTGGTATGTTGAAAGGACATTGCACTACATGAGGATGACTTTGGGATGATTTTTAAGGACAACTTTGGGAAAAGTGGTGGTCCTCCACATGATAAAGGGGTTTTCAGGTGCAAAGGTAAGCATGTTTGAGGCCATTCTAACATACTAGGAGAGTGGAGGAAAGGAACAAAAAGAAGACATGGGGGTGGGGGTGGTGATGGTAGTGGTGGGAGATGCAAGTGTGTGGGAAGAGAGAGAGTAAAGTGGAGGTGACAATTGACCAGTGCTTATGTCTTGGCTTGGGATGTGCAACAACTATGTGGGTAGAGGGAGGGGGAATAGGTCCCTGCAATGATTTTTTCATTGATTAATTAGTTGAGGGGAGGAGAACCTTAGGAGATTATGTTTTATTAAGTTACGATTTGAAGCTTTAAAATTTGCATTATCTGGAGGGAGGTCGAAGGTTCGAGCGGCTTCCGAAGAGGATTATAAATCTGAGATGTGGAGTTCATTCAAGCTGAGGCATCGTGTCTCCACATATGTGTGTGTGTGTGTGTGAGAGAGAGAGAGAGAGAGAGAGAGAGAGAGAGAGAGAGAGAGAGAGAGAGAGAGAGAGAGATGTCTGCTTGTGTGTTAAGGACGAAGAGGTTGTTGGAGAGATGAATGATGTGTGATTAAAAAAAATTTCTGCAATAGTGTCTCCACGTGATAGAGAGAGAGAGAGAGAGAGAGAGAGAGAGATTGGTTGATGGACGCTTGCTTGTGTATGAACGATAATACCTTAGAATAGACTAAGGTATTCATTAATTAATCAAGCCAGATAATAGACTAAAGTGTTCATTAATTAATCAAGCCAATATGTGCCTATGATGTTTTCTTTGGAATTTGATTTATTAATATCGCATTTTCGACAGTATCTTCATCTTTTTAATTTGTGCATGCCTGCATGCAATAGGGCTTGATTAATTAATGAATAGGTGATTATATAGTTGGAGGGCATGGATAAGGAATTCAAGGAAAGTGAGAGATAGGGTGAACTTTTTTAAACGGGTCCGAAAGGTCACGGTCGGGGGGGTTTATTTAATTATTAGTTTCCCCAGCAACACGGATTTTATGGCATTATTTTTCCAAATATGTGGACTTGTTTTTCTCTGTGCTTGTTAGATCGTCCTCGTGATTTTCTTCCTCGTAATTTAGAGGATTTTAATTTTCAAGGGTTTCTGATGCAGAAGCTCGTAGGGTTTTCGATGAAGGGGTTCTGGCCCAGAGGTTTCTAGCGTTTCTTCTTCGTGAGGGAGCCTGCATTCGTGACGGTAAACTGCAAAATTTGCAAGAGTTCTGATGCAGATTTTAAGGCTTCTTCTGCATTTTCTTCTGCTTCCTCTTGCTGGAGCTCGCAGGAATTTCCCGTCGGAATTTTCGCCCAGCATTTGCTTCAGAAACCGGCATCAGGAGCGCCTCCAATTCTCGCTCCAGGTACTTATCAGCTCTCTCTTGGGATTTTTGGCGTGCATCTTCTGGACGGAATTGCACAGCGAGGACTACAGTGAACATTTCCTGCAATTGGAGCTGCGTCTTGGCTCGAAACAGGGAGAATTTTGCTGCCGGTCAGTGAATGTTGTCGGAAGAACCTCCAATCGTTGGAAATTGTCAAGCATTGTGCCGGAGCTAGGTGTTTAGGGTTTCGGTCTCAATTGCTGTATAATGCTGGGACCATGTACAGGGCAAAATTAGAACGTATTTGAAGGATTATACGTTACCAGTTTTCTTAAGGCAAGGGCTTGTGCGGCATGCTTCTTCTCTCAGAAGAGACGCAGTTCTTGGATTGGTTTCAGTGGCTCGCATGGTGTCTACAGCAGTGAAGGATTATTTCAACACCATGGCCATGCATCATCATGCTACCCATACACCCATAATGGCCATGCATCTTACTACTCGTACTCCACCATGTTCTACCAAACAAGGGCTCTGCAATCCTTGCAATGCTGTACCCTCTTGATTCCATTGGCAGTCTTTGGTGTGATAGAAGCTTATCAATCATTGGTCGTCTCATTGTTGATAGAATTAAACAATCAGGATGGCTGATATTGGACGAACAGTTGAACGGGACATCGAACAGGTTAGATATACTATAATTGTACATTGTTTTTTTAAATTAATTTTGCAGGTTAATTTTTTGAAAAGGCTTTCGTTGGTGTGGTAAGATGACTAGCTTGGTTCTTGTAGACTGAGTCTGTCACCTCAAAGCCTTTTCTAGCTGGAAGCTTGCCATCTCTAGCCAGGAGCTTATGGAAGGGTATCCATTTGATTGCATCTACTTGCCTAGGAATTTTGTGATTGTGTGGTCCCACCATAAATGACATGCATCCGAGAGATGCTCAAAAACCTTGATAGAGGTTTGTGTGCAATGCCATAGAAGGTGCACATGGATCCAGATCGAGGTCCATGTGCATGCAGATGGGTATGTGGCCAAGGACTTTGATCAAGGTGAATATGTATGCCATGTGGCAAAGAAGTTCCGCAAGCCAAGGCACGGAGGCAACGGCTCTATTGTTGCTTTGTGGATTTCCGCAAGGCATTTGATACTGTGCCCAAAGAGCGCCTCTTTCGGCGACTACAGACACTAGGCATACCTTCAGACATGATGTGGGGCATATACAGGCTATATGAGCAGGTCTTTGGGAGAGTCCGATGCCCAGGAGGCTTGTCCGACACAGTTGCTAGCACCATTGGTGTGAAGCAGGGGTGCCCGCTCTCCCCCACGCTCTTTGGGCTCTATATTGATGAGGTGGTCGATTACATCACACAGGGAGGAGGCTCTGGGGTTGAGCTATCAGGTATTACTGTCCATGTTATGCTTTATGCTGATGACATCATCTTGGTGTCCGACACGCAGGTTGGGCTTCAAAGACACCTTGTGGCTCTTGATGACTTCTGCGCACAGCAGGGGCTCACAGTGAACCTTGGAAAAAAGGTTATGATCTTCCACACTTCACCCGCAGTTAGGAGCCACACTACTCTCACATTAGCAGGAGGGCGGGTCGAGGTGGTGAGCTCTTATGTTTACCTTGGCATCACATTTACTAGCTCAGCTGGACGCTTCTCCATGGCTGAGGCAGTCCGAGACAGAGTGACCCGGGGGTATGTAGCTCTTGCTGGCCTTGAGCGTCAGTGTCATCAGGCACATTTTCAGGAACCCCGGACGAAGGGGTGGCTCTTTAATACATTAGTGACACTAGCCTTGATGTATGCAGCAGCGGTTTGGGCACCAGGGCTTGTAGCCTCCACATGGGTACAGCTGGAGAGACCACAGATCTTGATGCTCTCGAGGATGATACGCAGCAAACCAACCGTCCCGCATGACATTGTTCGAGCTGAGTTTGCTGCACCACCTATGGCAGTGGAGGCATTGTTCCAGACGATCTCCTTTATATATAGGATGAGGGAGATGCCCACGGAGAGATTATCCCGCCGAGCTTTTGAGGCATCCAGACAGCTGGCCGAGGCTGGACACACTGGATCTTGGTATGCACAGATGCTACAGTGGTTCTCACATCATGGGATAGACATTGAGCGGTTGCCACCTTTTTAGTATGATCAGTCTGCTCCACGGGGTTACCTCTCTCTCAATGAGAGGAACAGAGTGATGAGATAGGACATATGGCAGCACTACATACAGGAGACATGGACAACACCAGAGAGCCCACTACCACCGAAGATGTTGTATTACAGAGACCACTTTATGAGCATCTCAGGGGATGGGTTTATACATCGACCGCGGTACATGGATGTATACATGCCCCACAGCTCTCGTGTTGCTATTGGACAGCTACGAGTCTCATCACATCAGCTAGAGATAGAGGCTGGGAGAGCGGCACGGGTTCCCAGAGCTGAGCGGATATGCAGATTGTGCCGCGAGGAGGCGGAGACTGAGGATCACTTTGTATGTAGATGTAGAGCCCACCAGGGGGTCAGAGATAGATATGCAAGATTGTTTGAGGAGCACTCTTCACTACATCAGTTGATGGAGGCCTCAGACCAGCGACAGCTTGGCAGACTACTACTAGAGCTTCATAGTTCTTGAGAGAGACTCCTCCAGACACCCGCTCCCACTAGGGGCGGGAGACAGTCCCAGCTCATAGATTTCTTCCAGAGAGCTATGCCAGTGCTAGCTGATGTACCACGTGGGGTGACCGCACAGAGAGCAGAGGAATTGAGAGCCAGGAGGAGACCTAGACAGACTGGACATAGAGCACCCCGACTCCGTCACCGAGAGGTAGCAGCTATCCGAATGAGACACCAGATGGAGACACAGGAGAGGCTAGCTCGCTTTCATTCACACTCAGGGTACATGTTCATGCCATTCACAACCTCAGCATCGACGATGTATGATATCTTATATCCCTCTTATGGCAGTGGATGGAGTTAGACATAGATTTGCATAGCATGCTTGTACTACCCCTTCAGCATATAGAGATGCATCTTGCCTTAGCACTCCATCCACATCCCCACCCCCCTTATATTGTTTGTATATGGGCTGCCTTAAGCCAATAGCCAAGCAGCCCCAAGGGAATGGTCAAAGCCATATCCAAAAGTAGGAATGGCAAGTACACATGGAATATTGCAAGTACACCAATTTCATATTATACATCAACTGGTACAAAAGGTACATCCCGAACAACCGATCCAGTATATATTTCCAGCACGACCAACACGTGCACAAAGTACTGAAGAAGTGTAGGGTAGCAGCACACGATGCTCTACAGGAGCTCACAGTGAAGCAGGTGGTTGGCGACGACCTGTAGCAGGTACATCACACGGAAGCCACCAGCAGCAGGTATGTGGATAAGGCGGCTCCAACAGCAGGACAGTCTGTCCAGCAGGGTACGGACAGAAAAGCTCACACAGTAGGCCAGTATGGCAGAGAAGGTGCAACCAACACAGTGATCTCCAGCAGCGGGACAGATGCACTCTGCAGTATAGTGATGATGACGTGGCTGTATGGATTTCTGTATAGTGTATGGATTCTGCTATAGTGCAACGCTTCTCCCGATGGTGTTGATGGCAAACATGGCAGTCCCTGCTCCTCCTCTTTGAGGCGCACCACACTCCTGTCCCCAATACAGCTATATATATATATATATATATATACATATATATATATATATACATATATACATATATATATATACATATACATACATACATACATATATACATATATACATACATATATACATATATATATGTATATATATGTATATACATATATATACATATATATATGTATATGTATATATATATATATATATATACATATATATATATACATACATATATACATATGTATATATATATGTATATATATATATATATATATATATATATATATATATATATGTATGTATATATAGCTATGTATGTATGTATGTATGTATACATGTATAATATATATATATATATATGTATAATATATATATATATGTATAATATATATATATATATATATGTATATATATATATATATATAGTGGTGCATTTTCCATATCAACTACTTATTTGCTGTACTAATTCTTTCTATTTGCTACTTCCCTTAGTGCTAGGATTCATTATGGCCGAGTCTGCCTTGCATCTCCGGAGGTTTGAAAAAAACTCAGTGTACGACGGGCTTTGTGTGAATATATGCTCTTATGTGTGTGTGAGAGACAGCATATCTTGATACAGAGTTCTACACCCACTATTGGGCACTGATGACATTAGTAGGGATGTCGTAGTATCTAGCCCATACTATTATGCATAATGGAGTTGATAGTTATATAGTGTTGTGGGTTGACTACCATGAGTATATAACATGCACGTTCCTAAAAGGTGAATTTGGGCATGTTCGTGGATTCATCTAGGTATATATATATATATATATATACCTAGATGAATCCACGAACATATGCATGTTCGTGGATTCATCTAGGTATATATATATATATATATGTTCGTGGATTCATCTAATATATATATATATATATATATATATATTATGCATGTTCGTGGATTCATCTAGGTATATATATATATATATATGTTCGTGGATTCATCATATATATATATATATATATATATATATATATATATATATATATATATATATATATATATATATATATATATATATATATATATGGCTTTATGTTTTCCTTTGGGAGTGCTGCTGTTAGTTAGAGTAGCAAGAAGCAAACAATGGTTGCTTTGTCAAGTATAGAGGTTGATTATAGGGGCATGTGAGGTAGCTTGCTTTTGCAGAAGCTACTGGTAGATATGGGTGAGCCCATGGAAAAGGCTATTGTCATTTATTGTCGTCGCGTGTAGAAACGCATGTATTTTTGCGTGTATGATAAATTAGCCGCGTTTATACACACGATTTTAATGATCTAGCCACGTTTATACACGCAATTTTTAGGAAGTAGCCACGTTAATACACGCGATTTTTAGGAAATAGCCGCGTTAATACACGTATATATATATATATATATATATATATATATATATATATATATATATATATATATATATATTAGATGAATCCACGAACATATATATATATATATATACCTAGATGAATCCACGAACATGTATGTTCGTGGATTCATCTAATATATATATATATATATATATATATATATATATATATATATATATTAGATGAATCCACGAACATATATATATATATATATACCTAGATGAATCCACGAACATGCCCAAATTCACCTTTTAGTATATATATATATATATATATACCTAGATGAATCCATGAACATGCCCAAATTCACCTTTTAGGAACGTGCATGTTATATACTCATGGTAGTCAACCCACAACACTATATAACTATCAACTCCATTATGTATGTATGTATGTATGTACACACACACACACACACACACACACACTTTTTTTTTTTTTGTAATATCCAGTGCAGTATATTTATATGCTCAGAAGCTTACAAGGTGGGAAGTCTCCGAAATGGAGAGTATCCCCGATGTCAGAAACATAAACAGAAAAGCTCTATGCAAGAAGCATCCATATCACCCTCATGGTAGGCATCATATAAGGATTGCCGCAATGAGGTTCGGAAGGATTCATATGACTGATGATTCTGCTGACCCATGTATGCCAAATTATGCTCACTCCAAATTGTCCAAAGGGCCCAATATCTCACCCAAGAAAGAAAAAGTGAGTATTGAGACAAAGACCGCATAAATCTGCCAAAAAGCCAGAAATGTTTCCCGAAGCTATGACTCGGGAAACGGAGCCGAAGAAAGTCTGAAATTCTCCTGAGGAGGATCCTGGAACAAGGGCAGTGCCAGAGTAAATGAGGAACAGTCTCCTAGGGAGCTTGACATCTTAGACATGTAGATGGTGCAATGTGTCGTTTAGCTAGTGTGACCCCCACTGACAATGTGCCTGTCAAACATCTCCAAAGAAAAAGTCTTTGTTTCAATGGCATTTTACACTTCCACAACATCCGGAGATTCTTCCGCCACCACGAGAGGGGCTTCCTTATGTGCCACAGAGAATTAGCATATTGCTGAATCCATGGGGCAGGCTGAAGAAGGCTGTAGGCTTTGATGGAGGTCAAGGCAGGAAGAGAAATAGGATGGGAGTGTGTAGTAGATGGCTGCAATTGCCAATCCATAAGCCTGTCTGTATCAGCCATAGGTGGAATAGGTAGAAAGGGACGTAATAAATCAGCAATTTTCTTCCATATAGACCTATGATGCATTCCCAATGCATATGAAGCAGTGGCCTGAGGAAAGGATAAGACATATCCCTGATCATCTACCACATCATGTATGTATCTAATTCCCAATTTCATAAGATTGTATGCCCGAACAGGTTCCTGTAAAGCAAGTGGAATGTCAAAGATGGCACTCCAATGAATACTTTCTTTCCTCATGGAGTTTGTCCCCAAACAATTATCAGGAGCCCATTTGACCTTAGAGAGAACTTGTTTCCAGTCAAGTATCAGAGCAGTAGAGAAAGGACAACCAGGTATCCTCCCTACAAATCTCCCAATGACAACCTCCCAATGATCCGTAATCCAATGACCATAAGCACAAGTCCTCATGTTGACACACATGGATGCTAACATACAAGTCCATGGCTGTTGACACACATGGATGCTAACATACAAGTCCATGGCTGTTGTTGGCGGAAGAAAGTATGCAACATAGTGGCCTTCCTTGCAAGCACATGATATCTTATATTGAGAACATTAAGCCCACCATGCATCCTTGGGGAGCACACCATTTCCATCTTCATCATTAAGCCCACCATGCATCCTTGGGGAGCACACCATTTCCATCTTCATCAGTCTCAATGCTTTGATAGCAGTTTTAGTCTTCCATAAAATCTCCATAGCTTGGGACATAAAAAATCCCTAGAGGACCAATGCAGTAAAGGCAAATAGAACTGAACATAGGACATGACAATGGATTGTACTATTCTGAGCCTGACATGAAGAGGCCAAGTAGAAATCTTCCAGTATTCCAGTTTATGTTGAAGTCTTTGGAAAATCCATTTTAGCTGCCGCTTTCTGGTGATATGCCATCCTATGGGATATCCCAAATGCCTGACAACATCTCTGGAATGCACCACCTGACCAGGCCAAAGAATAGAATGCCAGTCACATTGTTTCAGGGGAAGTAATTTGGATTTGTCAAAATTAACATGCAATCCCGCTGCCAAACCATATAATGATAGAGTGGCCATAAGCATGCGAAGTTCCTGAGGAGAATTCTGTGGCATGAAGAAGGAATCATCAGCATATGCCTGTGCCAAAAAAGATGTAGCCCCTGGGATTTTAAGACGAGTCATCTGTCCCGTGTTTGTTAAATGATCAAGATACATCAAAAGAGGATGGGTGGCAATTGCATAGAAGAGAGCAGTAAGAGGGCAGCCTTGTCTAACTGATCGACCCAATATCCATGACCAAGAGAGATGGCCCCCAAGAATGCACTGAGCAGTGGAGCCAGAATAAAGCCAATAAACAGCATTTGCCATCTTGGGACCAAAGCCCAACTTTATCATGATCTGAGAGATAAAATCCCATTGAACATTGTCAAATGCCTTAGCAATATCCACCTGCAATATAAGCACATCTTGATGCGAATACTTAGCATATTCAATTGCAATCAAGGCATTGGATATATTGTCATGGATTTGTCTTCGCGAGACAAACCCATACTGATGAGGATGAAGGCCTGCATGCAGTATCCTCTGAAGCCTATGCACAATCATCTTGGCAATAAGTTTGTAAAGTACAGGCATCAAAGTAATAGTCCTCCAATCCGATATATGATCACACAGATGTTTTTTGGGCACAAGCTTGACTATGCCATGCTTCCAAGAGTGCGGCAACTGATTTTCTTGCCAGGCAACATTAATCATTCGCAAGAGGACCTCTTTCAAATCATCCCAAAAAGAAATATAAAATTCCACCGTAAGGCCATCCCAGCCAGGGGACTTGCATTTGCTGAGGTGGAACAATGCATTATCAATTTTTGTGTCAGTGAAAGGCCTCTCCAAGGTAAGAGCATCATCCAGGTCAATTATTCCAGAAACATATTGAAGAAATTCAGTCCTGGCTTCAGTCACTTGATTTGATGGGGAAGCGGGAGCTGAGAACAATTTCTGGAAATAATTGTGACATTCGTCTTGGAGATCAGAGAAAGAGTGAGTCCAAGAGCCATCCAGTTTCCTGACCCTTAGACATGAATTTTTCTTTCGAGTAGCATGCAAGCCCTGGAAAAAGGCTTTTGATGAGCATCCCTTATCCATAAGGGGCTTCATTCTTGCCCTGATCTGCCATTTGTGCAATTTCCTCTGATCATTAACAGCAAGCTTAGATTGAGCATGTGAGAGGGAATCCTTTTCTGAATCAGAGAGTGGCCTTGATTGAGAAAATTCAGTCAATTGTTGTGCTGTCCTTTTTGCCCATTTTACCTCATTCCTCCATTCTGTCATATGCCATTTGCCATACTCACTAATGACATTCTGCATACGAGAGACGAAATTGTCCCAAGCATAATTCATGTCCTCCTGTGCATGCAATGACAAGGGACGAATGGCAAATCTGATCATCTGCTGAAAGTACTGCTGTTGAAAATAAGCCCGATTAACATGCAATAATCTACTGGAGAAGAGTGGCAAATCGTCCAGTGGCATGCCAAGCTGCAAATTCATCCACAATGGAGCATGATCTGATAAGCCCAATGAGAAATCTATAAGGAGATGAGGGCTAAAATCTGCAAATTGTTGTGGATAAAACAAATACCATCTATCAAGCCTTGCCCAATATGTAGTAAGTGCATTATGATGAAAGGTATATCCAGGGACTGAGCCTTGAAGAAGTACCCATAAATCTTCAGCCTGCACTGAGAGAAGCATGTCATCCCATTTCTGTCTCTCCAATGATAGCATATGAGATCGTGAAGTGGTGTTATCTCTAGGCAGAGGGGAGTTATTAAAATCCCCACAGATGAATGCATTGGATCTCCATGGATATCTGCATATAGAATCCCACAATGAAGCCCTCATGGCAGAGGTCTGGGAGGCATATACTGATGCAAACTCAAGAGTATCCCCATTGACATTGCATTGTATGACTATCCATCTGCCACTGCTGTCATTGAAGGCCAACTGAGGCTCCAACTCATGTCTAACCAGTATGCATACACCTGAATAGGTACCGGTACCAGCATAATATATATCATAGCTGCTGAAAAAAGCATGATGTCCTGCCATGGAGTGTTGATTATGCTCTTGCAAACAAACTATATCTGGCTGCATTTTATGTACATAATTCCATAAAAGTCTCCACTTTGAGGCATTGCAGAGGCTCTGTACATTGTATGTAAAGCACTTAAGTGTTTGAAGCATGAGAGAGGTATGTACAATCATAGTTGTTTCTCGTACGCGTACGAACCTGTTCATACGTACGAGTCGTACGGTATGATACCGTACGAATTCGTACGATATCGTACGGTACGAGTTAGTTCCCCCCCCCCCCCCAATTTTTTTTTCCTTGAAAAAAAATTCCAAATGCTAAAAAAAAATAGAAACCCTGCTTTACGAAGATCCCAAATGCTCGCAATACTTCGCAACTTTCGTGTCCACTCAGTATTCCATATGGGGTTGTGGAGAGACCTAAAAAACCTGGCGAGGTAGACTGGTAGTGTACACTTGATTGGTAGGATGAGAGAATCTTGCTACAACACTTGGGGATCCCTGGTATAGGTAGGCTAGATAATTAGATTCTCAAGTTATGCACGAGGGAGAACATTTGGACATGGCCATTTTGATCTAGAGAGGAGTCCCTAAACTTATCACCCTAGATGCACTCCTCGTATATTTGTGCAAGGACGGTCCCTTAGTCATAAACGCTACACTGGGAGACCTTTGGTATTGCATTACCCATCCAGGTTCTTTTTTGGAGACAATCGGGAGATCCAACCGGGAGAGACACATATCCATGTACTGGTTTCTCAAGCACTGTAGACTCCTCCCCTCCCAATCTTCCCTCACATTCAAGCTTGAAGCTCCATAGCTTGTAAGTGTAAAAAATAAAAACCGTATTTTATCGTACGGTATCCGAAAATTTCATATCATACCAAAAATTCCCGTACGGTATCGTATCGTACGGTATCGTATTTTCGTACCATGACAACCATGTGTACAATAGAAGTAAGGATAAGAACTAAACATCAGAGGACTAGGCCTCTGCCTGCATAGGCTGCATGCCTTCATTACTCATGACAGACATAGCATTTTCCACCTCACAAATGGGGATGCCCTTCTTCAAAACCCCCACCCAATTTTGAAGGACAGGAGCAGAGGCTGAAGTAGAAGTTTGTCCTGGTAAGGGAGAAGAAGCATCCCATTGACGATATTGAAGGGGGCGTTGCTTCAATACAACCACCTTCTTGGGCTGTTGAAAACCGTCCTGATCAATCCCCACAAGTTCCTTCATTTTCTCTTTCCCTTTATCTTTTCCTTTTCCTGCAAGTGATTGCAACTGATTGACTGATTTTGTATTCTTTGCTCCATTTGTATTTGCTGTCTTGGCTTGCAAATTCTCATTCTTCTCCCGTGTCTGGGGTGGCAAGGCATTTGGGGGGGGCTGATGCAGAACCATTGGGCATTCAGAGGCTAGATGCCCAAACTTGTGACAGGCAAAACATGCACCTGCAAATACTCCCCACTTCAATTCAAAATACTTTTTGCCCAAATTAACTCCCTCAACTTCCACTGCAATAGAAGGAGGGGTAGGTATGTCAGTGTCCCAGAGAATGCAGAACCTGTTACGGTTTCCCATGGGGCGGGGAGGACAAATGACCTGTCCCAAGGAAGCAGCCAGGCCAGGTAACTCCTCATGCATATAGTCCGGGAAGTTAGCAACCTCAACCCATACAGGGCAGTGATGCCGTATAAGACTCTGATAGTCCTTATTTGGGGACCAGGGCATAGCATGTACCATTTGCCTCCCATAAAACAGGGAGAGAATTCAAGAAGCCTCTGTTTGCATGAAGCATCTGATAAATGCACCTCATAAAAGCCTCTGGAAGCAAAATACACTCCCTCCACAAAGCATCCTCCAAGGATGGACTTAATCCACTGGGCTACATCGCTGGCTGCGGGGATTCTTCCTGGAAAGAAAATTATAACCGCGGTTTGAGACAACTTCCGGAGGGGATTCACAAGGGACGGCAACTTCAATTTATAAGTAACCTCTGGAATCGGTTTGCCCCATTCCTGTCGTGACTGCTGAAAGTCATCCTTCAAGGTATCAAACACATATTGAGCTTCCAGGGTAAATCCATCATCTATTAAAGATGACTTTGATAGGCGGCGCTTGGCATCCATTGACCTGTCTTTTCGGGCATATGTACAAACTTCCAAACCCGAGGCCATTATTGAAGCAGTTAAAGGAAAGAGCAGAAAAGCTGTCGAAGTTTACAGAGAAAGGGCAGGAGAAAAACTGTCGAAATACAGGCAAGGAAAGAGCAGAAAGGCTGTCGAAGTTTACAGAGAAGGAGCAGAAAAAAAGTGTCGAAGTACAGGCCAATAGCGACTGAAAGGAGTTAAGAAGTTACGTAAGTAGGAAGAGGCAGAAACAGCACAGTACGGCTAAAAGGTTGCAGGGAGGAAGAAAAAAAAGCTGCGAAGGAAACTACGAAGGGGAAGGAAAAAGACGGGCAGAGAGCAGCTGGAATCGCGCGCAGCAGGGGTCACGAAGCAGGCAGTTCCGGCAATCTGGAAGACGTGGGACGCACCCAGGAGGCGGAATTGATTGCGCGAGGGCTTTAGCAAGGCGCGATGGCGTCAGGGCTCAGCAGTACACACACACACACGCGCGCGCGCGCGCACACACACGCACACACACACACACACACACACACACACACACATATACGGTCAAACTTCACCTTCTGACATACGATGCATTGCCTAACAAAAACATCAACATCTCTTCTCAAGGTCGGACAATAAAAGAAAGTCTCAACTGCCTTTACTGTGGCGTCAATACCTCTATGACCTGCATACGGTGGAGCATGACTTTCAATCATAACCTTGAGTCGTAATTGCCTGGTAAAACACAGTCTACCATGCATCGACAAAAAGACATCCCTGAGAGTATAATGATCATGCCGCTGACCCTCAGACATCTGATCATAGAGCCTTCCAAAACCCTCATCCTAGGCATAGTGCTATTTCATCTCATCAAGTTCATGATGATAAGCAAGTGAAACTGTTGAGACTTGTGGCTTGCGTGACAAAGCATCTGCCACAACATTCTTTTTGCCTTCCACATGTACAATCTGAAAGTGGAACATAGACAAAAAGTTGGCCCATCTCATATGCTTCTTAGAAAGTTTAGTTTGCGTGAGGAAATAAGGCAAGGTCTGATGATCTGTCTGCACAGTGAAATCAGCCCCAAGTAAATAGTGTTTCCATGTAGAAAGAGCATGAATTATAGCCAACATCTCTTTCTCATAAACCTGTAAATGCTTCTCGGCATTCTACAATATACGACTCTCATAGGCTATCACATGTCCTTCCTGCATGAGAATTGCCCCAATGCTGTTCCCACATGCATCGCACTGGACAACAAAAGCCTTTCGGAGATCCGGTAATACCAATATGGGATCCGAAGTAAACTTTTCTTTAAGCTTTTTAGAGGCTGCAATTTCCCGATTAGCCCATTGAAACGGAGTTCCCTTCTTAGTTAAAGCATGAAGGGGCGAAGGAATCTCAGCAAAATACCGTATGTACCGCCTGTAATAGGAACACAATCCCAAAAAGCTGCGTACATCATGCACGGTCCTAAAATCTGGCCAATTGAGAATTGCTTCGACTTTCGAAGGATCCATACGGACTCTATGTTTAGACACGATATGCCCAAGAAGTGTATCTCTTCCAAGAAGAACTCACTGTTCTTGCCATTAATGACCAACCTATGCTTCCGGAGTTCTTCAAACACAATGGCCAAATGCTTCCTATGCTCCTCCTCTGAGCATGAATGCACAATCATATCATCAAAGAATGTGCCCACAAACGCTCTATGAGGCCGGAAAATCCTATCCATCATCCTGTTAAATGTGGCAGGAGCATTTGTCAAACCAAAGGGCATAACCAAGAACTCATATAGCCCAAAAGTGGTCTGAAATGCTGTCTTATGCACATCCTTGGGACTAATGCGTATCTGATGATACCCACTTTTCAAGTCTATCCGACTAAAGACTGTGGAGCCCTGTAAGCGGTCCAATATGTCATCGATCCTCGGAGAATAGGGAATTGATTCTTGATGGTGTTCTTGTTTAGCGCCTTGTAATCTATACACATGCGCCAAGAACCATCTTTCTTTTGTACTAAGAGCACGGGTGAGCAAAAGGGTGATGAGCTAGGCTGGATCAACCCCTTTTTTAACAACTGGGGGTATAGAATGGTATACATCAATGAAGGGGGTGTCCCTAGCTCCCTGAAGAACATGCCTGGGTCTGCTCTGAAGCGAGCCAGTCGCTCCGCACCCTCTCTGTGAAACTGAGCTTTGATCTCTGTCATCTCTCTCTGGTATAGGCGTGGTGACCGAAAGCCAGGTGTCCTCTGTCTCTCGCAGGCTCTGAGTGTCTCTGCTCTCTGGAGAGTAATTCCGTGCTGTGTAGGGGCTGGGAGTGGGGTGGATCTCTGAAAAAATGTAGTAATCTGTGTCTGTCGTCCCCCCTCTGGAGCTGTCTGAGCCTGTAATGATGTCTCTCTGTGACGCTGTATGTCTAGAATGAATCTCCCTAGTATACGCTGGTCTGCTGCCTCAAAGATCTGGCGTAGGGAATGTGGCTCTCTGAAGAAAATGGGATATCTCTCTCTGATGGCTGTATATGCTCTGCATCTGCATCCATAATGCTCCTCACTCTCCACCTCCTCTCTGCACAATTTGCATACCCTCTACTCTCGGGGGATCCGTGCTGCTATGCCAGTCTCGATCTCCAATCGATGTGATGAGACTCTAAGCTGACCAATAGCTACTCGGGAGCCTTGTGGTAAAAAGCCCTCCATGTATCTAGGCCTCTCTATAAATCCATCATCAGTGATACTCATGAAGTGATCTCTGTAGTATAGCATCTTCGGTGGAAGAGGCTGTGTAGGTGATATCCATGTCTCTCGTGTATAGAGCTGCCATAGGTCCTGTCTCAATTCTATGTTCCTCTCACTATGAGAGAGACGGATATGTGGTGCATCCCTGTCATACTGGAATGGTGGTAGATGATCCATGTCTAGGCCATGCTGTGAGAACCAATGTGTGACCTGTGCATACCATGATCCTCTGTCTCCTGCCTCAGCCAGCTGTCTAGATGCCTCAAAAGCTCTGTATAACAATCTGTCCTGTGGCATCTCTCTAAATCTGTCTAGCAGGCATATAGTCTGGAATATGGCCTCTACCATCATAGGAGGTGCAACAAACTCTACTCGGATAATGTCATGAGGTACTGACGGTTTGCTGCGTATCATGCGTGCCATCATGAGGACCTGTGGTCTCTCTATCTGTGTCCACCAATGGGTAGCAAGTCCTGGCGCTCATACCGCTGCTCCATACATCAGTGCCGGTGTGACTAATGTGTCAAATAGCCACCCTTTCGTCTGGGGTTCCTGAAAATGCACCTGGTGGCAGTCTCTCTCGCATAGCCAATGCTGCATATCCCCGTGTCAATCTGGCTCTGGCTGCTGAACCCATGGTGAAGCGCGTGGCTGCTCTGCAGAGAAGGTAACCCCTAGGTACACCTATGATGTCACCACCTCCACCTGGCGTCTTGCGAGAGTGAATGTCAGCTGACTCCTGCCCTGTCTCGATGTATGAAAGACCATAACCTTGGTTTTCCCAAGTTCACAGTAAGACCCCTCTGTGTGTAGAAATCATGGAGTGCATGTAGATGCTGCTGTAGACCTCCTGGAGACTCAGACACTAATACAATATCATCAGCATAAAGCATAATATGTACTGAGGTACCTGCTAGATCAACTCCATCTCCGCCTCCCCATGTAATGAAGTCAGCCACCTCATCAATGTATGACCCAAATAGCGTGGGGGAAAGTGGGCATCCTTGCTTCACACCAATGGTGCTAGCAATAGTCTCGGACATACCTCCTGGGCATCTGACTCGCCCAAAAACCTGCTCATATAATGCATAGATGCCCCATGTCATATCTGCTGGTATGCCAAGAGACTGCAGGCGCTGAAAGAGCCTCTCTCGTGGTACTGTGTCAAATGCCTTGCGGAAATCCACAAAGCAGCAATAGAGCTTTCTCTTCCTCACTCTGGCCTGGTCAATCATACATCTCAAAGTGAATACATGGTCAGTGGTAGAGAAAGCTCTCCTGAAGCCTGCCTGCCCTGATGAGTGTAAATCTGCTCGCTCAGCGTATAAGCTAAGCTCTTGCTCCAACACTGCACCATAGAGTTTGGCCAACACGTGGCCAACCATAACCGTCCTGTAGTTGCTCGGATCGAGCATATCCCCTGTTTTGTGGATCGGCACAATGGTGTGCATCGTCCACTCCGCAGGCAAACCCTCTGCTAGTGCCCTGTAAACAGGTGTGCAAGAAAAGGAGCCAAAGAATCTAGTGCATATATGAGATGCTCACCCTGTAGGCCCATATGGTCGGCTCGAGATGGTCGGTGGCCCGTCCATGCTGTAGGCGGCGGATAGCTTCCTTTACCATCGAGTGGGTAAAGAAGCTAGCTGTGGTAGGTCGAGGCTCCTGTGTGGCTGAGGTATAGGTGGCTGTTGTGGGGCGTGGTATAGGCCCTCTGCATATGTGTGCCATGTCTGTGGGTCTGCAATGGGTGTCGGTGTCCGGGGCTCTCTGAAGTGCCGCCATGAGATAGGGCTATCTCTACTCATGAAGAAATGAAAGATCTCTAGCTCTTGTATCTCTGCGAAGGCCTGCCTTTTGCGGCGAGTAAATCTCCTCATCTCTCTCCTCGACTCCTGCTCTGTGATGGCTCCCAAGGCTCGTTGTATGCGGAGCCGTGAGTATAGGGCTCTGCACTCGTCATCATACCGTCTGTTCTGGGGCATAGTCCCAGATCTCGCAGGCTCTCCTGAGTGGACACGATGTGGGAAGCTCTGTAATGCAACCGTGTGTAGGAGTGATGCCAGCTGGGCTGTAATAGTATCCATAGGTGCCAGGGGATTCATGAGGAGGAGCCCATCCTCTACTCTGCTAGTGTATATGTCTGCCATGTCATGTGTGAAGTAGATGGTAGTGTGTGGCATCGGTATGTGGGGGGCTGGAGAGAGAGAGAAAAAGAAGGATTCAGCCTGCACCAACTGCCCTGTATAGTTTTGCACCAGCCGACTTGCGCCAACTGACGAGCAGTCGCCTGTACCCTCTGGCTTGCACCGCTTGCACCAGTCGCCTTGCAGCCGCCTGCGTCAGAAAACCTGCAGCAGCAGCAGCCGCCTATATGAAACGTCCCCTGCACCAGCTGGCCTGCACCGCCTGTACCAGCCTGTACCTGCTTGTACCTGCCTGTACCAGTCGCCTTGCAACTACTGTACTGTACGGCTCCCCTTTAGGCGACCTGTACGTCCTCTCCTCCACGCAGCCAGCCGACTCTCCTTTCCAAAAGCAAGAGAGAGATGGAGAGGGAGGCGTGTACTCTAAAAGTGGAGTAGCCCCCCCTCCATAATTATCCTTGTGGCCCTTAAAGTTTTTAAAACTTTCTAAGGGCCACCCAAGGTTATAAACCTTATAAAGTTTAATCCCTTGGTCCCCCTTCACACTTGGGGTTGTCCACACATGTTACCTTTTTGTCCGCACCTGTCAGCCATTAAAGAGACCCCATATGTGCTCCATTTCTCCTTCACAAGTGCAATGGCTTCATTGATGGATGTTATCTCATTCTCAAGCAATCTCTCCCTCAAGGCATCATAAGAGGGTGGAGTGTATGCACCACCAAATGCTGCAATTTCAGCCACCATCTCTTTGAAGAATGGTGAGCGGGCAACATTAAAAGAGATCCCACAAGAGTAGAAAAAGCGTGCTACAGTAGCATCAACCTGTGCCTTTCTTTGTGGATGCCATGCTGTGTGAAGAGTGGACTGCCTAGCCTTTCCTTTGGAAGGAGCATGTGTAGGCATATCAAATGAGCTTCCACCACTCCCAAGAGATGATGCAATATGAAAAGAAGTGGGTGAATGGCCAGATGTAGCACTTACAGGAGTTCCATGAGAAGCTGAATGCTGAGTTGGAGCATTTATTGTATGCTCCTTGCGCCAAGTATTTGGTGGAGGGGGAAGAAGTGAAGCTTCCCGTTCCATTCTTTGTGCATCTACTAGAGCAATCTTCTCGCATTTACCTATGCCAAACCTTGGCAAGGCAAGCAAATGGGCTTCAACCCGCTTTGGACAGTCACCTCTTTCAAGACCACAATATCGGCAACGGAATCTTCTTGCCCCACCTCTCTTGGAGTCATATTTATTAACAATATCCACCTGCTGCCACCAATAGTCACTCTGGGTGAATTCCTTCTCATTCTCTCTCTCAAGATGTGGCTGCTTGGATGCCATGAGAGTGACAAAGAAAAGAAATGCCTGCAAGAATAGGGATGGAAAAGAAAGGGGCAAACACAAGAAAAGTGGAGAATGTGCACTCTGCAGCAATGCAGCAATGCAAAATGAAAGAAAAGGGGAGGATTTGCACGGGATGGAAAGAAGAGCTGAAAAACGGGTAGCTACTAGCAATGATTTGGGCTTTTTTTCCCCCCTTAGAGTGCACACCTGCATTCGGCCGTCTCAATGAGGATCAAAAGCTTTTCTTTATTAACACAGTACAGATGGCGGTTGATTTGGGCTTTTTCAAAAATCTTCGAATTTACAATGTACTTACGGGCCACACGATCCCAATCGATTTGGGATTTTTTTAATTAATGCTATACGAGCGGTGGTTGTTTCGCAACAAATTTGGGTTTTTTTTTCACCCTTTTTTGGGTCGTTTTTTTAGGACTAGTAGCCGGGCATCCTTGATCGCGTGCCCAAATTGGGCTTTTTGTGGTTGGGCACCACGTGGCACCTGGAACAGCCGTTTCCCCTCTAGTCGAAACGTTTCTGACATGGCCGAAACGTTGGAAATGTGCCGTTTCCTGTTGGCAGAAATGTTTCCTTGCCAGAAACGCGTTTCTGGGTGGTCTGCTAGGCGAAACGCCATTTCTTCCCAAAAATAGGGCCGTGCGCTTTCTCGCGTTGCTGACGGTCCTCTTCTATGAGTTGTTGCCTAAACCCGGCGATGATTTGTTCATATTGGGCATAAAGTTCTTGTTCCCTTTTGTATCATTCTTCATCTTCCCATCTCCAACGACTCTGCATAGTATCATACTCATGCCGTAACTCTTCGTTGGATAAAGTCATCATCCATTGCCTCTAAACTCATGATATTGTTTTGCTTTTTTTTCTGTTCTAATCAGCCCAAAAACCTTAACCCTAGAGTTCTACATGCTTTCTAAACTCCCTATGATCATGCTAGGCTGAAATCTAGACTTTCTAGCACTATACTATGCTGAAAATGAACAAAAAGCTGATGCAAAAACACAGATTTAACTGCAGAAAACGCAAATCATAATTTTACAAGTAGACCCTAAAACGCAAACCCTAATTTCAAAAACCCTAATTCAACATGCACAAAACGTACGCTAAGGGCTATCCTTAGGATGACCTAAGCTCTGATACCAATGTAACATGCGTTGCGGAAGTGTGTTCATGATTAACTCTAAGCACATAAGATTAACGCTAATCCTATGTTTAGCAAAGACGCAAAAGAGAAGGAGATATAGATCTAATCTATTGTATATTGCCAAAACATGCTATATATATAATGATCTTGTTGATTCACAGCTTATGATGCATACCAATACTTGCAATCGGACAGGAGAAGCTCCTGTTGATCCACCAATATCCATGTCTATGAGCATCGGGATTAACGGATGCACATGACAATGCTAGCTTGTAGGGCCACTACAGGTGCAGCCCGCCGGCTGTGCCTGCCTTTGTTTGCAGCCACCCATGCTACCACAACACCCTGCATTTGCTTCATATGGAGTCATGCACGTGCTCCCATTGGCAAACCCCAATGTGCATGGCCCACAACCACATACAACCAAAAAAAATGCGTTACAGCCATGAAGAAAAACCTGCGCAATAAATTACTTCAGCACCCGAAGACGAGCACCAAATTAGGATTTCTATGTTTTAGGGCAACTAGGACACCATACCCTCCCCCCTATTCATGTATTCATGTATCCATGTACTCATGTACCCCATTTTGACTAGTAGCATTAGCTTCCCCCCTACTGATGTATTGTGGGGCTCTCTCTTTTCTTTTCCAGACAGTGTATCAGATGTCACATGGTTGTAACTTTGGTCTCATAGGTCACTTTGGCCTTTTGAAGACGTTAATATAACATTTCATTTCTCTCTCTCTCACACACACACACACGCATAGAATCCACAAACATCCCATCTTGCCAGCAAATCAAGAAAAGCTCCTACTTCTTTGCAAGATCAAAACATAGATTCAATGATGATCGAGAGATACGTGGATTGGGTGATCTTGACAACACATGGACACACAAACCTCGTGGTTTTCCCGCCTCCTTGATTAGGCAAGCTCTGATACCAACTGTAAGATTCCTTTTGAAGATTCACTTGCTGATACACATGTTAAACACACAAAGTTACAACAATATGGAAGGGTGCAGGAAAACTCACCTTCCAACTTTAGATTCCACTTGGAATATCTCTTGAGCTAGGGGCTAATGTTCCCCTCCCCAAAGGCCAAGCCAGTCATCCCTAGCGTCCCATACAATCAGAGTCTATTCTGAAGCACCCTTGGCAAGACTGCCTGTGAACTGCCATGTCCATTGCAGGAGTAAGACTACTCTAGTCCAAGCACATACCAATTGGGAATTATAACAATATATGACCACAATAACCCATAAGTCACTTATCTAGAGACGACTGCCGCCATAAATAACCATCCAGTCACATAAATAGCCAGTAACCATTGATTATCAGTAATAATGAACCGAGCCACTTGGAACCTGCTTGTAGCCTTTCCCCTAATCTCAGGGCTGCCCAACCCTGCCTAGCTCAGGACCTAATTAGCGTTAGGTACATATAAGTTATAACAATATCCTTAACGGGGGTGAATTCGAGGAAGCGACTCTTTAGACTATGTATTGACTCCCATGTAGCCTCAACCTCAGACCGTCTTTTCCACTTGATCAAGTACTCTGAGTAAACAATATACTGAGACTGTTAAGTACGTTGATCTAGAACCAACTCCATGGGAACATACCTAGTCATGTCCTCAAGTTTAGAGATCTCCACTGGCACAATCTCATCACCTTCACCCAGACGTTTAAATGATTGACATGAAACACATGATGAATCTTGATTCTAGAAGGTAGTGCTAACTGATAAGCTCTCTCATTTATCTTCTTTGTGATCTTCAATCTTCAAACACAGGGTGAATCTTGATTCCAAGAGTACTATGAAACATGCCTTCGTAAGGGCTGTGGCACTGGTACTTGCACGCGTAAAACCTTGAGAAAATCTGAAAATAAACAAAATGAAGAGAGTAGGGATAGAAGACACCACACTAGGGGTCGAAATAGCCTTGGGCTGACACCTCCCCTGAAACCGGCCTCTGGTAGAAACCAAAGTGCGGTAGACTAGCAGTCACCAAATCCAATAGTCGTCCGGCCAATAACAATTAAACATGAGCTAGAGTGCTCCAAAACAAGAAAGAGAACGATACCTGTTGGCCCCAAAGCTTGGCGCCCCTTTCGGTATTTCTTTATTCAGTTTCAATGGAAAAGATTTAGATGATTACAACATGGCCATCCATGGTTCAATGGGTCTAACTTTCATACTTGGCAAATCAAAATCAAGTGCCATCTTATGAAAGAAAGTCTTTGGGACGTTGTTCACCATGCTGCTCCCGAAGATTCCGACATTGAGCAAGTTATCACTTATGCTCCCACTGCCAAGAATGACAAAGCCTATGCTATCATCTTGCTCGGTCTTGGAGATGATTACATTCATCACATCTCCAACATACAGTCTGCTTCTCGAGCATGGATCACTTTGGATACCCTTTTTGGACCCCGCTCTAAAAACTCTAAGATTGCACTTATGATCTCATTCTTTGATCTACATATGCAGGAGGGAGCTACTATAGCCTCTCATGTCAATTATTTTCGCAGTCTTATGGTTCAGCTTGCATCAGTGAAGTCCCCCATCTCCGAAGATATTGCTATTGCTGTGCTTCTCAAAAGCTTACCTGACACCTATGCTACTCTTGTCACTACCTTCAAGTATCACAATAATCCTACTCTTGAAGGTATCATCAATGCTCTCCAAGAAGAGGAAAGAACTCAACAACAAAAGGTAACTGACACTGCATTTTTAGCAAAGAAAGGAAGTTCTAAGGTAAGAAAGCCTTGCACCCATTGTGGAAAAACTAATCATATGGAGAAGGGCTGTTTCAAGGCTCATCCATGCACTATTTGTGGCCGTGATAATCACCGGGAGAAGGACTGCTACTCTAAAACCTCTACATCAGCCCCTGCATCTACCTCAGCCCATGTTGCTGCAGCATCTCCATCAGCAAATCTTGCTGTTCATTCCTCATATGATGAGGAGTGGGCTTTCTGATTACTTCATCTTTCTTGTTTACCACTTTGACCACCGATGATGTAGGTCAAGGGGTTCTATGTCTTACTCATTCTGCTTTAGGACCTCTCTCTTGTCCCTACCCGAGAGGCAGAGATTGCCCTTGAGGAGGGGATGTCTTCAAGGTCCATCTGTTTGTCTACAGTCAGTCTTCTGTCTATCTAGTCTTGTCTGTCTGTCTATTTGTCTATCAATCTGACTGTGTCTTGTTTTAGATCCATCTTGTCCCTATCCTTGTGGACCCATATGAGGATATCACTTGAGGAGGGGTGTCTCAGGATCTTTGTCTGTCATGTCTTTTGTCTTGTCTCTCAGTCTATCGGTCTTTATGTCTGTCTTCTAGTCTTGTCTTTCTGTCTTTCTCCTAGTGTCCACTTAAGGAGGGTGTTGGAGATAAGTGCACACTAGGTGTACTATTTCCCTAGTCTACATTTGTCTAGTCTTAGTTGAGTCTTTGTGTCTTGAGTGTGTGCCATGTGGCACCTCTACATTTATCCCATAAGTGAGTCTACTCAATATATTGGAGGTGTCACATCAATAATCAATCAATCTTGTGTCTTGTCTACACTCATCTCAAGGTAACTCTTTGTCTTTCAGTCTTGTTTTATTTCACTTCTAGTTTTCAGTTTCTAGCTCTTGCTTCTATATTTTAACAGAAGAGGCCATTGAAGGCCGATGGAAAAGCTTAGATGGAGCTTTGGCACGCTCATTGCTCAAGCCTCAAGAACTTGTGCAGTGTGCACTGTATATATTGTACTTCTCGCCTATATATTGGAGGTGTCACATCAATAATCAATCAATCTTGTGTCTTGTCTACACTCATCTCAAGGTAACTCTTTGTCTTTCAGTCTTGTTTTATTTCACTTCTAGTTTTCAGTTTCTAGCTCTTGCTTCTATATTTTAACAGAAGAGGCCATTGAAGGCCGATGGAAAAGCTTAGATGGAGCTTTGGCACGCTCATTGCTCAAGCCTCAAGAACTTGTGCAGTGTGCACTGTGCACACTCCAGAGGAGAGATGGACGAGAGCAAGTGTGCACAGCAAAGATGGAGGAGATCAAAGATCACTCAGCAAACTTCGCACTTCAGCCTTTAGATAGGCTTTTTTTTAAGCATTAAAACTTAAAACTTTAAACCTAAGAGGCAGAGCCTTCCAAAAACTTCTTCACGTCCCCAAACACCCCCCCCGTCCCACAAATTTAAGACGTCCCCTGATAGGGGACACAAGGGGACGGCACATGGGACGTCCCTCTGCAGAGGGACGCATCCCCGTGTGAAAGGGAGGCGGGGACGGCGTTCCCCCCGTCCCTAAGGCCCGGGACGGGCGTCCTCTGTGACTATGATCAGAGCCTATATCTCACGCGGAGAGAGCCCATGGATGTGGGGATTGAAGGGTTGATGTGGGAAGTGCACAAGAAAGTGACTTTGCTGGTTGGTTTTGGCAAGAAAGCCATGAAAGCTTTGCATGGATGTCCAAAAAAGCGAGGGAAGGAGGAAAAACACTATATGGTGTAGATTGTATCGTTCCTAGTGCGTGATAGCCATAACCTTGCCCATACTAGCTTTTACATGATGGCTAGAAAAAGCATGTGTGTATGGCGTGAGGGAGGGGCTGATATGCGCATAAGAGAAAGGAAGTATTGCCATGAAAAGTATCTTTAGGGCTGAGAAGTGTTTATCATGATGTGCATCATGAGCATGTGGGAGGGAGCATAGCGCGAGTAGGCATGGAGGCTTGCTGTTTCTGCAAGCATGAAGAGCATCACGTGCATGTGATGCGGGGACAAGTTTTGCCCCAAAAACTGTCCCAGCTGTGTGCTTTTAGCACGGTGTGCAAGCTTGTAAGGCGCTTTGTGTATGATACACAGGATGCCTCCAGAGCGCAGCCATACAAAGCCCATGATCAGTCCGCAGCAGCGCATAGGCTGTTTACAACAGTGCAAGGGCGGCTCAGCCGTGCCCAGAGCCACTCAATGGCAGAGGCAGTAGGCTGGGCGGCAGCCATGGGCGGAGCTGAGCGGCGGAGCGGTGATTTCTGGCAGCACAACCGGCCAGGCTGAGGGTGGCGGCCAAAACGGGCAGCAGTAGTGCCGAGCCTTGGGTGGTGTAGGAGGAGCACCAGCGGAACCTGGGCGGCACGGGAGGAGCAGAGGCTGGGTTGAGGCGATCTGGGTTGAGGCGATCTGAGATGAGCGCATCCAGAGGGGTGGCACATGGTGAAAAAGCTCACACCCAAAGTAGATATGGCCGAATATAGAGAGGGAGATATTTCTATTGGATATAAAAGGGAGGTGGAGTTTTAAAACAAAGAAAGAAAGAAAGAGAGCTTTTTCTTGTGTAAAAAGCAAGCCCTAGCTTTTTAAGAAAACACAAAATTAAAGCTAGCTTTTTGAAGAAAACTCACTTGTCCTTACAAATTCAACATAGCCCTCTTTATTGGCTCATATACTTGCACCATTAACAGCTCTACTCTGACATGGCTGAAAACCTTGTCCATGCTCTCTCATCTACCGTTATAAATTTTTTTAAAAACCTCTCACTTCTTTACCATAACCTTTCTGCCAATCTTTATTTTCTCGATATATGGAGTAAGTGGGCAATAATTCCGTGAAGGTAATGGACTTTGAGCACGTAAAGCCATTGGGTTGGCTTGAACCATATCCTCCTCCACTAGTAGATATGTTGGAGAGTTATCACGAAAGCTTTCGAACTGTGACTCCCAGACCCTAAGTTGTGATACTTGTATTTTTGGTACTTTTTTACAATGCCTACTTAATAAAATTTAAATTTTTAGAGGTCTTTTGCGGACCTGTGATGGAATTTATTGTCTTGCATGCTTTCTACATTAGTAGGCATGGCTTTTTTAAAGGACGTGGGAAGGATACCAAGATTGACCATGAACCCTTGGTGTTATCTGGACAGCCACTAGGTGGTTGGTGGTAGGTAGTCTTGTTGGGAGTTTCATAATTCATGACATGCTGCCGAGTCAAGTAGTCTTGTGGAGTTGGTTATATGTTACGGGAAGGCCTATAGACAACCAGCTGTGTTGACTATGGGAGCCCATATGTCACCATTTGGTCCATCTCCATTTTTGGAGCCACTTCTATGGGACTGTCACTCCATAGAACGGCCAGATTGTACCATGTTCACATGTGGCCAGGCCAGTGCCCCATGTGAAAGGGTCAGTCATCTTGTGTCACATGGACAGGAACTAGTTTTGTGCCACCCGTGTGTGACCAGTATTGTGCCATATGGACGGGAGCCTATTTGCTGCCACCTGTGTTGTATGACCAGGATTGTGTCTTATCCATGGGACTGTCACTCCATGATAGGACTGATATTTGTGCCGACCTAGTCTATGGGATTGTCACTCCATAGGAAGGCTCGTGCTAGGATTTGTGTTTTGCCTATGGGACTATCACTCCATAGGAAAACCAGGACTTCACATTTCTGTTGCGCCAGTTTTGTGCCCGACAAGAAATCCTTGTACAAGTTTCATGAAAGGGAGATTTTGTCCATTACATGTGCACATGCATTTATGTTTGCATGCATAAACTTGTTTTCGTGTTTTTGCCTGCTATGACGTGTCAATACACTGGACAGGGACGCCCCCAGTGTACCGTGGGTGTGCTGTCTGCTGACGAGTTGTTGTGGCGTGTGAATAGGTGGTAAGTATTGCCCTTTTTGGCCTTTTCAAATGTAAAATCCATGAAGTAATGTAAACCTTAATGTGTATAAGGTTGGAGTGTTCACACACATTTAAAATATTGACCGCACACTTTCTAGTGTGGGTGCCCAAGAGTTAACCTTTGAGTAAGGTTTAATAATATTTAAAACATGTATTGCATGGGAAACATTTCCCCTACAGAAAGGAGGTGCTGATTGTATTGGAGGATAGGGGGCTGGATTCACCAACCCGGCCGGCTGCCCCTGTACCCGCCTGTGTGCAGCCCTTGTACCCGCCTCAAACCCACCGCCTGCTGGCAGCTACTGTGCTGTACCCGCCTTCAGCTCATGTCCGCCTATTGCAATAGTACCCGCCTCCAGCTCCAGCCATGCTCCTTCATACCCGAATGTACCTGCTAGAGTACCCGACTGCTACTCCTGCCCTGAATCTGCCTATAGCACCTGTGACATGTGTGTTGTTGCTACCTTATACACGCCTCCATTCAGCTGCTTGGTTGCTGCTGTGTGATCCCGCCTACAACATCTGTAGCTGCTACCCCTGAACCTATCGGCTACCGCATCAGCACCTATTTCCAGCCCTGTTGTTGGCTATTGCATCAACACCGCCTGGTTGCTGTATCAGAACACGCCTGTGGCTGCTTTTGTACCTATCTTTGGATTTCTCCTACTGTACCTGCTGGCTGCCACATTTGTATCGGTTGGGTGGCCGTTTGTACCTGCTGTTTGCACCAATTAGGAGTACAATAAAAGGAGATGATCTCTCCTTAGATCTGAATTAAAATCTTTGCCAGGTACTTGTTTCTATATTTTTTTCAAATTCAGATAAAATTAATGTTAAATGTTGTTTTTACAAGTTTTGTGTAGGCAAGCATCACCCCGAGTTGCCTTCACCATGGAAGGCCACTGGGATAGTGACTTTTCCCATGATTACCGTGACCACGCTCTCTCATTTAGAGGAGCCAGTGAAGGTCATGTGGGTATGAGGAAAAACTGGTAGCAAAGCTGACTTGGGAGCACCAGGCATTACTCCGTTCGCGGTGCTTCACCTTGCCAGGCGTTAGTACGGGCATGCCTATTGGTGTACGATCCCGGAAGGCCAGTGAGGGTAGGTGTTCACCCAATGAAGGTGGGAGACTGCCTGTGATTTGGTCTACTCTGACAATTGATTCTTCATCGACAAAATCTTATTGTTTTTGAGTTGTACTCACTCCATGATATGGAGAAATCTGGCCTTGAGGCCCGTGAACACTTGTACATATAAATACTCTAAGAAATACAAACTGTATTGAGGGGGGGGCCGGTCCTTTCCGGCCCCAGTGATGGTGTCAAGTGTTCTTTGTCATTTTCAGTTTTAAAGTTGCTAATAATGTTCATTATTTGTATTAGTTAAGTGATCTAAAAAATGTGTATTTTGTTTTCCGATTTGTAGGCCTCCTGTAGGGAGTGGTTACATCATAACACAGATTGGGGTGTGGTGGTATCTTTTATCCTTGACTTTGCATGGATTAGATGGACCCTCAAGTTGACCTAAAGCTTGACCTTGGTGTTCAGGGGGAAATTTGGTTGCTTCAAGTCTATGATATAGAGGGGAAGTTGGTCATTCCACCTATGATCAAATGCTTAATTTTGGGTTTTATGTGGGGTGTGCTCTCTGGTGGTTTGGGACGCCATAGTGTATTCTTATGTAGGATCTTTTGAGGCTTTGCGGGTTTTTGATGTAGAATGCTCTATGCTTGGGCATAGTTAATCTATGGTAACTATGAGGGAGGGTGCTTGTTTGTGAGTGACAACAAGATAAGGAACTTTCTTGGTTGTCTGAGCATGTAGGGTGATTCCTCACACACTCTCTTGTGAGGCCAAGTGATATTGATGCATAGTGATGCATGAGGCAGCTTCGGAATTGTACATGAGAGATATAAGAAGTTTGGAACTTCTCCGTCTATAGGACTAAGTGTCGAAGACCAGGTTGCGTATCCAAGATTCAGGATCGCTCAATAGTGAATGTAACTCCACATATGATGTTATACTTCCTTGTTAACTTTTGGAAGTAGGGCCTCTACATGAGGACATGTTCATTCCCAATTTGGGGAAGTGAGAAAAAGAGTGACATGATAAGTTGTAATTGTTGGCTTTATGGGGGCTTAAGATAGACGATTAAACTCATGGTGAAGGCATGGAGACAAGCTAAGCAAAGATGAGATTAACACTAATCACATGGCTTAGTTAAATAGACAGCATAATGACAACAATGAGATAGGAGAAGGATGTTGTACTCTTGCATTAGATCATTGCCTTTAAAGAGGCTGGAGTACAATGGATTAAGAGTGGTTAATCTTGAAACAAAACCCTAAACTACACTTGAAGTGAGCAGCTCCAAGATCTCCAAAATTGCCTAGATTTTGGTGCAAGTTTGAACGTCTTCCCACTTGTAATAGGCGCCTAGAATATGCTGAACGTCTTCCCACTTGTAATAGGCGCCTAGAGTATGCTGATTTGGATCCTCTTTTGACCGTAGTACACCATATGCATGATGGCTATAAGACCTTTGAACCATATGTCCATATCCCCAATGTCATATGTATGATAATTTGGTGTATTATTTCAACACCCTCCCTCAACAAACTATTCATGGCTTCTATGCTGGTTATGATGACCATCCAAGTGCCCGTAGGTCTTGCTCATGGATGTTTACAATGCCAGTTATGATGACAGATGCTAGACAACTAGTTATGATTACAATTCAATTAGATAGAGGGGATACCACTGGTGGGTGTCGGAATGCACAACGGAAATGATACAATCTGTTGTGAGAGAGAAAACGTAGAATTGTAGGAGAGAGAGAAGCTATATAAACTCTACTATGTACACAAGATCTGGTACAAGAATGGTGTGGGGGGCAAGGGTTGTATTCATACCACCCTGGGCTGCTGGTTGGCCACAACAAAACAGGCCGACAGCAGCAAGACATCTCCACGACTAGAAAATACCAGTCGGCCAGCACAAAATGGCAGTCATCCAGCACATGAACAAGTTGGCCAACAACACATTAGTGGGCCAGTGACTGGAAAAGTTGGCCAACACAGAGCAGTCCCCCACGACCAGACAAAACAGGAAAAAAAATGGACAATGAGGAAAAATAGAGAATACTTCTAACCGGGCGGGCACACCCACAACAGAGGCCCTCACTCCCTACTGAGTAATCCGAAAGTTTAGGATTCTTGGCTCACACTGAATGGTCACTGGGGCTTTGGACACATTTCGGGTAATCCGAAAAGTGTGCTTGTCCCAATCAACGTTTGGTTGGAACTTATGAAACCATTGAATTCCTACAATTATGTCTGCTCCTACATTGCCTTGAACAATCTCCCATAGACCCTGATGAATAAACTAGACCCAGAGATTCAGCTTCCAATGAGCATAATTTGTCCCATCAAGCTTGTGCTCCTTGTTTGTACAAGGGGGAGCCATATCCACAGCAACAACAAACGCCGCCAAAACACCGCAAATTTCAGCACTTCAAGACTTCTCTCGAGCACTTTCCAACGGAGCGAAGCACGAGGACCAATCAGCCCCCTCTCAAATCTGAGAAAGGGGCTGGACAGCAGCAAACAGTCCATCAAAACCCACCTGAAGTTGAGGGAAGACGGGGAAGAAGAGGATCTGTCGAAACCACTTGTCGGGCTGCACCACACGCAAACACGTCACCCTCCACTGTTGTCCTTGCTGCAAAAATCAGACCAAACACTACCAGCCGCTGCAGAAACTGCTTAAAGAAGCAAAAAAAACGCAGCCCACCAAGGTTGCACTGTGACGCCTTGCAGATGATGCAGGGATAGGAGCATTGCAAGATGAAAAACGCTGATGAGGAGTGAAGAAAACGCAGCCACTGAGAAAAATGCAGCAGCAACACCAAAACGCAGGAGGGGGGGGTGCCCAATAGAAGCACAGCCAGAACCTAGAGCGATGATACCATGTTGGAGTGTGCACATGCAGAAGTGTGAACAACGAAAGAGAGAAAGGGAGACAAAGAGAAAGAGATTGCAGACAAACCTTGATTGATTAGCAAGAGGTTTACAATGGTGATACATAGCGAGCAGATGGCGTTACAATGTGCTTGGAAAGGATGATTTACAAGTGAGGGGGGAGAGGTCTTTATATATGCACTAGGCAAAGTTTCCCAACTCGCATGAATAAATATCTCACGACTTATAAATCAGCTCATGACTCATAAAACATGAGAAAAATACATGTGTGCCTATACAAGGGCCAGTTCCCGCACAATGAGATGCACATGAGAATTTGTGACAGAAGCAAATAGAGATCACACAAGAGAGAGTAGACAGCCAAGAGAGATCCAACACTTAAGCCAAGAACTGAAAAGTATTGAATGTATTGAATGAATTATGAAGGCTCAATGGCTATGCTTATATACATCTCATTGGCCAGTAGCACCGGAGGACAAATGTCCATGACTGATAAAAATGCCTAAAATAGCCTAAGAAACATGGAAAAATTACCAAGATACCGATCATGCCCCCACGGCCGCAAGCCCTCTCATAAACATAAAACTTGTCTAGTCTGGAGAGGTTGGGGTCGGGCTCCTATCCAATCCCGAGAAGCTAAGGCTCCAAGGGCTGCGCCCAAACTCTGGAAGATGCCAAGGGTCCTGTACCCTAAGTACCAGTATGAACTCCTCCTAGGCAGAGTACTCTACTCCTGAGACAGTGGTTGTACCTCCAAGTCTGCCCTATGTTGCCTCTATCATGTTAAAATCTCAACCCATGCACCAAAATTTTGCCTTGGGAAGGGCGTGGCGGACTGTGCTCCAAAAGAGGGCTCGACCTGCAGCAACATTTGGGGCGTAAACATTGAGAAAGCCAACACAATCCTCACCAATCAAAATGGTAACCCACTGTGCTCGCCTCGGAACTATGATTCCGGAGCCTTTCACTGTCGGCAAAAGCTGCTCGTTGACAGAAATACAAACTCCTCCCTGCGTCCCTGACGGGCCGAAGGATTTGGAAAGGTGATGCTCCTGGAGGAAAAGAATGGCGATAGGTCCCCCAACTATAGGTCTCTGAAGCTCTCCTCTAAGGACGCCTCATCTTTGAAAGCACTTAGGCGCCCCTAAACCCTGAATGTTCCATGAGACTAACCGCATATCAATCTCTGTGGGAGGTGGAACTAGCGGAACTGCCCTCCACTTGAAGAGTCTTGGGTGAGGGCTTAGATGGGGAATAATCACAATCCGTCCTGGGACGAAGGTGCGCCAAGTGAGCACGGATCCTATCCTCCATGTGACGCCACTCTGTTCGAGGGTGGGAGTATGCATACTCCGAACTCCATCGATCACAATGGAGGTACCTGTAAGAAGGGGGGAGAGGTACCGTGATTGAAATATGCATGAACACAAAAAGCAGCACCTCCGGGCTAGAGGCCACCATCTCCTTGTCTTGGTCTCTATGGGCTGATCCTCCAAGCTCCATCCTAGCCAGTGGCCATAGGTGGGTGAGTATGTCGGTGATGCGAAGGTCGTGAAGATGGTGGGAGAGCTCAATTGCTTGTCCTTGGATGGCGCAATCACCGACTCCGAGTCCCACTCTGTTCCCGAGGCTGCACTCTAAGGGGAAAGAGAAGATCATCGTGCCATTTTTTGGCGTAGAGGGTTTGGAGTGGTGAAAAACCCCACATATCCAGATAGGGGCTACTGTCTCTTCAAACATATCCGTCCCTTTCGCCGAAAGACATTGGAAGAAACTATAATCCACAGGCTATCCCAAGATCTTGGGGGGCCCACTTGGGGACTCTGGCGGGAGAGCCCTCACTGTGGAAGCGACAATGGTCATCTCAACCGGCTCAGAAAAATGGTGAACCAAGCGGCAAACAGAACTCGCCGGCTGTCTCCGCTCCGGGTTGGGGCTGCTTGGGGTCGACGGGAGTGCTTTGGAGAGGCAGAGGGGGGGGGGGGGGGGGGGGGGGCTTTGATGAGGAAGACGGGGCAGAAGGAACTGCTGTTGGGAAGAGTCGGAGGCAAGGATGGAGGCGGAGGAGGTGGGGGAGGGAGGTTGGGGGGGAGGCAGGAGAGGGGTGCGGCTGGGAGTGATCCACTGGAGAAGAAGGCTGCTAGGAGGGGCTCGCTAGGGGCACTGTGGGGTCTACCGGCCTCATTGGGCACTGAGAGCCGGGGGAGGAATCACGACGGGGAATCGGCCGCCAAATCGGGGGGGGGGGGGGGGGGGGGGGGGGGGGGGCGAAGGGGCTTGTTTTGTGACTGGAGTGGGGATGTGGGTGCTCTGATAAATGCTCGAAGCGGTTCTTTGACAGAATCCTCCTGAAATCTGCCATCTTGGCGCACGCGGCGGCGACGCTCAGCTCTGGTGGTCAGCTGACGGCCCAAGCACGGGCCAACCGTCCGCCACTCTTCGACCGTTAGGTCATCTGCAGTTGGGACCTGGTACCCTGCTGTTTGAGAACCTGCCTCTCTCTCTATGTTTATGTTTTCTTTCTGTTTTATTTTCCATTCCATGATAAGATATGCCATGGACATGATTGTATCACTCTGGTCTCATAGGCCCATTGGGTCTTTAGTAGACGCTTAATATATCTTTCTTTCTACTCCCTGGTGCGGATCTGATCGGGAAAATGGGGGACCGGGGGAGGAAACACGGGAGGCGGTCTCCTAGACTAACGCCGAGGGAAAGCTGGGGCTAGTTGTACAATCTGTCTACAAATGAAGTATGGCCTGGAACTCCACTTGCTGAAGGATAGGTTTGCCCTGCAGGCATGGAATAGATATAACATGAGGGACAGAATCCAGAGAGGCAACACAGATGCGAAGGGATGGAATCCCGGCTACCCGTGCAAGAGCCGAGGCAGCGTGGGGGGGGGGATTCCATCTCTCTCGATGGCACCATCGATCACCAGGAGAAGAGGAAGGTATTCCTTCCTAAGGCCTCAGAAGTAGACTGTCATTGGGAAGCCCGTCATGCCAGCAAGTGGATCATACATAGGGTCGAAGTCGTGCCACCACCATGCAAAGAAGGCCTGGGCCATATGCAGTGCAACAAGGCTTAGCTGCGTGAATCGGTGTGACGTTGCTGGCAAGTTGAACTCAACTTGATAGTAGCCACGTCCCAGCGGATGAATGTCTGTAATCTTTGCGGGTCCACTGATGAGGCTGGCCTACAAAACATCCTTGAGCTGTCCGCGTACTGGGCGGCTACCGACAATCTGGCATAGCAGAGTGGATGCCTCCAGTGATGCAATAGTCATAGCGAGAAGCTGAAGATCCGCTTTCTCGAAAAGGATAAGCAAGTGATGGCGGCCTCGGTTGGGGATGACGGAGCGGTTGCCATGGAGAAGACTAGAAAGAAGCCGAGACTTGTTGAAGAAGAACAACCCCAGAGCTGAGAGAACTGCTTGCAGGGGACGAGGGAACGTAGGAGAGGCTACAAGGGAAGGAAAGAGAGAGGGGGGGGAGGTGCGTCGCTGAGGAGAAAACAAGAGGGAGGGGGGCTAAGGTGGGGACAGGCGGCGAGGGGGTGGGGTGGGGGATGGAAGGCTTTGATGGGGGGGAGAGGAGGAAAGCGAAGAGGAAAGGGGGGGAGGGGGTGAAAACATAGATGGAGGGGAAAGAAATGGCGGCAAGGGGAGATGGAACGAGGAGAGGGGGGGAGAGGCTAGGCGGAGAGGCGAGAGGGGGCGGGTGGGGGAGGATGGGCTCGTGAAGGGGGGGCATAGGCGGAGGAAACGAGGGGCCAGAGGGGGGCATGCGAAGGTGGGGCAGAAGGCGGAGAGCTGTGGGGAGAAGGCGGAGGGGGAGCGTGAGGCACAGAGGGGAAGGGAGGGGGGGGTGCGGAGAGAAGGTGGAGGGGGATCGCAAAGCGCAGAGGGGCAAGGGCGCAGGTGGGCAGCAAACAGAGAGGGGGGGGGGGGGAGCTTGAGGTTAGGCTACGAGCCTAGCTTAATCCCAAAAATGCCTTCATTGTCATCAAATTGACGAGCAATAGAGGGTTTTATGTTGAAGAAGATAAAGGCATGAGCCGTTGCATCTGTGTCAGCCCAGGCATCAATCTCAGCATAAGGAGAAGTAGCATCAGGAGAGGCATTATTACTAGAAACAATACCCCATAGTCGATGATACCAAAGGAGAGTCTTCATCTGTAGTGCCCAATCAAGATAATTGGTTCCATCTAAGATGGATTTCTTGGGAAGTTGAGGAATAGATGAAGAGATGACAGTTGGTGTAGAAACCATGGAATCCTCCTCTTGAATTTATAGCGGAAAGGCTGCAAGTAGTTACTTGGGGGTGGCCCACTCCTCACTAGATGCTAGGTGAGGTGAAAGAAAGATGTAGAACTGTACTCCTACCGGAGATCAAGGCACACGGGTGAAGACGGGAACCGACCCGACGTGCGATGAAGTAAGGAGGGAGAGGCTAACGGAGTAGCTGCCACTAGTCTGGGGTAGCGACAGAATACAAAATATGCTACCACTAGTCCGGGGTAGGGACAGAATACAAAATTAGGAGAGGAGAGGGAGGGTTGGGGAAAAAAAACTCAGCAAGGTGCTACCGTAGAGAAACGCAGCAGAAAAACGCTGATTTGTGGGATGAAGTAGATCTCCAAAACGCAGGCTGCAGCCACGAAGGGAGCAAAGGAGAAAAAAAAATGCAGGCTGAAAACTCTTGTTGCTAATCTGTGGAAGCACAAGAGCTTTGATACCATGTGAGAATATGTGAATATGATGCGGAAGCAAATTGAGAGCACACGAGAGTAGACAGCGAAGAGAGAGTTGAAAAGTATTGAATGTATTGAATGAATTATGAAGGCACCATGGCTATGCTTCTATACATCTCATGTAGAGCAGTCAGCTAGTAGCACTGGAGGACAAATGTCCACGACTGATAAAAATGCCTAAAATAGCCTAAGAAATATGGGAAAAATCCTAAAGATAAATATTTGGATAAAAAGTGCCATAAAATGAAGTAAAAGAGAGCTTGAGATGACATGTCCAATAGCACAAAATTCTGACAATGTCAAAGAGGTGTAATATATGTCCTGCGTGATCCAAGGCTTAAGACCTGTTCTTGGGCAACTGTCAAGATGTCAATGGTGCCCGGAGCCTATATCTGGATAACCTCCCATTCCCAAAGCCCACAAGTGTTGTGCCTGCTGTGTCTCTCTTAAAAGATGACTAGTAATCTACCCCTAAAGATCCATTGTACGGCTTTACTACAGTCATGGCACATGCAAGAGCATGTGATTATCTTGTTGTATGACCCTCTTTAAAATCTTGTAAAGATATGCTTTGTTTAGTTTGGCCTCAACAATAACATGGTGTAATTTTTGATTTTGTGACTGTACTTGCATGCATGTAGGCCATAACAGCGTTGAAGAAAGGTGCCCATCTCTTGAAGTACAGCCGTAAAGGAAAGCCTAGGTTTTGTCCATTTCGGCTCTCTAATGTAAGTCTCATATTTTACCTCAAAAAACAAGCCTGTGATGCAGGCATGCACGCATGCTGGTTGCATGCCTGTGATGAGCCCTATACTTGAGTAACATTCCTTGAATTTTGCAGGATGAAAAGACCTTGATATGGTTATCAGGAAAAGAAGAGATGCAGTTAAACTTGAGTTCTGTGGCCAGAATCATTCCTGGCCAACGCACTGTAATTCTCCCCATTGACCCTTTGCATTAGGTGTCCACCCAAACATTTGAAGTAATGCACTAATTCAATGCCTCATTTTCCAGGCTAGTTTCCATCGAAATCCCACACCGGAAAAAGAGTATCAGTCTTTTTCTCTCATTTTTGGACATGACGAACAATCTCTTGATCTCGTAAGTGTTTCTAGCTTATTGAGTTTTAGGCAATGGGCACCACACAAGTGTAGGCTGGGGGCATTTGAACCCAAGGTTCCCACTGTGGCAGCTGAACCCTCACTACCAGGCTACACTTTTGTGGGTACAATTTCGACTGCTTTTAAAATGTTTGTTTTTTCCTTCGTTACTTCCCCCCCATGCAGGTCTGCAGAGACAAAGATCAAGCTGAACTATGGTTTGTTGGTCTAAAAGCCTTGATAAATGGAAGCCAATCACACAAGTTACGAGTGGATACGAAGAGTGACGGAGCTATGTCATCAGATGGAAATAGCCCCTTAGGCCACATGCGCAAAAAATACAATGCTGGTGGTGGGGCTATTGCTGGTGGTAGTTTACAACAGGTATGTATCACATGCCCTTCAGCTGTCTAACTATGCGTCATCTGAGAAAAAGAAACAAGGGAAGAACCTAGAATCTGTGTCTGGTTGTTATTATCGGGATTATATTAGTAAGACGGCTCTGGTGTTTTGTGTCTCATTTCAGGATTGTGGGGATACCTTTCTAGGTACATATGGAAGCCCTCCTCATCGTGGGTTAGAGAAGACCAATTTGGCAGCCACCATGAGCTCAATGGAGTCCAGGAAGAGCTATCCAGAGGGAGGTTTGATGGGGGACTCTTTGAAATCTTGTGATTCGGATTTAGTAGCAGAGACTATAAAAACCCAGTTTAAAGATAGTAGCTCAGAGGCATTCAGAGTAAGTCTATCGAGTATGATAAGCTCCTCAAGTCATGGATCGGGACAAGATGAGGTGGAGGCTTTAGGTGATATATACATGTGGGGTGAAGGACTTGGTGATGGGCTTTTGGGTGGTGGCTCATGCAGAGCTGAAAGTGGCTCTGGCTTGAAGATGGATTCTCTACTACCAAAGCATTTAGAATCAGCTGTGGTATTGGATGTCCACAATATTGCATGTGGTAGAAGGCACGCCGCGTTAGTAAGTAGACAAGGAGAAGTCTTCTGCTGGGGACAAGAGTCAGGAGGCAGACTTGGCCATGGAGTCGATGCCGACGTGGCTCATCCACAGCTAGTTGAAACACTAGTGAATGCTTGTGTGGAATATGTCGCTTGTGGGGAATATCACACTTGTGCAGTGACACTAAGTGGAGATCTTTATACATGGGGGGATGGCACTCGTAGTTTTGGCCTTCTTGGTCAAGGTAATGATTTCAGTCATTGGATGCCTAGAAGGGTTCATCTCTCAGAGGGCATTAGGATCTCAAGTGTTGCTTGTGGTCCTTGGCATACTGCACTGATAACATCTGCAGGACAACTCTTCACCTTTGGCGATGGGACTTTTGGAGCCCTTGGACATGGTGACAGGGCCAGTGCCTCTTTTCCTAAAGAAGTAGAATCCTTGAAAGGTCTCAAAACTGTCGGGGTAGCCTGCGGGGTCTGGCACACGGCTGCAGTAGTTGAGGTGATAATGGGCTACTCAGATGCCAATGCTTGTTCATCTGGGAAGCTTTTTACTTTTGGTGATGGTGACAAGGGCCGCCTTGGGCATGGTGATAAGGAGCAAAAGTCTGTTCCAACTTGTGTGGCTGCTCTTGTAGACTGCAATTTTCGCCAGGTGGCCTGTGGACACAGTCTAACTGTCGCTCTTACGACATCAGGTACAGTGTTTACCATGGGAAGCACTGTTTATGGCCAGTTAGGAGACCCACATGCCACTGGACAGTATCCTCTACTTGTAGAAGGTAAATTGTGGGAAGCATTGGTGGAGGAGATTGCATGTGGCTCACACCATGTAGCTGTACTGACTTCAAAAACAGAGGTTTATACCTGGGGCAAGGGTGCCAATGGACGGCTTGGGCATGGAGATGTTCAAGACAGGCATACTCCCACATTGGTTGAGGCACTTAAAAACAAGCAAGTGAAGAGCATATCTTGCGGGTCAAGCTTTACAGCTGCTGTTTGTTTGCATAAATGGCTTTCAGGAGCAGACCAGTCTGTCTGTTCAGGATGTCGGTTATCTTTTGGCTTTACTAGAAAGCGGCATAACTGCTACAATTGTGGGCATGTCTTCTGCCATACATGTAGCAGCAAGAAGGCCACCAAAGCAACACTGGCTCCCAGTCCCAAAAAGCCATATCGTGTCTGCGACCCTTGCTACACCAAGTTGAAGATGGCAGCAGATGTTGTCATGAGCTCCCAGATTGTAGGCCTGAAAAAAAGTAGTGCCATACAGCAGTCTTTGGAGTCCAAAGAGAGGACAGAAAAAGTAGAAGTGAAGCAATTGAAGGTGCAGTTATCACTACCTAGGCTGCCTCTTGTAGAGCAGTCTAAGCAGCATGAAGAGAAATCTCCCTCTAAACAGATTAAGAAGCCAGAGTCTCTAAGGCGTGTCTCGCCTGCTCCAAGTGAGACAATCTTGTGGAGTGCTGCTAGTATGTCTGCATTCTATGACACAGATTCTTCACGATACAAACACCCCATTTCACCAATATCTGTCCCACCACCAAGGACTCTGGCATCAGTCATCTCACCCTTGTCAAGGCGGTCCAGTCCTCCACGCTCTACAACTCCAACCCCGACCGTGTCGGGACTTACTTCTCCAGATTTTGTGTTTGACGAGCTAAAGAAGACAAACAAAAGTTTGACTCAAGAAGTTTTGAAGTTGCAGTCCCAGGTACTTGAGCTTTTGTAGAGACACCCTCCTTTGTGCATGTTCATTTGGGGTCAACAACATAGAAACTGTGCCTTTGATTGACCAAGAGGAGTCTGAACTGTGAACTATGTGTGTATTACAGGTTGAATTTCTCACTCAATGTTGTCAGGCCCAAGAAGGGCAGCTGCAGCATGCTGCGATTGAGCTGCAAATGGCCAATGTGGTTGCTGCAGACGAAACCACAAAATGCAAAGCCGCAAAGGAAGTTATACGGTGCCTGACAATACAGGTAGGTTTGGCCCAAGCATTCTTTGCAGAAAAAGTTGAATAGGGATTTTGTTTGTCTTGTAGGAGGGTTTGGATCTGAATGTGATTTTTGGGCTTCTTGCAGCTGAAAGATTTGGCAGAGAAGCTACCTTCACAAGTGCATAATAATGGTGGGACAGTCACACCTTTTTCCCCAGTTTTAGATGCAGCAGGGGTGTCAGAGGCAGGTGCTTTTGATTATCTTGGTATACCAGAGGTTGAAGGCATCTGCTTTCATGATCAGAAATACAGTGGAAATCCAACCATTCGAATCGTTCGAGACACCGAATCAAATGCTGCAACCAGTCCATATGCGACACCTAATGGAGCATTGCATTTACCACAAAGGACTACTGCCTCTCAACATGTAATGCCCAGGGTTGTAGAGACTGCAGATGCTTCACACAGTGGGAGAAAACATATCGCTGGGCAATGTGCACTGAAAGTTTCAGAGGATGTTCAGGTAGCTGAAAAGACTTCGGAAACTTTGAGCAGTAGAATCTCTACATCAGGATCATTGGAGGATAGTGAAGCAACTGGGAAGGATGCAGATATATCCAATGGTGAGAACACATCTTTACCCATGAATGGCAATCATGCACAACAGCATGTGGAGACCGAATGGGTGAAGCAACATGAACCTGGGGTGTACATTACGTTTACATCTTTACCAGGTGGTGGCAAGGATTTGAAACGAGTAAGGTTCAGGTCAGTAAGTACAGAATCCCCTTAGAGTTAGATTATTGAGATTGTATGAGCTAGTCAGACATACTGACATTCACACATATACGCGCGAGAGAGAGAAAGAAAGACATATTAAGCGTCTACTAAAGACCCAATGGGCCTATAAGACCAAAGTGATACAATGATGTCCATGGCATATCTCATCATGGAATGAAAATAAAACAGAAAGAAAACATAAATATAGCTATGTCACTGGGGTGATACAAAACTGTCCATGGAAACTCGTCATGGAATACTAAGAACATAAAAACATGGGAGCAACATCAGCTCTCCGAGAGAGAGAAATGAAATGAAATGAAATGATATATTAACGTCTTCAGAAGGCCAAAATGACCTATGAGACCAAAAAGGTTACAACAATTGGTGGATCTGATACAATGTCTGTGTAAGAAAAGCTAAAAACAACTAACTGAAACTGAAATAACTATGAGGAAAAGTACGGTACTAGGAGCTCCTAATGGATAACATCTGGGAGGAAAACTCCAGCAACAAAGGTAAGCATCATACACATCACTATCCAAAGAAGTCTCTCATCGGTCGATGGCGGATATCCTCAATGTCCTCCATGGTGAGTACTCCGACTGGACGTCTCCCATGCCATGCTAGTATGGTCCTGATCCTCTGTTGTAGTCTCCGCCGGTGTCGAGATGGGCCTCTCATCTTGGGGCGCCTGGACCGCCCCAGCTCTATAGCCCGATCAATCAGTGTACCTCTAGTGCGGCTATACTCTGGGGCTAGCTACAATGCCTGTTGGCCTGACTGCTCAATCTCTGGTCGAAAGAAGTCTGTAATCTGCCTCTGTAGGTGTCTCTCCCTCTCTCATCCCCTCCCTCTCAAGAGACCCTCTCTATGTCTACGAAGCTCCAGCAAGTATAATCCAAGGCATCTCTGATCCTGGTATCTCATGACTCTAGAAAGTGGTCCGAAACCCTCTCTAAACAGGCAGTGAAAACGGCCTCGTATCTCATAATATACTGGACAGTGACATATGTAATGTAACTCTGTCTCTGGCTCCATCTGGCATAGCTGGCAAATCCTGGCCTCAGCTGGTACTCCTCTGAATCTGCCAGTCTCAATCTCTAGCTGGTGTGAGGATGTGCGCATCTGACCAATAGCACACCGTACCCCATGAGAAAGATGAGTATCCATGTAGCTGGGTCTAATCACAAACCCATCCTGCGTGAGCTGGAGAAGATGATCTCTATAGAAAGCCATCTTCGTACCAAGCTCCTGTGTCGGCTGTATCCATATCCTCCTAGTGTCCAGCTGAATCAAGTCCTGCCTGATAAGTCTGGTAATCTCTGCCCGTGTGAGAGAGAGGGAGGGTGCATCCAGGGAGTACTGAAATGGAGGTAGCCTTTCCATACTAAAGCCATGCAACTGGAACCAAGCTGTCATCTGTGCATACCAACATGATCCGTCTCCTTGTGATGCCAACTGTCGTGAAGACTCCAGGGCTAAGCGAGCATATCTGTCTCTAGGGAGAGCCCAAGTGCTATGTATAAAGGAGACTGATCGAGTGAGTGCCTCTACCATCTCTGCACGGATAATATCATGTGGTACGGAGGCCTTGGCCCTAATCATCCGGGAAATCATAGAAACCAAGGGCCTCTCCATATGTCTCCATCCATCAGTGCTACCAGCTCGGCTGTGGTGATCTACTGAGGGTCCCCATATCTCCACTCCATACAGCATGGCTGAAGTGACCAAAGTGTCAAAGAGCGAGAGCTTTGTTCGAGGTTCCTGAAACTGAACCTGCGAACACATCCTCTCTAGTCTCCCCAATGCTGCATAAGCTCTGGTCAATCTGGTCTCCGCTGCTCTCCTCAAGGAAAATAGTGGGCCACTGAAAACCACACCAAGGTAAGTATATGCATCTGTATACTCCACTGTCTCCTGACCATATGTAAAGGTGGGTACTGACCTCCTAACCCACTGTGCTGTGGTGTTAAACACCATCACCTTAGTTTTACCAAGGTTAACAGACAATCCACTGTCCTGTGCAAATGTGTGCAATGCATCCAAATGACGCTGCATCCCCTTTGGAGAATCTGAGATCAGCACAATATCATCAGCATACAATAACAACGGAATCCATGTCCCTGCTAGCTGTGCTCCTCTGTCACCCTCCCGCTCTACATAGTCTGAAACCTCATCCACGTATATCCCAGATAAGGTGGGAGAAAGGGGGCAGCCCTGTTTCACCCCAATAGTGGAGTGAACCATCTCAGATATACCCTGAGTAGTACGTACCTGCCCCACAACTGTCCTGTATAAAGCCATGATTCCCCAAATCAGCTCTGTGGGCACTCCCATCTCCTGTAGTCTGCGCATGAGTCTGGCTCTCGGTACTGTGTCAAAAGCTTTGCGGAAATCCACAAAGCAACAATAAATCCTCCTGCCATATAATCTGCCCTCCTCAATAATAGCTCTGAGTGTCAAGATATGGTCAAGAGTGGAGAAACCTCTCCTGAACCCTGCCTGCCCTGATGCACGTATGCCCCCTCTCTCTGCCCATCTACTCAACTCCTGCTCAAGAATAGATGCAGCCAATGTGTGACCAATCATGATGGTACGATAATTCCCAATAAGCATGGGATCCCCTGACTTGAAGATAGGCACAATCGCGGACATATTCCAAGTCTCAGGAAAACCCTCACACATGGCTCGGTTAAACATCATAGCAATAAGCTCTGCAAGCATATCTCTAGCATGAATAAAGTGCTCTGCTACCAAACCATCATGATCATATGCTCTCCCAGTCCTCATCCTATCAATAGCTTTCCTTACCATCTCAGCAGTAAAGAAAGCACATGTCTCTGGGCATGGCTCCGATGGGTTTGGCAGGGGCGGCTGTCCTGCTGCTGTGTACAGGGATGCTGCATACTCACCCCAAATCTCTGTGGAGGTAATGGCTGGTGATGGTGAATGCTCATGGAATAGTCTCCATGCCTCGCCTGAGTCCTGACTCATAAATAACTGATACAAATCCCTCTCTAACTGAGCAAGATAAGCCCTCTTCTTCCGTCGCACTAGGTGCCGGAAGGTAATCCGTGACTGTCTGTGAGTGGTAACACCCATGAGCACCTCTCTCTGTAATCTGATCCTCATCTCTCTGCACTCCTCATCATACCAACTGTTCTGGGGCATGTTCCCAGATCGTCTCCGTGTAGGCTGACTATGGGGATATGCCTCTGATGTTGCAGCATGAAGCGTATCTATCAATATCTGAGTGAGCTTATCTAATGGCCGTCCTGGCTCCTTGGCACATAAGCGTCTGTATATCTCATCCGTGTACACGGTGTCAGTCTCCCTCGTAAAGGTATAACGAGTGTGTGTGGAGACCTGTCCCAATGGAGCGGTGCTGAACTGAAATGTAAGAGTGAAGGACAAGATAGCATGATCCACTGCTATTCCAACCGGCCTAGTGCCTACCATAAAATCCTGAAAAGAGGGAATGAGACTGGGTGAGCCATAACATAGTCCACTGTACTAGCACCATGCCTATGTGGAAAGCAAGTGAAACCGCCCGATGTCGGGAATCTCTGTAGGCCATTCAAGATGGCCAATCCATGTGTAGTCCCCATGTCTATCAAATACCGCCCATACACTGTATGTTCCTCATCCTGTGAGAGTCTAGATAGGCCCATATCCCTAACATCAAGCTCCCTCAACATCTCCTCTGAGGTATCATAAAATACTGTCTGGTTATGGGCGGTCCTGGCATTGAAGTCCCCCAGGAGAATGATGTCACCATCCCTGGAGAACTCCCAAATGTCATCATCCAAAATAGAGAAGGGAATCTGCCCGCTAGGTGATGCATACACTGATGTACTAGGAGCAAAATAGCATATAGCAATGTAGAGATATCTGTCCGTCTTTGCCCTCAGTCTAACCCACATGTACCTAGCCTGCTCATCTCTGCGGACTATATGTATCAGTGGCTGTAGCTCCTCTCCAAACAATACTGCCACTCCTCCTGAGCCCCGTCCTCTATGCTCTGAACGAGTCTCCTGTCTACAAGCTCTCCCCCATCGGTATCCACTAACATGTGGCATGGACTGTCCAGGAGCCTGATGCGTCTCACAGTAGAAGATGATGTCCCTCCCAGTGAAACTATCCTCAAAAGCCCCTACATCAAGACGTAGAGATCCATTACAATTCCAAGTAGCAACTTTGAGTGTAGTCCCATAGGTCTCGCGCCGTCATGAAGAGCGCCTCTCCATAATCACCACTCTACCATCTCTATAGAAGGCCACTTTCCCTTTCTCTCGGGCTGCCCTCATCTCTGGCATAACTTCTTTCATGTGGACAAGTTGCGAGAGTGTGAGGTCATCTCCAAGAAATATTCCCATCTTCTTGAGTGTAGGACGTCTCTTCAAGAAGTCCTTCTTCGCTTCCATGGAGGGGAAACAAATGATAAGTGCTCTCTCCTTAGAAGATTCGCCACCACTACCTTCTCTCTTCTTTCCCACTCTCCATGCCTTTGTGTGCGTGGCTTCAATGCCCATCATAGAGAAGAGCTCCTTGGTTTCCCCTTCCGCATCATCACGGTCTTTTAGACCGGACACTCGTGCATGTAAGGCCCGGGTCTTCCTCCTTTGCTCCTCTTCAAGGGTCATGATGGTGGGAGTGGGGATGGCTGGCGATTCTTTACCTTTCCCTTTCTTGGCGACCTCGATCCATTTCTCCGCCTCGTCCATCTTCTTTTGTGTCTTTGTGATCACCTCCACCCATGAAGATGTCTTCTCTTTATGTTGCTCCTCCTCCTCTCGAATGATTCTTATTTGTTCCTTGATGGTATTCAGCTCTTCAAGAAAGGAGGGCTGAAATTTTCCATCCTCAAGATTGCTTTTTGAAGTGGCTGCCAACTCCTTTTTGAGGGCTGAGATTTCAGCCGCTTGACTCTTAGCATGCAATTTGGCCTCCACTAGTTCCTCCTTTAAAGCTGAAATCTCAGCCTCTTGCTTGGAAGATCTCTCTTCGAGCTCTTGGATTTTGTCAAATCCCTTCTCGAGTTTGGAGAGGCGGTTTATGATTGCGGTGACGGAAGAGTCGACCATCTTCTTGTTTTCTTTGATAATTGTGCCGAGCTTGTCCTCCACCTTCACGAGCTCCTCTTTAAACCCGGTCTTGGTCATGACTTTTTGCATTCCCACAGCCAATGGACTGAAAATTAATCCATGACACAGGAGCAAAACAGCAGCAACAGGGGGGGGTTTCAAGTCATGTAGGGAAAAGGGGGAAAAAAGGGGAAAGAGAGGAGAAGAGAGTTATGTTGCTGCCTTGGGGGCCTGTGGAAGGGTGCGTGGGAGAAGGCAGGCGGAAAGACAGGCAGGCAAGCAGCGAAGGGGGGCACAAGGCGGCAAAAACGAAAACGAAAAAGGGCAGGGCGGCGAACAGAGAAGCGAAAGGGGGGCAGGGCGCAGGCGGGGGGGGCGCAGGCGGGCAGCGAAGAGGGGGGAGCCGGCGCAGGGGCGAAGGGGGGCAGGGCGGCGCAGGGGCGAAGGGGGGCAGGGCGGCGAACAACGAAGCGAAAGGGGCGAAAAGACAGGCAGGCAAGCAGCGAAGGGGGGCATAGGGCGGCAAAAACGAAAACGAAAAACGAAAATGAAACAGGGCAGGGCGGCGAACAGCGAAGCGAAAGGGGGGCAGGGCGGGAGGGGGGGGCGCAGGCGGGCAGCGAAGAGGGGGGAGCCGGCGAAGGGGTGAACAGAGGGCAGGGCGGTGCAGGGGCGAAGGGGGGCAGGGCGGCGAACAGAGGGCAGGGCGGCGCAGGGGCGAAGGGCGGCAGGGCGGCGAACAGCGATGCGAAAGGGGCGGAAAGACAGGCAGGCAAGTAGCGAAGGAGGGCACAGGGCACCAAAAACGAAAACGAAAAACGAAAACGAAACAGGGCAGGGCGGCGAACAGAGGGCAGGGCGGCGAACAGCGAAGCGAAAGGGGGGCAGGGCAGGAGGGGGGGGCGCAGGCGGGCAGCGAAGAGGGGGGAGCCGGCGAAGGGGTGAACAGAGGGCAGGGCGGCGCAGGGGCGAACAGCGAAGCGAAAGGGGCGGAAAGACAGGCAGGCAAGCAGCGAAGGAGGGCACAGGGCAGCAAAAACGAAAACGAAAAACGAAAACGAAACAGGGCAGGGCGGTGAACAGAGGGCAGGGCGGCGAACAGCGAAGCGAAAGGGGGGCCGGGCGGGAGGGGGGGGCGCAGGCGGGCAGCGAAGAGGGGGGAGCCGGCGAAGGGGTGAACAGAGGGCAGGGTGGTGCAAGGGCGAAGGGGGGCAGGGCGGCGAACAGAGGGCAGGGCGGCGCAGGGGCGAAGGGGGGCATGGCGGCGAACAGCGAAGCGAAAGGGGCGGAAAGACAGGCAGGCAAGTAGCGAAGGGGGGCACAGGGCGGCAAAAACGAAAACGAAACAGGGCAGGGCGGCGAACAGAGGGCAGGGCGGCGAACAGCGAAGCGAAAGGGGGGCAGGGCGAGGGGGGGGGGGGGGGGGGGCGCAGGCGGGTAGTGAAGAGGGGGGAGCCAGCGAAGGGGTGAACAGAGGGCAGGGCGGCAAACAGAGGGCAGGGCGGCGCAGGGGCGAAGGGGGGCAGGACGGCGAACAGCGAAGCGAAAGGGGCGGAAAGACAGGCAGGCAAGCAGCGAAGGGGGGCACAGGGCGGCAAAAACGAAAACGAAAAACGAAAACGAAACAGGGCAGGGCGGTGAATAGAGGGCAGGGCGGCGAACAGCGAAGCGAAAGGGGGGCAGGGCGGCGGGGGGGGGAGCCGGCGAAGGGGGGCAGGGCGGCGAACAGAGGGCAGGGCGGCGCAAGGGCAAAGGGGGTAGGGCTGCGAACAGCGAAGCGAAAGGGGGGCCGGGGGGGGGGGGGGGGGGGGGGGGAGAGAGAGAGAGAGAGAGAGAGAGAGAGAGAGAGAGAGAGAGAGAGAGAGAGAGAGAGAGAGAGAGGGAGGGAGGGAATGAAATGAAATCTTATATTAACGTCTTCAAAAGGCCATAATGACCTACGAGACCAAAAAGTTACATCATGGTGGATCTGATACAATGTCTGGATAAAAAACTAGAAAATGAAAAATAAAGATGATACTACTGGCACCTAGAAAATGAAACTGGAACTGGAAGGTAAACAGAAACCCTTATAGGGTGTGAATATAGTGAGGGGGGGGGGGTACGCTATGGAGGTGAGTGGAGTACAGTGAGGGGATACAATATCATGTGGGACGGGGGGGTACACTATGGAGGTGCCTCCATCTCATAATATGTGCCGCATCGGACGCTGGCGGATCTCCTCAATATCCTTTGTGGTCAGCACCCTGACTGGGTGTCCGGCATGTCTCGCAAGAATAATCCGAATCTGCCACTGCAACCTCCGTCTATGCTGGGATGCCCTCCTCCGTAGTCGTGGGCGTCTGGAGCACCCAAGCTCAATTGCACGATCAATCAGTGTACCGCTGGTGTGGGCGGTATCCATGTCTTGCTGCTGCTATGGTCCATCTGGCGCAGTGATGGCTGGACTAAAGAAGTCTGTAATGTGCCTCTGAGTCTGGCTCTTTGTGCGCCTAAGCAGGCTATCTCTATATCTCCGCAGCTGAAGCAAGAACAATCCCAAACACCTCTGGTCCTGGTACCCCATGACTCTGGAAAGTGGTCCAAAACCCTCTCTGAATAAACAGTGGAAACGACCACGTATCTCATAGTATGCAGTACAATGGCATATATAATGCAGCTCTGTCTCTGGCTCCCCATGCCATACTCGACATATCCTGGCCTCAGCTGGTATACCTCTATATCGGCCAATCTCAATCTCAAGCTGGTGTGAGGATGTGCGAATCTGACGGCATGAGACAAGTGTACATCCATGTAACTGGGTCTGATCACAAAACCATCTGCCGTGAGCTGAAGAAAATGCTCTCTGTAGAAAGCCATCTTCGTGCCCAGCTCCTCAGTCGGCTGTATCCATGTCCTCCTAATGTCCAGCTGAACTAAATCCTGACGGACTGTCCGTGTGAGAGTGAGAGAGGGTGCCTCCAGAGAATACTGGAAGGGAGGCAATCTGTCCATGCTAAAACCATGTGCCTGGAACCAAGATGTCATCTGTCCATACCAACAAGCCGTGTCTCCCTGTAAAGCTAACTGTCGGGAGGACTCAAGGGCGAGGCGTGCATATTTGTCTCGGGGGAGATCCCACAAGCCATGTATGTAGGAGACTGATCTCGTAAGAGCCTCAATCACCAGAGGGGCAGCCGCCAGCTCTGCTCGAATAATCTCATGAGGTACCAAGGCCTTGGCTCTAATAATCCTAGCAATCATAGATACCAAAGGCCTCTCCATACCTCTCCACGCGCCTGCACTGTGATGGCCCGCTGAAGGTCCCCATATCTGCACTCCATAAAGCATAGCTGATGTCACTAGAGTGTCAAAAAGCCAAAGTTTCGTTCGAGGTTCCTGAAACTGAACCTGCGAACACATCCTCTCCAAACCACCTAGGGCTGCATGTGCTCTAGTCAATCTAGTCTCTGCTGCTCTCCTCATCGAAAACACTGGCCCACTGAAATACTACCCCAAGATATGTATATGCATCTGTATACTCCACAATCTCCTGCCCATATGATCGCGTTACCCACTGTGGCGTGGTGTTAAACACCATAACCTTGGTTTTGCCAAGGTTGACAGACAATCCACTATCATGTGCAAACTCATGTAAAGCATCCAGATGCATACCCTCAGGGGAGTCAGAGATCAACACAATATCATCAGCATATAACAATAGTGGGATCCATGTACCTACTAGCCGGGCTCCTCTGTCCCCCAATCTCTCAATGTAGTCAGAAGCCTCATCCACATACATACCAAACAATGAAGGAGATAATGGGCAACCTTGCTTCACTCCTATAGTGGAGTGAACCAAAGTAGAGACCCCCTCTGGGGTGCGTACCTGTCCTGCCAACTGATCTATATAAAGCCATAATCCCCCATATGAGCTCTGTGGGTACCCCCATCTCCTGTAATCGCCTCTTCAATCTGGCTCTGGGCACTGTATCAAATGCTTTGCGGAAGTCCACAAAGCTACAATAAATCCCTCGCCCATGCGACCTACCCTCCTCAATAATGGCCCGCAGAGTCAAGATGTGGTCAAGAGTAGAGAAACCTCTCCTGAACCCTGCCTATCCCTCTGCTTGAATGCCCTCTCTCTGCCCATCTACTCAACTGCTGCTCAAGAATGGATGCATACAATCGTGCTAGTGTGTGACCAATCATAATAGTGCGATAATTCCCTGGCTCCATAGGGTCCCCTGACTTGAAGATAGGCACGATGTTGGACATACTCCAAGTCTCGGGTAAGCCTTCACACATAGCACGATTGAACATCACTGCTAGAAGCTCTGCCAGCATGTCTCTCGCATGAATAAAGTGCTCAGCGACCAATCCATCATGCTCATATGCTCTCCCAGTCTTCATCCTATCAATGGCCTTCCTTACCATCTCTGCGGTAAAGAAAGTACATGTCTGTGGGCATGGTGCTAGCGGGTCAGGAAAAGGTGTCTGTCCAGGAACTGTATATAGAGATGCTGCATAACTACCCCAGACCTCTGTAGAAGTGATGGCCAAAGCAGGGGAGGACTCATGAAACAAACGCCAAGCCTCCCTCGAATCCTGGCTCAAGAACAGCTGGTATAATTCCTGCGCTAGCTGAGCAAGGAAGGCCCGCTTCTTCCTTCGCACAAGGCGCCGGAAGGCAATACGTGACTGTCGGTGAGTAGTGACTCCCAAAGCAACCTCCTGCTGCCGCCGTCGGGCTCTTGTCTCTCTGCACTCCTCATCATACCAGCTGTTCTGGGGCATACACCCAGAACGCTGTCTCTGTCCAGGCTGAGTATGTGGATATGCCTCTCTCGCTGCATCTTGTAAAGTCTCTGTCAGTATATGGGTCAGCTCCTCCAAAGGTCTCCCGTGTACAGACGTCTATAAATCCCATCTCTGTAGACAACATCAGTCTCTGAAGTAAAAGTATATTGAGTGTGATCTGCCCCTCGTGTCCTTTGAGCTGTGGTAAAGTGAAAAGAGATGGCCAATGTCAACAATGCATGATCCACTACTGCCCCAATGGGCCGAGATCCAAATGTGAAGTCCTCAATGCATGAAACAAAGCTCGGCATAGCCATAACATAATCCACTGTGCTAGCACCATGTCTATGTGGAAAGCAAGTAAATCCAACTGCTGACGGAAACCTCTGCTAGCCATTAAGTATGGCCAACCCATGTGCAGTCCCCATATCTACCAAATATCTCCCATACTCTGTGATCTCCACATCCTATGAGCGTCTGTCTAATCCCATATCCAGAGTGTCCAGCTCTCTCAGCATCTCCTCTGAGGTATCATAAAAGGCTGTCTGCTCGTCCGGGCATTAAAGTCCCCTAACAGGATGATGTCTCCATCCCTAGAGAACTCCCATATGTCATCATCTAGCACAGAGAAAGGAGACTGCCCTCTAGGTGCTGCATATGTCGATGTACTAGGAGCAAAATAGCATATGGCAATATACAGGAATCTGCCTATGTCGGCCCTCAGTCTCACCCACATATATCTGGCCTGATCATCTCTCCGAACGATGTGTAGAAGCGGTTGCAGCTCCTCCCTGAAAAGAAGTGCCACCCCCTTGATCCTCTACTACTGTGTACCGATCTCGTCCCTACTCTGCAAGCTGTCTCCCATCTGTATCCTGTCACCTGTGGCATCATCTGACCAGGGGCCTGGTGAGTCTCCGAGTAGAAGACTATATCTCTATCTCTAAAGGTGTCCTCAAAGGCACCCACATCACGTCTGAGGGATCCATTGCAGTTCCAGGCTGCGAGCTTTAATTTGGTCCCATAGGTCTTGCACCGTCATGTAGAGCGTCGCTCCACGATGACCACCCTCCCTTCTCTATAAAATGCTATCTTTCCCTTTTCTCTTGCCGCCCTAATCTCTGGCATGACTTCCTTCATATGTGCAAGCTGTGAAAGAGTAATATCGTCACCAAGAAAAATGCCTGTATTCTTTAAAGTGGGTCGCCTCTTCAAGAACTCCTCCTTCGCCTGAATAGAGGGGAAGCGAAGTATGAGAGCTCTTTCCTTTGATGTTTCCCCGTTGCCTCCGCTTTTTTTGCCCACTCTCCAGGATTTTGCGTGTGCCGGACTGTCAATCCCCATCAACACCATAAGCTCTTTCACCTCCTCTTCATTTTTATCCCCGTCTTTAAGACCGGTAATCCTCACATGCAAAGCACGTGTACGTCCTCGTTGTTCCTCTTCCAAAGTCATGTTAATGAATGTAAGTGTAGGGGTTGTTGTCTCCTTACCTTTACCCTTCTTGGGGACCTCTATCCACTTCTCCGCTTCATCCATCTTCCTTTGAGTCTTGGTGATGACTTCCACCCATGAGGAAGTCTTTGCTTCGTGTTGCTTCTCTTCTTCCTTAATTGCCCGTACTTGTTCCTTGATAACCTTGAGCTCTTCTATCATGGATGGCTGAATTTCACCTTCTTCAAGTCCACCATTTGCCTTAGCCTCTACAAGCTCCCTCTGAAGAGCTGAAATTACGCCTTTGAGCGTGTTGACTTCCCCGTGAAGGTCTTTGACTTCTACTATGAGGTCCTCCTCCTCCTCTTTCCACCGCTTACCCTCATTGAATACCATTTGGAGAAAGTTGGCTTTCTCCTTCCACCATCCCTCCATCTCCGCCTTCCATTCCTTCATCTCCTTTTCCACATTTGTTATCCTCTTGTTTGTGACCATAAAGGTCGCCTTCGTCGGGTTGCGCAAGGGGGAAGCCATGGAAGAAGCGAGAGAGAGAGAGAGAGAGAGAGAGAGAGAGAGAGAGAGAGAGAGAGATTGCAGATCTGAAATTCAGAAAGTGCAGCCAAACCCTAAAACGCAGCTAGAAACCTAAATGGCAGCATGGGCAGAGAGAGAGAGAGAGATGGAGGGGTCAAAAAGCGGAGTGCAGGCAGGCAAGAAGGCGCACAGGCGGGGAGGAGGGGAGGGAGAGATGTGGGCAAAGTGGGGGGGGCGCAGGCAGGCAGCAGGAGGGAGGGGCGAAGGGCAGGCAGCGGGAGGGAGAGCGAATGGGGGGGCGCAGGCGGGCACCGGGGAGGGGGGGGGGCGCAAGCAGGCAGCGGGAGAGAGAGCGAAGGGGGACGAGGCAGGCAGCCGGAGAGGGGGGGGGGGCGGTGCAGCGGGAGAGAGAGCGAAGGGGGCAGCGGGAGGGGGGGTGCAGCGGGAGAGAGGGCGAAGGGGGGTGAAGGGGGGCGAGGCAGGCAGCGGGAGGGGTGGGCGCAGAGAGAGAGAGAGAGAGAGAGAGTCGTATTAACGTCCGCGGAATGCCTTGAAGGCATATGGGACCAAAAGACATGACATCACAATCATTACAATCCACTTCGGGGTGCACTTCGGCGCAAGTGCGCACAAGCGTGAACATTGAAAATAAAAATAAAAAGTTAAGGGTCAACTACCATGTGTAATATGAAATGCTTGTGGTACGTAGGAGAGAGCCAGTTAGTGGGGTTTTGTTTTTGAGCTGCATAGGTGTAATCTCATCTGCGAGCCACAGCTTGGTTGGAGTGCCTTGGATTGTCGCAAAACCTTGATCTTGTCCTCCTTGGTTTCATAGCATAGGACGGCCTGTCCCCCTTTCGGGATAATGAGATATGGATTGCCTATGTCGATGGAGGGGAGAACCCTGCTGTCCCATCCAGTTCCATGGGTTAGCCAACCTCCCAACCACTGTAGTGATGGGATGCAATTAGGAATTTGGTTAGGTTTTGTCCCGGGTACCAGGGAAAAGAGTTCCCAGGCCCCCTAGCCGGAAGTTCATGCAAACTTAAAACTAGTCACACCACTTACGCACCCAATATGAAATTGCCTTTTTCTCAGCATCAGCTAACTTTAAACAATTCTTTAATGAAACCATTATGTCACTGATCACTATCCTCAAAATCTCTAGTTAAATCCATATTTCCAATCATTCACTCATCGGTGTACTTATGGCATCATTGGCAACCAGAACGCTCACCACCTGTTCACTCAGGGGCCTTTTCAATAGTTCCTAGCTCATAGTACCCGACAATATTTTCACATATAAAAATCAAGATGGAATCCTTGTTGAAGATCAGCAAGATCAATCAACAGATCCATATAAGAGAGCCATGGACTCATCCGTTGAGGACCAGCAAGGTCTATCAACCAGATCCATGCCCGGTTTCAGAAAACAACTGTTACTCCTTGTTCCAATATCTTTCACGACGCATGTGTGGGTATCTTCGGCGACCCAGAGCCCGAGCACCGTATGGTCAACACCCTCTAGGATCCTTCTCAGGTGACCTAGCGCTTCACTCTTCCTTGGTCCCTCATCCACCGTACCGGAAGCTTACCATTTAAATCGAACCGAGGCTGGTCAAGACCTCGGTCGACCTTGCTACGCGAGACATCCTCCGTTGACTCTCCGTCAGCAGTTGTAACTTTATCAGTTAGGTCTCCATGATCTTAATCCATAAGATGGTCAAAATGCTTCCCCAGCATTCTTGACATAAAACAGTCATTTACAAACAGTCACAAAATACAGTTTCTATATCGAACTCTCGTCTTTCCACATTATCCCTCCTCAGTCCACATTACTTATTCCACATTCCATTCAATGTGTACTCATTCTCATCCATTCACTCATATCGACGACACATTATTTCACATACACATTCACATTCATTATTCTACATACATGTCCATGTTCGTACATCCACATCATAGATCCAATCCCATATCCGCATTCATACATACACATCCATATCCACATCCACATCATAGATCCAATCCCATATCCGCATTCATACATACACATCCATATCCACATCCATACATCCACATCCACATCCACATCCACATCTACATGCATACATCCATTTTCACATTCTCATTCATACATCCACATTCACATACATACATCCACATCCGTATCTACATCCATACATCCACATTCACATCCACATTCACATTCACATCCACACATCCACATCTACATACATACATCCATTTTCACATCCTTATTCATACATCCACATCCACATACATACATACATCCACATCCACATCCATACATCCATACATACACATCCACATTCACATTCACATCCATATCTACATTCATACATCCACATCATATTCATTCTCGCCCTATCACAACCCATATACATCTTATCCCATCAGATACACTTTTTACCTCATCCCATACACATCTGATCACATCCTAACTCATCTTAGCACATCCTATCACATCTCATACACCTCTTATGATATCCTATCACATCTCATACACATCTTATCACATCCTATCACATCTCATACACCTCTTATCATATCCTATCACTTTCCATACGCATCTTATCACATCTTATCATATCTCATACACCTCTTATCACATCCTATCACTTCCCAAACGCATCTTATCACATCTTATCGCATCTCATACACCTCTTATCACATCCTATCACTTTCCATACGCATCTTATCACATCTCATATACCTCTTATCACATTCTAATATCTATTTATAGAATACAAGAGAATTTTTATATTTGATATAAGATTTCTTTACGCATCTATTTATGTATAAATTCCATTTAAGGAGACTAACACTTTCGAAATAAAAATCAATCTTTTATGCATCTTTCTATGCATAAATTCATTTTAAATGAGAATGACACTTTTGGATTAAAATAAATTCTTTATGCATCTTTCCATGCATGAATCTAATTTAGTAGGAATTACACTTTTAGAATAAAAGAATTTCTCTTATGCATCTAATTTATGCATAAAATCCATTTATGATGAAAATCACACTTTTAGTATAAAAAAAATATCTTTTATGCATACCTCTATGCATGAAATCCAAATATGATAAAAGTAACACTTTTACATTAAAATAATAATCTTTTATGCATACCTCTATGCATAAAATCCAAATATGATAAAAGTAACACATTTACATTAATATAATAATCTTTTATGCATACCTCTATGCATGAAATCTAAATATGATAAAAGTAACACTTTTACATTAAAATAATAATCTTTTATGCATACCTCTATGCATGAAATCCAAATATGATAAAAGTAACACTTTTACATTAATATAATAATCTTTTATGCATACCTCTATGCATGAAATTCAAATATGATAAAAGTAACACTTTTACATTAATATAATAATCTTTTATGCATATCTCTATGCATGAAATCCAAATATGATAAAAGTAACACTTTTATATTAAAATAATAATCTTTTATGCATACCTCTATGCATGAAATCCAAATATGATAAAAGTAACACTTTTACATTAATATAATAATCTTTTATGCATACCTCTGAATGAAATCCAAATATGATAAAAGTAACACTTTTACATTAAAATAATAATCTTTTATGCATACCTCTATGCATGAAATTCAATTATGATAAAAATAACACTTTTACATTAAAATAATAATCTTTTATGCATACCTCTATGCATGAAATCCAAATATGATAAAAGTAACACTTTTACATTGATATAATTATCTTTTATGCATACCTCTATGCATGAAATCCAAATATGATAAAAAAAACACTTTTACATTAAAATAATAATCTTTTATGCATACCTCTATGTTTGAAATCCAAATATGATAAAAGTAACACTTTTACATTAAAATAATAATCTTTTATGCATACCTCTATGCATGAAATCCAATTATGATAAAAGTAACACTTTTACATTAAAATAATAATCTTTTATGCATACCTCTATGCATGAAATTCAAATATGATAAAAGTAACACTTTTACATTAAAATAATAATCTTTTATGCATACCTCTATGCATGAAATATAATTATGATAAAAGTAACACTTTTACATTAAAATAATAATCTTTTATGCATACCTTTATGCATGAAAATCAATTATGCATAATATAAAAATCAAGTTTTCTATGATTACAATGAAATTCTTTCAATTAATCTAGGATGATAATTCTTAGAATATGGTAGGAAGTCCTCCTCTTTTCATACTTTGAATGAATTTATTTTATGTGTAATTTTTACAAAAATTTTGTCATAGCTCCGCTGCTATGACTGATAAATCTCAATTATTTTAAAATATAAAGCTTATCATTAAGAAAATGATTAGAATGATCCCTAATTGGATCATTAATCATAATGGATTGAATCATCAATATTCATGAAATACATAAACTAAAAGCATAGAAAAAAGCCATTAAATTGACCTCAAGCATAGATTAATCTTAGATTAAGGAAAAGCTTTATGAAAAGCTTCAATTGGATTGAGAATAGGTCATGAGTATGACCATTTCTTGAGTGAGAGAGAGAAATTACATAAAAACCATTAGAATTAAGCATAAATGAAAATTTATGTAATTCTTTACTATCTTTCATCAATTAAACACAATAGCATTTCTCAATATATGTAATTCTTTACTACCATTCATCAATTAACTTCAATAGCATTCAAAAACCATTCCAATTAAGCTTCTCAAGCTTGAGAGGGGTTGAGAAGAGAGAAGCATTGAGAAATTATAGAAAAGATCAAAATTCACCATTTACTTTACAAATTGCTTGATTCTTTGTTCACGGTAGAGGCCCCCAACCAATCAATTGGTTTAGTATGTTGATGGAGCCACCAATGGAGATTGAAGAAAGAGGGAAGCTCCAATTTCATCAATTTGGAGAGAATTTTAGAGAATAGTAAAAATTAGCATTATTTCAGCATAATTCTAATATAGTAAAATTCTCCTATTTTTTTCAAAGGACTCATGTTCTATTTATAGGAGAGGGAAGCTCTAACCAAAGCTAACTGAATTCTAGAATTTTTCAAATTCAGTTTGGTTGAATTTGGACTAGATTTGGATCTAGGTTGGTTTCTTTTTGATTCGGTTTGGTTCCATTTTGATTTGGTTTGATTCAAGAGAGAGGAGAGATAAAAATATCACATTATTTTTTAGTTTAAAACTCATTCAAGCATGTGAAATATGCACCTCCTTTAATGGACTCCCCTTCCTTACATATGTGTCAAAATGGAATTATTATACCCAAAATGGAATTATTATTACATATGTACATTGTCAACTCTTCATCTTATGTGAGTATTTACTCATTTTTGGATACCCAAAATATCTCATATTTTTTATATTACTTATAGTTTCTTACTAATAAACCTTGTACATAGTCAACTCTTCATCTTATGTGAGCATTTACTCATTTTTGGATAATTTCTTTTACAAATTGGATTTATCTCCTCCCCACACATGGATTAATCTTATTGGCCCATAGGAACCTTAATTGGATCATAATCCAAAAATTTCTGAAAATCTAGACTCTTAGGCTAAGGTCCTTTATACCCATTTTTAATTTATTCCAATTGCACATTGGAAAGTTCTTTTTGAATTTCTGTTTCAGGAAAATTCATTTTAATAATATGAGAAATTTTTCTATCTAAAAATATTCAAAATCTGAATATTCTCTCTCTAGAATATTTTCTCTCTCTAGATTAAAACAGTTAGAAATAAGATCTTTTATATTTCTGAAGAGGGGATTGATTACAGGGGAAGATGTTGGATATCTTAAGAGGCTGGGGAGGAATCTTACACAAAGCCGGAGATCCCATAAGGTAGTCCACGGTGCTAGTACCTCCTGAGTGAGGGAAGGAGTTGAGGGCGCCGGAGGAGGGCCATCGGGACATCCCGTTATAGATAACGAGACCATGTGCAGCTCCCAGCTCTAAAAAATATCTCCCATACACTGCGACCTCCTCACGGTCTTGTGATTGTCGCTCTGCAGCCTTGTGTCAGTGATGTCCAGCTCATGTAGTCTGATAGGGTCGTCTAGATCGAGTAGTGGGACCTGCTGACTTTCCATCCTGGCGTTGAAATCCCCGAGCAAGAGGATATCCCCCAGCTGTGAAAACTCCATGATATCCCCATATAATGGTAAGTACGGTGATTGGCCATGCTGTGCGGCGTAAGGGGAGTGGCATGGTGTAAAATAACACACAGCAATGTGGATGACTCTGACACTACTAAGCTGTAGCCGCACCCAAAGATACCGTGCATCCTCGTCCTTCCGAACGATGCTGAAAATCTGTTGGAGATGGGATCTAAAAAGGACAGCTACGCCCCTAGAGCCACGTACTACTCCTGATGTGCGGGTCTTGCCTCAAAAAGCTGACTCCCACTCATACCCGGCGATGTATGGTAAGCCCCTCTCAGGGCTTTGATGAGTCTCTGTATAAAAAATGGCATCCCTGCCTGTGAGAATCTCGCTCAAGTCTCTTGGATTCGACCACAGCATGCCATTGCAGTTCCATACTGCCAACCTCAGGTGTTTGGTCTCATAAACGTCCCTATTTGAGACGGTGCTCAGTGATAATGACCCTACCATCTCTGCAGATAGCCCGCTTGCCTACTCTGCGGGCCTCATGAACAGTCACCATCGCCTCACACCGGTGTGCTACCTGTGTTGGAGTGAGATCATCTCCCATGTACACCTGTGCGCCCTGGAGGGCAGCCCGCCTGTCTAAGAAGGCCTGTCTACTGGTGGCATCAGGGAATCTAATGATGAGGGGCCGCTCTTGTGTCATATCCTTGCCTTCCCTCCATGTATCTGCAAAGGGGGGGGGGTGTCGGGGTCCCGTCTTCAAAAGGCCAAAGTGACCTATGAGACCAAAATAATTACATCGTCCATGTGATACAATGTCTGAGTTACATAAAAAATGGAAATGCTAGGAACTAAAAATGAAAAGCTAAAGTTGGTACTAGAACTAAGAGCGTATAGCCTTCTACCGTATATCCCTCATCGGGAGCTGCTGCATGGTGCTCAGGGTGCTGGGATTGAGTTGGCGAGAGAAGGTCCTCCTATGGTGGGAGATGATGGCCACGATGTGCCTGAAGTATCGGGGTCGTGGGTGAGGCTCTGGTGGGTGAGGGTGTCATGCTCTGCAAAGCTCAGTGGCTCTGTCTAATCGCACTTCTCTCGATCGGGCTCGAACTACTGCCACCTGGGGGCTGCTTTGTAGAGGTCTCTGCATGGGATCCAGATGGAGGGGGAACTGCTCTAAAAGTCTTTGCCCGGAAGAAGTCTGTAAGTGCCCTCTGCCTTGTTCCCCTCGTTGCTGTTGGCTTGTGGTGTAGTAGGGACTCTCTGTCTGCGGAGCTCCAAGAGGAAGAGTCCTAGGCATCTCTGATCATGGTAGTCCATGACCCTAGAAAGTGGACCAAATCCATCACAGAAGAGACAGCAGAATCCCCCCCCCCCCCCCCCCCCCCCCGATCTCGTAGTATACCGGCACCTACATATGTAATGCTCCTCTGTCTCAGCCTGTGTGTGACACAACTCACATATCTGATCTGCTGGTGCAATCCTCACTGGTCCATATTTGTTTGTCTCTATCCGCAAGTGATGGGAGGATGTACGGATCTGGCACACCTCACTTAAAAAGATAGGTGTGTATGCATGTATCTCGGCCGTGTGATGAAGCCATCCTCTGTCAAGTGAAGCATGTGGTCACGGTAGAAGCTCATTTTCGTCCCAAATGGTTGTGGGGGTGGCCTCCAAGGACTTTGAGTATCAAGCCTGATGATATCCTGCCGGATCACTCTGGCCTCTTTATACTGAAATGGCAGCAAAGCATCCACCTGGATGCCATGAAGTCCAAACCATGTAACCACCTGTGCATACCAATACTCCTAGGCTAGCTGTCTAGAGGACACAAAAGTTAAGTGAGGGTATTTGTGTAGATGGAGGTCCCATAATCTTTATAGGAAATTGGAATGTCACTGTCTGGAACAGGGCCTCTATGACCATCGGTGGGGCTCCCATCGCAGCCTGTACAATCTCATGTGGCACAGATGGCTTCATCCTGATCATCCGTGAGATCATCATCACAAGAGGTGTCTCCATATGTCCCCATCCATCATATACATCCACAGCCTCTAGGCATGTGGACTCCTCCTCACCCTCCATTTCTGTTTCTATGAGCTATTAGTGTAGGAGTGGCCAATGTGTCAAATAGCCATAGCTTTGCTCTAGGTTCTTGGAATTGTACATGAGCACACTTCTCTAATGATCCCAAGGCTGCATACCCTCGTGTCAAGAGAGAGAGAGAGAGAGAGAGAGAGAGAGAGAGAGAGAGAGAGAGAGCTTCTATAATCATTCTTTCTAATCATTATGTTTATTTGTTTTTCTTTTTTTTTTTTATTTGCATTTTTATTTGGGGTAGAATGATTTTTACCTTTTTGTTGTGTGTCCAGCCGGAAAAAATTTAGCGAGAAGCAAGCTGAGCAGTGGTGGGCTGAGAATCGCGTTCAAGTATATGAACAATACAATGTTCGGGGCCTGAACAGTATTGTTTGATCCAATGCTTCACCACCTTATCCCCCCGCCCCGCCCCCCACAAACACCCCCCCCCCCCCCCCGCCCCCCGCGGCCCCCTCCTCCCAGATGAGTAGTTTCTTCCAATCATGGCATACAACGAATGGAGCTCATAGAAGATGGGAATGGTTCTGCTGACTGCCACTAAGGAAGTTGGATGCACTGGCTGCTGATGCTAATGTAAGTTTGGCTCAAGCAGCTGGATTTGCAGTGGTCTCATTATGGTATAGAAACGTAAAGTTGGTGCTAGCATGTGCCTCAGACTTGTGACTGCGTAAAGGTAGTTTGATGGGACTGTCGTATCGGCACGCTGTACATGATTGTACTGATTTTATTTGATTCATTCCTAGATTTGTGGAGGAGCATCATATGCAAGACTCAACAGAGTTTCACAATGACCTGTATTGGTGAAGGCTGGCCACGTGGCCTGTGGTCCCAAATGTGTACAATATAAATGAAGCAATAAGGAGGGCCCAAAGAAAAGTTAGTTTAAGATTTCAATCTGAATAATAAAACATGCGATTGACTCTGCAAAACTCTGGTCCCAAATGTGTACAATATAAATGAAGCAATAAAAAGGAGGGTCCAAAGAATTGTTAGTTTAAGATTTCAATCTGAATAAAAAAAACATGCAGTTGACTCTGCAAAACTCTCTCTCATTCATAAACCAGTGTGCTAGCTGATCTAAACCATCAAGGTGTGACTGGAGCGTAAGCCATGGTCAAGTGAAGATTTTCCCTAGCAAGGTAACAGAAGGGCTAAGACCAGGTAGGAAATGGTAATGGTGGCTTGGGTATTGCAGGAGGCGTAGTATCTGGCAGTGGACTTCGAGAGGACTAAATAACTACTCACGGAGAACCTACACCTAGTCCCATTCCGTGCACTTTGGTGCCACTACATGTATCACATGGTCTGCTGGCTGGGCTATGACAGAAAAAGCCTCATCATCTCTCTATCTGTGCGGGCGTGCAGAGAACCTAGAAGTAGATGTTATCCCATTCCATGCACTTGGGTGCCACTAGATGGATTACATGGTCTGCTGGCTGGGCTATGACAGCAAAAAACTCAAGCGTGCGCAAGAGAGATCCTTACATATCTCTTCCAGAGTGGGACAGAGCTAGGTGGAAAGGAGGAAACATGGGTAGCGTAGCATATATAACGTACTCAGGGAGAGGGTTTCAGCTGTGCCATTTTGAGGCAACTACTTGCATTTAGACATCTGTGAACAACAAGCATGATGCTGCACGAGAGGCCTAATGCTCAATAATGTACACCATTGACTGCGGCAAGAGAGATCCTTACATATCTCTTCCAGAGTGGGGACAGAGCTAGGTGGAAAGGAGGAAACATGGGTAGCATAGCATACATAATGTACTCAGGGAGAGGGTTTCAGTTGCCATCTTGAGGCAACTACTTGCATTTAGACATCTGTGAACAACAAGCATGATGCTGCACGAGAGGCCTAATGCTCAATAATGTACACCATTGACTGTGGCATTGGATGTAGAGATGGATTCCTCCTCTAGTCTCCAGGTCAAAGGGCCATTTTTAACCTTATGTCTGTAGAAAACCCCCCCGAAAATTGTGTATATTTATTCAAATTGTTGAATGCTTTACAAATGAGAGATTAAAAACTAGCACAACTGAGTACCCTGTCTAACATGGTCGAGTTATCATGTGAACGTTAGGAACGATTCGTAGTAGCCGAGATGGCACATGCTGGCAGTGGCAGCAGAGGTGCGGTAGGACATGGTTGAGTTATCAAAACACATGAGCTCTCTCTATTTATATTGAGAAGTCGGTTGAGTGATATCTTGTAGAAGATGGATGATGGAAGGGATGGTAACTTATCAAATTACGTTCAGTTTCAGTGGCTCAAGTTGGTCGGTGTTGATGTTACATGGGTGTTGAGTTACATGCTTTGAATGACACATCAGACGATGCACAAGTGAAGATCCGCAGCCAATGGGAACTTTGTGGCAATTGATGAGAGTTTGATGGGAGATCTTGAATGCGCTTCAACTATATGAAGGCTTTCACTACAAGTCTTTGATGATGATGATAACTTGTGGTGTTGGATAACACCAGGAGTCATTGGCGCATGGGCTGGCATACCTAAAGGACGCTAGTGGCCTTGATAAAATTCTACCTACTAAGAGTTCGTATAGCACCACACCATGGGGCTTCAGAAACTCTAAACACTTGCAGGCATATCGCTTCCCTTTTGACAGTTGACCATACAAAATTAGGGGAGCAGGCCATGCCAGTGCAACCCAGGCCTAGCAAGCAAAGCCTACCTACTCCCCTTGTGAGAGTGGTGCTAATCGATATCGGATTGCCGTCCCTCACGTGAATGAGGTGTCGGAATAATGTTGCCGGGCTTCTAACAAACATGGTTTTTTGGAAGCTATGTAAATCTGAAACCAAGCTGCCCTCATACTTTTGGTATCGGAGTTGCTTCTACAGATGGGGTGGAGCTCTAGGATTTCTCACCTTCTCCACTGTCTTGACAAAGCTTGGACCGGGATTCTTTATCCCTTCCTCCTTGGACGTTTCAGCACTAGTAGAGGCTGACGTGACTCCACCGACGTTGTCCTCACCTTAGGGGGAAAACAAGGAAGCGGTGACGTGGTCACTACAAGCAAGGCCCCATAGAATCCATGCAAGCCGCCAAGATACACGCAAGCAAAAGCAGCAAGCCCTCGGCGGTAGATCCAACTCATCCAAGGGACCTTGGTTTCACGTTGGAAGATGGGCAATCCTTGCTGTGTTGATCGATACTCCTCGTAAATATGATGTAAGCACGTCTCAACAAAACATCAAGTACGGGCATTTTGATGGCAACAAACTAAGTCTTGTACAATAAGCAAATCATACCAAGAAGGGGTTCGTTAACATAGTTTCGTTCATTTGATTTACCGTAAAGCACTTTGTCATCTTACCAACACGAACGGACACTTATCTTTTGTAAGACGGGGTTGTTGGAACATATAAATTAGTCTTACCAATCACTTATCATTGCCAAATAGGGAAAGTCTACTACTTGGTATACATAGTTGCTTAAAATTAGTAATAGAAGTAGAACTATTTTTAAGTTTGGTTGGCCTAGTGTGAAAGCTAGTCATATTTCTATATGAGTCATTTTTGACAATAAGCAAGAGTAATCATTCCCTTGCAATAGTTTTCTTATCAGCTCTTCTTCTCTCTTCTTGCTTTTTTGTATGCTTTTGAATTCATGTTATCTAGATGGATGCGTGCTTAAATAGATTTGATTTGTAGGTTTTCCACTTCAAGTACCTTCTTCTTTCTCTACTTTTTGTGAGAGAGAACTAGCGTGAAGAACCATCTCTTTCTACCTCCATCTAGGAATAGATAACACTCGCTTCACCCCTTTGGTAAGGAACATTCCAATGTGAAAACGAAGTGAGGACACGACTGACGAGCTAGCACATCCACATTGGAAACTCGTATATTGTGGGTTTAAGGCAAAAACCCAACGGCACATGCTTCGGCAAGGCTAAGATAAGCTTGTTGGGGACTAGCCTAGGGATTAGCTCTATTAGAAGGTCACACTCAGTAAAACATACGATCTTGGAGCAGTGGATGTGTTTATTTGTATGTTTGATTTCTATTTGAAGTTTATTTTGTATTAGGGCAATCTATATTCATCTATTGGCAGCCTAAGGATTAGCTTCATTTTTTCATCCATTCCAAGCTATGGTGATTATCTAATATTGCCCGGTGTTAATTAGAAGGTCACACTCTAAAAAACATACGATTTTGGAGCATTGGATGTGTTTGTTTGTGTGTTTGATTTCCTTCTGAACTTTATTTTGCATTAGGGCCATCTATGTTCATCTATTGGTATGACAAAACCTTGAGTTTTTGGTGATTTACATAAAATTGGAGCTTAAGAGGCTTAGATTTCATTGCTTTGATCCAAGAATTAGTTGAGCAATTATGATTAGAAGTGAAATCCACTCTGAAAACATGAGCATTGAGCTCCATTAGGTTGAATTAGAGTGAAATTATCAATTTTGGTACATGTATTTCATAATTTTCACTCGTGGTCAACCCTGTTTGACTTTTTGCCTTTTCTTGCTTTTTTGACCAAGAATGGTGCTTTTTCTTAATCAAACCTTATGGACCCTGTCCCCATGTCTTGTTCCACCTGTCTGGTGTCCGGGCATGAATTTCATCACGTGAAAAGAGCTAGGAGGACCAAATAGTTACAGCCTCACTATGGCAGAGAGGCTCGAGGGTGCAATATGTGGGCAACCTTGTGGATTGGTCTATGGAACCAATCCCACCGGTCGTTCCAAACTCGTTGAATGTCCTCAACCCTAAAAATTAGCCATGAATGATCAAAGCTCTTAACTAAAGCTTACAATACAAGTTACAACAAGAAGGCAACTAGTTGGAAGTTCAATACCTCTCATCTATCAAGAGAGTGCATTGGTTAAGAGACTCTCCAATCCGGTCCATGAACTCGTACAAGAGTCCAAGAGTGTTGCCCTCCATGTTAGTGATGCGAAGAACACTATATATTGGTTGAAGAGCGCTCACTAAAGCCTCTGCCTCCTTCCACCAATCTTCTTGCATCACTCTGCGTGCTAAATCAACTGCCGTCCTCCCAGCTCATCCACTCTCGACAGACCACTGTGCGTATGAGTCCCTGTCGGACTCTCACTACCCTCTCAACCACAATGAACATATATGCAAACTTGGTTTGTGAGGGCTTCAGAAGCTCAAGGTCACTATTGGCATGAAACATTGCCAAGACCTTGGGCCTCTTGGTAACAAACTTCACCAAGCTACGCGCAGTGTCAAAGATGTCAGCAATCCGTCTATACACATGGAGTCCATACAATCTGCGGGAACTCATCCTCTAGCATCTGTCCCATAGAGACACAGTTGTTACCATTGTCAGTGACACTATAAAAAAACCAAGTCAAATCGGCTCTCGGTAGGAGATGTGAGTCCACAATCCTACGCAAAAAGGTATGAACTTGGACACGTGTATACTTGTATATGTAAGCTTTGTGTTTGGACATTTAATATAGTCAATTGCATCCTCAAACCCACCAAGCCTTCAATTCTAGCAAACAACCAGCACACATATTGTTTACCAGTTAAGAAGGCTAGGCTCCTTTGGATCCATCTCCAACGAGGATATTTTGGATGAAATGAGCCACTGAAATAAAGACGCAAGTCAAATCGGCTCTCGAGTAGGAGATGTGAGTCCACAATCCTACGCAAAAAGGTATGAACTTGGACACGTGTATGCTTGTATACGTAAGCTTTGAGTTTGAACATTTGATGCGAAATCGATCTAGATTGACTGTTAAAAATGATAATATAGTCAATTGCATCCTCAAACCCACCAAGCCTTCGATTCTAGCAAACAACCAGCACACATATTGTTTACCAGCTAAGAAGGCTAGGCTCCTTTGGATCCATCTCCAACGAGGATATATCGGAAGACAATATACACATATTTAGAACACTTAATCTAACTGATATTAATCAATGGAACAACATAAGCAACACAAATACTGGAAATACTGAAAAATAAAAATGACACCAGCATTGGGGCCGAAAAGCGCCCCCCCTCTCAATACTTATTGTATTTCTTGGAGTATTTATATTTGTACAAGTGTCACGGGCCAGATTTCTCCACTAGGGAGTGAAAACAACCAAACAGATTTGGTTCAAGTCGATGAAGAAAGTGTTGGTCGAAGTAGCCTCAAATCACAGGCTCACTCCCACCTTCACTGGGTGCACGCTTGCCTTTCACTGGCCTTCTGGGACCATGCACAAACGGGCACGCCCGTACTAACGCAGGCAACAGTGTGACACCGCGGTGGGAATGTATCCCGGCTCTTCCAATTACACTTTGTACCTGGTTTTTCCTCATACCCTCTTGACCTTCATTGGCTCCTCTATAGGTGAGGGCGCAGTCAAGGCAATCATGGGAGAAACCACTTCCCAATGATCTTCTAAAGTGTATGCAACTGGAGAAGAAACTTGCCTACACAAAGCTTGAAATAACAGCATTTAACTTTAATCGTTATCTGAATTTGAGATAAAATATTGAAATAAATACCTAGCATGGATTTTAATTCATATCTCAGCAATGAAGACCATTTCCCTTTGTATTATACTCCAAATGGAAGCATTCAGCTACTGTAAACAGTGCAACCAGCCGGTACACGGGACAGGTACAACAGGTACATGTCGACAGGTACAGCAAGGCAGTCAGCTCTGTTTGCAAATACAGCAGCTCCTTGGCAAGTACAGTAGGTACACGTGGAAAAGGCAGGTACAGCAACCGGTGAAGAGGCTGGTACAACAGCCAGTACAGCAGGGGAAGCAGATAGGCGGGTACAACAGATGGTACAACAGGGGTAGCAGACAAGCGAGTACAACCAAGCGTGGAGAAGGCGTGAAGGGGCAGGTACAGCCAGGCGTGGAGAGGCGGGTACAGCAGCCGATGAAGATGGCAAGTAAATCCACCAATCCCACAAGTGGGTATTCCATGCAAGGCTTTAATTTTAAAGACTATAAAACCTTAATTCAAATTATTACTTTGGCCCCCCCTCTCAAGCAAATGTCCAGCCCCTATTTAAATTGGGTGTGAATACAATACCTTATAAATATTAAGGTTCATTCTAGTTTATGGATTTTACCAAATTTTTTATAAAAAATGGCCAAAATGAAAATACTTACCACCTGTTCACACGCCACACCACCAAGTCAGCAATCAGCAGTCCACGGTACATTGGGGGCGTCCCCGTCCAGTGTACTGGCACGACATAGCAGGCAGACACACGCAAACAAGTCATGAAAAAATAAATTTATGCATGCAGGCATAAATGCATGTGCACAAATAATGAACGAAATCTCCCTTTCATGAAACTTATACAAGAGGTTCCTGTCGGGCACAAAACTGGCGCGACAGATATAAATAAATATGTCCTAGTCTTCCTATGGAGTGATAGTCCCATGGGTAAGACACCATCCTGGCCATACACGGGTGGCACCAACAAGCTCCCGTCCATACAACACGAAGCTGATCACACATGGGTGGCACGGAATTGGTTCCGGTCCATGTGATGTAGCACTGGTCACACACGGGTGGAACTGATCTGGCTCCCGTCCATGTGACACCATAAGACTAGCCCTTTCACATAGGACAGTGACCTGGCCCCATGTGAACATGGCACAAATCTGGCCGCTCTATGGAGTGACAGTCCCATAGAAGTGGCTCCAGAAATGGAGATGGACCAAATGGTGATAGGGCCCCAAGATCCTGGGACACAGTCAGTGGACTACAGTTTCTTCCGATGTCTACCGACAGAAGGGACTGACATTTTTAAGGAGACAGTAGCCCCTATTCGGGTATGTGGTTTTTCACCACTCCATGCCCTCTACGCCAGATAATGGCGGGATGATCTTCTCTTTCCCCTTCAGTGCAACCCTCGGGACAAAGTGGGATCCTCGTGGGCATATGCTCACTTATTGTAGTGCTACATGTGAACAGGGCTTAACCAAGGACACTTTTTCCCATGTGGTTATTTCCTTGGATATCAAGTGTGAAAGGACACTCTATCCATATAACTTTGTACTTCTATATTATATGGATGTGACTCACATGCAAGTGTTGACTTGCATTTGTGATCACCACACATGGCCCCAAAAAAACCCCCACAAAAGATCCTCTAAAGGATCATGACCATGCAAACCTGTACACTAATAAGAAAGCCTCCTAGCCAAATAAGCATCCCAGATAAAAGCATCAAAGATGAGCCAGCCGAGCCGCCGTAGACCATAACGAAATAACATCTGCATCCAGTAGAGCTGAGCTGAGAGAAGAGAAGAAAACTGCCAAAGCAGCAAACCACGGCGGATACGGAGAATGTGCCCATGTATTCCAGACAAGGAATCAAAGATGAACCCATTCTGTGTAGTCCAAATATGCCAAAGTCCTATCCATCTAAGGAAATGGAATATCACAAGGTGACATTCCGAAGTAATGACTTGAGGACAAATCCCAAATATCCACTGATGAGCCGAAACAATAGACCTCTCTACTGCCTCCCAAACGTGAGAGACAAAAGACCAAATCTGACGGGCCACTGGACAACTCATGAACAGATGCATAACTGTTTCAGTGCATGTCGTGCAGAAGAAGCAAGAGGCCAATGTAATTTTACGACAGCGGCTGAGCTGATCCCGTGTAGGTAACCCTCCCACCAACATCCTCCAAATAAAAACCTTACCTTGGTAAGGGAGTTTAGACTGCCAACCACGCATAAGAGTTTTCTGCCACCATGATTTAGACTTGTGCAATCCCCACACCTTATTGGCCTTGGCTGAAACCCAATCTTTCTTTGATACGAGCTTATGATAGACCTGGTTAGCTGAAAGTGATATCAAGTCACCAAATTTACATAGTGCCCAATCAAGCCAAGGCTGATCTGCAGATGGCCGAGGCAATGGAGTAAAAGGCTCAACTGCATGCATGATGTCAACCCATAGTGGCTGAAATGTCCGAGGAACCCTAAAGTGCTGCCGAATACGACGAAACAAATATGGCCTGTCACGACCAGGTATCACAGCATCTCGGATTCTAACCAAGCCTAACCTGACCATGCAGTTGAGTCGTATGCGTGAAGCATCTCTGTCTGGCCAAACAATGACACGCGACTCCACAAATGTTTCGAACTGCAAAGAGTTCAAAAGTAGTCTTTCATGACCAGGATCCCACCGAGCCAATAGTAGAACTTCATGCCAAGAAAGGAGAATATGCGATAAAATGTGAGATGAGCGAATACGGACACGATGAGCCGCATTCACAATGTTCCACCATGAAGCCTGCACACGTGTCCGTCCATGTGACAATCCCTCCAATTCAATCGAGTCACGAGCCATGAATACTCAAGGCTGCTCCTACAAACACATATCCTGAAAAAGCGCCCACCTACGCGCCACCATATGCAAGCGGACCTCCAGTAAAGCAGCCCCACCCATTCTTTTGGGCGTCGTAATGTGATTCCAAGCTATCCATGTTTGACCCATAATATTTCCTTGCCTCTTCCACAGCATAAACCGAATGGGAGCAACCAAACGGAGAAGAGATTTGTGCGTCCAAGGTAGCAAAGGCAAAAAATAGGAAATCATGCTAAGCATAATAACCTGAGCTACCTTAACCCTCACGTGCATAGGCCACCCTTGAGCTTTCCAATACACAAATTTATCCGAGATCCGAGTAGAAATCCAAGCGAGAAGCCATCCACACCCACCGGCGGATACCCAAGATGACGAACAATGTCTCCTGTATGCACCACACGGCCTTGCCACCCTAATGCCTCAAGATCAGATTCCGTGCATACAATGAGGATTGATTTTGTTGAATTTATTTTCAGCCCAGAAGCCAATGCAAAATTATTCCAAGCTTCCATTGCTCGATCTATATTGGCTTTTTCGGCCCTGAGAAACATAAAAGTGTCATCCGCAAGGGCTTGAGCAACCAATTGCTTGCCATGAGGGAGATGCAAACCAACCACTTCACCATGAGATGCCATAGCATCTAGGCGAGATAACATAGGATGAGTGGCAATGGCAAAGAAAAGAGGGCTAAGAGGGCTAAGAGGACAGCCCTGCCGGAGAGAACGGGTGAGTGGCAATGGCAAAGAAAAGAGGGCTAAGAGGACAGCCCTACCGGAGAGAACGGGCGAGAGAAATACCATCCGAAAGTCCTCCATTGAGCATAATCCACATTAGAGCCAGAGCCAAGTAAATGCACCAAATTAGCCATTTTGGGACCAAAGCCCATGGCTGACATTAACTGAGAAAGGAAAGACCAGCTCACATGATCAAAAGCTTTTTCAAGATCCAGCTGCACCATCACAATCTCTTGCTTCTTTGCCTTGGCATAATCCACTCTAATTTGAACATTAAGAATATTATGCAAAATATTCCTGCCATGCACAAATCCATATTGATATGGATGAATAAGAGTGGAAGCACCTTCTGCAAGCGATTGGCAAAAATCTTTGTAAAGATTTTATACATAATACCCATAAGTGAGATCGGGCGCCATTGAGCCAAAGAAGTAGGCGAAGGGACTTTGGGCAACAAACGAAGTATGCCCAACTTCCAATCGGCAGGCATATATCCCTAATCCCAAACCCTTTGACAAAAAAGGCTCTGCAAGCTAATCAGCATATTTTTGAAAAAACTCATTTGTCAAACCATCCCAACCAGGGCTCTTTCGCATGGGAAGTTTGGAGAGAACAGCTTCCACTTCCCCTTGAGTAACAGGAGCATCAAGCTGAACCACCACATCAGGGTCAACTTGATATCGTACTTCAGCAAACAATGACTCCCTTGCAGCCAGGACAGCCGGCGAGACATCCTCTCGAGGGGCAAGCAAATCTTCATAAAACCTGATGCAATACTGAATAACCTCAGAAGGCGGCGCTAGTGGGGAGGGCTTCACCACCTCCCCGCCCACCGACGGCGCTCACACCAGAGCGAGCGACTCAGGGCGATGCTCAACTTATCGGGATTTTGTGCATGCGTCCGACGACTATTCCGACATCGGCTTGTTGCTCGTCAACAACTGCCTCGCCATCTGCCATCTTCCGACCTGCCTACAGCAGCCCTCTTGCATTCACAGCAACATGCCTGACTCGCCATCTGTCTCCTGCACGTCTGACCACCTGCAGCTCATTTTGCACGTGGTCGACCTGCAACACACTTGATCTCTCGCATTCCGTACATGGTCGCCCTGTAGCTCTGATGACTATATCCGAAATCTTCTGTACCAGCTTCCCCTCTGCTCCCAACAACACTACAACTCCACCTAAACGTCACGTGCAGCTCTCCAGGTCACTTGTAGGTAAAATAAAAATAAAAATGCTAATCTTTTGATTTTACAAATCAAATTCAATTACCTGCAGGTGCAAGCATGTGGGGATTTCTATCAACTGCCCTATGGAATTTGGGGGATTTCTCAATTTAATGCAAAATTGAAAAAATTAAACATGCTGCTTGCTTGGAATTTGCAGGTTTTTCAAATTGAGGCCAATATCAGTCAATTGAGCCTCTTTCGGTTGCAAAAAATTGGGACTTTTGTGAAAATTAGGAAATTGACTGCACATTGAAGCAATTGCAGTGCATAAAAATTGGGGCTTTTCAGTTTGGAGCATGTAATCGGGGATTACAGCGGTGATTTGTCACATATGTATACACATTGAGTGTAATTGGACAATTTGGTACAGGTTTATACTTGCTTGAAGTTGCGGCCAAAAATTTGCAGAGGACATTTGGTTGCTTGGGAGTGCACATTGGTGCTTGGTTTGCTTGTAGGTGTATTTTGTCAACGCATGTACCTTAGTGGGACAGTTGGGATTTCCAAAGGCTTCACGTCTCTATTCAAACATTTGAATGAATTGAACAGGGTCTGTTGTTCCGTCATATTTGCCCATAATTTTGAAAATTTGTACGGCCGTATTTCTGTACGAGTCACTGAGGCCGTATGTGAGTGCTCTTGTTGGAAGAGACTCAGTGAGTCCTTGGGCCACATGGCTCAAAATGCTACACATGTATTTGGTGTGCTCACCCATGAGGACAAGTTGGGGATGGATCAAACTACTCCCTCTGGAGTTTCATGATCCGTAATTTGTTGGTAGCCAAAGGGCTTTGGGGCATCGTGTGGTGATGACACACGCCCACTTACCATTCAGCCAGCAAGGCCTCAAAGAGGAGGTTCTCAAAGAGCTCATGAAGTAGAACTTGCTCCCACACAAGAGCAGAAGAGATCGGACTCCAGGGATGCACAGGCCAGGCCATGTCCTTGATAGCCCTTTCAGTGGCCCTTTTAGTGAAAAGGTATATTATTCCACACATTCGGTCTTGTAAGACATCGAAGCTTGCATGGGACACATTGGAAGTAATGTATCAGGTATGCAACGAGGCAAGAGTTGCCTACTTGAAGAGGCAATTGGATCTTCTTTCTATGGATGAGGGTGACTCCATGTCAGATCATCTCACCAAAGTGAAAGATTTGCAAGAACAATTGCTCAACATTGATGAGGTTATCCCAGACAGACAGCTGGTCACCAACACTCTTCATTCTTTACCACCTTCCTACTTGGGCTTTCACACCTCTCTCAACCTCTCTATGAGAGGAGGTGGTGATCCTGTCACTTTTGAAGAGCTAGTGGATTTACACTTGCAGGAAGAGCAAACCTATCTAGCAACCGTGGTGGAGACAAGGCATTTACAACCAAGGATAAGGGTAAAGCAAAGAGCTTTAAACATGGGGGACAACAGTCTAGTAAGGCTGGTCATGGACAGCCCTCTTCTGGTGGTGAAAAGTCTGACAAAGGGGATGCAAACAAGCCTAAAAAGAAGGGCAAATGTCACTACTGCCATAAGCCTGCCCACTACATCAATGAATGTAGAAAGTGGATTGCAAAAAGATGCAAGCAATGCAATAGCAGACTCTTCTCATGACAAAGCACAGCAATCGGCTAATGTAATTCAGGAAGAGTACACTTTTTTGGTCACATGCACTAGTGACACACCAAGTGCTTCAGACAATGATATGTCTTGCATTGCATCTAACAGTCAGGATGTATCATGATATTTTGATAGTGGTGTTTCGAGCCATAGCACTTCATGCAAAGATGTATTTCAGCACTTGGTTTATGCTTCAAATGGTCGCACTGTATCATGTGCAGATCATACCACATATATAGTAAAGGGAATTGGCAATGTCATACTTGTTGCACCCAATGGTGCCAATATATGTATGACAAATGTGTTGTATGTTCCAAGGATAAAGAAAAATCTGCTCTCTGTCTCAGCCCATAAACAACCAAGGTTTAAAGGTTTAATTTGAAGATGGGAAGTGTTTGGTAAAAGACCCATCAAAGGGTGGTTATGAAATAGTCACTTCTGGAACACGATACAAAGGCTTGTATAAGCTGGACAGCTATGACAAGCGTACTTATGATGCACATACCAGTGGCTGCCCACACTCCTGCTATGCATCATGCAGAGCTTTGGCATGCTCGTTTTGGGAATGTAAATTTTCAGAGTTTGATGCTTTTGCAAAAGCATCATATGGTTGATAATATGCCGCCTCTTGAGTCTCCAACAAGACATGTATGCAAGGGGTGTATTTTGGGAAAGATGCATCGAAAACCATTCCCCAAGGATGGAGTTGTTAGAGCTAAAAGTAAATTACAGCTCATACACAGTGATGTATGCGGTCCAACGTGGACACCATCCATAGGGGCCATCTTTATTTCGTCACATTCATTGATGACTACTCCAGGTTATCTCGGGTTTACCCCTTGAAAGCGAAAGCAGAGGTGTTTACATGCTTTCGACACTTTGTAGCAATGGCTGAAAATATGTGTGGATGTAAAGTCCAAACACTTCGCTCAAATAGAGGTGGAGAATACATGTCAAATGCATTCAAGGATTATATGTTTCAAAAGGGCATCAAACACCAATGTACTATGCCTTATACACCACAGCAGAATGGTGTAGCTGAGAGGAAAAATAGATCTCTCATGGAGATGGCAAGATGCATGGGGAAAGCACAAAAGTTGCCTCACAATTTTTGGATGGAAGCTATAATGTGTGCAACTCACATGTTGAGTGAACAGGTGTCCAACAAAAGCTTTGAAAACCATAACACAATTTGAGGCTTGGTATAGCCGAAAGCCAAAAGTGGATTATATGCGTACATTTGGGTGTTTGGCATATGCACATGTGCCAGAAAAACTCAGAACAAAGCTAGATGATAAAGCAATAAAATGCATTTTTGTGGGCTACAGCAATGAGAGCAAAGGATACCGTCTTTATAATCTAGTAACATGCCGGATTTTTGTCAGTAGTGATATGCAGATTGTTTCATGGAACATTCAAGGTTTAGGGGGGCCTCAGTGCTTTCAGAGACAAGGCGTCCTACGAGGTGAGCTTCAAAGGGATGGCCATAGTGGGAAGACCCATAGAAATTATTTTCCTCCAAAAGCATCTGTTAGATCATCAAAACACCACTACGGGCGTTACCACAGGAGGGGGCGGCCTCTGGCTCACCACCCCGCTACTACAGAGGAAGAATGAGGATTGCCCCTCATCCCCCAGGCTATGTAGTGTGTGGCCTGCCGTCCACACTAGCCTGGCCGCCCATGACTCCGCATGGGCGTCCTCTCCCACTGAACCCCGGCGGATGGCCACGTCCTTGGCCATCCGGTCTGCCGCCGTCGGTCTCACAGGCGTTACAACCTACGTGACATTACCCTCCCCCTTAAGAAGAGTTTTCGTCCTTGAAAACAAACTGGGGAAACCTCTTGGAAATTGTACTACGGCGTTCCCAAGTAGCTGCCTCCTCATCCCTATCTCTCCATTTAACAAGTACCTCCTAGTACACTTCATGTCGGGTTTGTCTGTCACGATACCCTAGAATCTTTTCAGGTTCATGTGGTATCTTTGGTGGCTCTATCAAGTCCACCAAAATTTCTCGAGAAACTGCGTTCTCTAACCCGTGAACTGATTTCTTCAGTTTACTGACATGGAAGACAGGATGGACCAAGGTTGCTGCCGTACGTATGTACGGATCCGTACAGTATGCTATAGCCGTACGGTACGGTACCGTACTGTACGGATCCGTACGAAATCATTTAAAAAAAATAAAAATTGTGTGGCATGTGGCGAGGCACACGTGTGGCGATCATGCGATTGTAGATAAGCGACCAAAATTTGGGCATTTTGTGTGTACTTGCAAAATCGAGTGTCCTGTGTGTACCTGCAAAACTTTGCAGAGCAAATTTCCTTGCTCTCTGTAAGATTCCTCCCCCACCCCCTTTTTGATGTCTAGTATCTTTCCCTGTAATCAATCCCTCTTCAGAAATATAAAGACCTTGTTTCTATCTGTTTTAGCCTAGAGAGAGAAAAATATTCTAGAGAGAGAATATTCAGATTTTGAATATTTTTGGATAGAAAAATATCTCTTCTAATTCAGATGAGTTCCCCTGAAACAGAAATTCAAAAAGAATTTTCCAATGTGCAATTGGAATTAATTGAAAATAGCTATAAAGAACCTTAGCCTAAGGGTCTAGATTTTCAGAAATCTTTAGACTATGGTCCAATTAAGGTTCCTAGGGACCAATAGCATCAATCCATGTGTAGGGAGGAGATAAATCCAACTTGTAAAAAGAAAATACCCAAAAATGAGTAAATGCTCACATGAGGTGAAGAGTTGAAAATGTACAAGGTTTATTAGTAAAAAACTATGAGCAATATTAAAAATATGACATATGTAAGGAAGGGGAATTCTTTAAAGGAGGTGCATATTTCACATAAGATGAAGAGTTGAAAATGTACAAGGTTTATTAGTAAAAAATTATGAGCAATATTAAAAGTATGACATATGTAAGGAAGAGGAGTTCTTTAAAGGAGGTGCATATTTCACATAAGATGAAGAGTTGAAAATGTACAAGGTTTATTAGTAAAAAAATTATGAGCAATATTAAAAGTATGACATATGTAAGGAAGGGGAGTTCTTTAAAGGAGGTGCATATTTCACATAAGATGAAGAGTTGAAAATGTACAAGGTTTATTAGTAAAAAACTATGAGCAATATTAAAAATATGACATATGTAAGGAAAGGGAGTTCTTTAAAGGAGGTGCATATTTCACATGCTTGAATGAGTTTTAAACTCATAAAAATTGAGATATTTCATCTCTCCTCTCTCCTCATTTAAGTCTAGTTCCAAAAAGTTAGCTTAACTGACCTAAAAATGGTCAAATATTGACCAAACTGATTTAGAAAATTCTAGAATCAGTTTGTTTGGTTAGGAGCTCAATTTTTCCTATAAATAGAAGCCTCACCCTTGTTGAAAAATATATAGTGTTTATGCATCGTTACTCTACTCCACCTAAGCCAAGAACTGTGAATTCATTTAATAATTCACTAGTTTTTGGAGCTTCCCTCTTTCTTCAATCCCCATTAGTGGCTCCATCAACATACTTAACCAATTGATTGGTTGGGGGCCTCTACCGTGAACAAAGAATCAAGCAAGTTGTAAGGTAATTAGTGAATATTCATCTTTCTATAATTTCTCAATGTTTCTCTCTTCTCAACCCCTCTCAAGCTTGAGAAGTTTAATTGGTATGGTTTTTTTTAAATGCTATTAAAGTTTGAATAGTAGTGAAGAGATACATAATTTAATAAATGCTATTGAAGTTAATTTTCATTTATGTTTAAATTCTAATGATTCTTATGTAAATTCTCTCTCTCACTCAAGAAATGGTCATACTCATGACCCATTCTCAATCCAAATCAAGCTTTTCATAAAGCTTTTCCTTAACCCAAGATTAAGCTATGCTTGAGGCCAAATTAATGGCTTTTTCTTATGCTTTTAGTTTATGTATATTGATGATTCAATCCATTATGGATTGAGGATCCAATTAGAGAATCATTTTAATTATTTCCTTAATGATAAGCTTTATCCCTTAGAAAAATTGAGATTTATCAGTCATAGCAGCGGAGCTATGGCAAAATTTTTATAAAAATTATGCATAAAATAATCTCATTCAAAGCATAAAAAGAGGACTTCCTACCATATTCTAGGAATTATCATCCTAGATTAATTGAAAGAATTTCATTACAATCATGGAGAAATTGAATTTTAATATTAGGCATAATGGATAAATTTTTATATCAAAAGTGTTATTTTTACCATTTTTATTTCATGCATAGAAGTATGCATAATGGATAAATTTTTATATCAAAAGTGTTATTTTTACCATTTTTATTTCATGCATAGAAGTATGCATAATGGAAAAGTTTTTATATCAAAAGTGTTACTTTTATCATATTGGATTTCATGTATAGAGGTATGCATAAAAGTTGATTATTTTATTATAAAAGTGTGACTTTTATCATAATTGAATTTCATGCATATAGGTATGCATAAAAGATATTCTTTTTATACTAAAAGTGTGATTTTCCTCATAAATGGATTTTATGCTTAACTTAGACGCATAAGAGAAATTTTTTTATTCTAAAAGTGTAATTCCTACCAAATTGAATTTATGCATAAGAAGATGCATAAAAGATTGATTTTTTAATTCAAAAGTGTCATTTTCATTAAAAATGAATTTATGCATAGGAAGATGCATAAAAGATTGATTTTTACTTTGAAAGTATTAATCTCCTTAAATAGAATTATTTCATGAATAAATGTGTAAAGAAATCTTATATCAAATGTAAGAATTCTCTTGTATTCTATAAATAGATAAGAGATGTGATAGGATGTGATAAGAGATGTGATAAGATGCTTATGAAATAAGTTAGGAGGTGATAAGAGATGTGATAAGAGGTGTGATAAGAGGTGATAAGATGCTTATGAAATAAGTTAGGAGGTGATAAGATGAATTAAGATGTGTATGGGGGGATGAGGTAAGAAGTGTATGTGATAGGATAAGATGTATATGGGTTGTGATAGGGCGAGAATGGATGTGATGTAAAAGATTAGATGTGTAGGTATATGGGGTTATATAAATGGGAATGTGGAAATGGATGTATGTATGTGGATGTGTGGATGTGGAGATAGGAGTGTGGATGTATGAACGTGAAAATGGATATATGCATGAAGATATATATGCATAGATGTGAATGTGGATGTAGATGTGGATGTATAGATGTGAATGGATGTGGATGTATAGATGTGAATGGGAATGTGGATGTGGATGTATGTGAATGTGGATGTAGATGTGGATGTATAGATGTGAATGTGAATGTGGATGTGGATGTATGTGAATGTGAATGTGGATGTGGATGTATGTATGTATGTGGATGTAGATGTGGATGTATAGATGTGAATGGATGTGGATGTATAGATGTGAATGGGAATGTGGATGTGGATGTATGTGAATGTGGATGTAGATGTGGATGTATAGATGTGAATGTGGAATGTGGATGTGGATGTATGTATGTATGTGGATGTAGATGTGGATGTATAGATGTGAATGGGAATGGGGATGTGGATGTATGTGAATGTGAATGTAGATGTGGATGTATAGATGTGAATGTGGAATGTGGATGTATAGATGTGGATGTATGGGAATGTGGATGTGGATGTATGTGAATGTGAATGTGGATGTGGATGTATGTATGTATGTGGATGTAGATGTGGATGTATGGATGTGTATGTATGAATGTGGATATGGGATGTGGATGTATAAATGAGGATGTGAAAATGGAGGTAAGCAGGTAGATGTGGATGTATGGATGTGAATGTGGATGTGGATGTGGATGTATGGATGTGGATATGGATGTGTATGTATGAATGTGGATATGGGATGTGGATGTATAAATGAAGATGTGAAAATGGAGATAAGCATGTAGATGTGGATGTATGGATGTGAATGTGGATATGGATGTGGATGTATGGATGTGGATATGGATGTGAATATATGATATGTGATGTGAAGGAATTTGAAGTGAAGAGATGGAAAATGAGGTGATTGGATGAGTACACATATAAATGGAATGTGGAATAAGTAATGTGGATTAATGAGGAACAATGTGGAAAAATGAGAGTTAATATAGAAACTGTATTTGTAAACTGTTTGTAAATGCTGTTTGTAAATGGCTGTTTTATGTCAAGAATGCTGGGGAAGCATTTTGACCGTCTTGTGATTAAGGTCGTGGAGACCTAACTGATAAAGTTGCAACTGCTGACGGAGAGTCAATGGAGGACGTCTCGCGTAGCAAGGTCGACCGAGGTCTTGACCAGCCTCGGTTCGATTAAAATGGTGAGCTTCCGGTACAGTGGATGAGGGACCAAGGAAGCGGCCTATGAGTGAAGCGCTAGGTCACCTGCGAAGGATCCTAGAGGGTGCTGACCATACGGTGCTCGGGCTCTGGGTCGCCTAGGATACCCACGCGTGCGTCAAGGAAGATATTGGAACAAGGAGTAAGAGTTGTTTTGTGAAACCGGGCATGGATCTGGTTGACTGACCTTGCTGGTCCTCAACGGATGAGTCCATGGCTCTTTTATATGGATCTGTTGGTTGATCTTGCTGATCTTCAACGAGAGTCCATCTTGATAAATGATTATATTGCCGAGTATTATGGGCTAGGAACTATGGAAACGGCCTCTGAGTGGATAGGTGGTGAGCGTTCTAGTTGCCAATGATGCCATAGATACTCTGATGATGAAGGAATGATGGGAAATTTGAGAATCAACCGGATAATTTGGAAGACGGTGATCAGTGGTACTATGGTTTCATTAAAGGATTGTTTTAAAGTTAGCTGATGCTAAGAATAAGGCAATTTCATATTGGGTGTGTAAGTGGTGTGCCTAATTTTATGTTTGCATGAACTTCCGGCTAGGGGGCCTTGGAACTCTTTTCCTTGGTACCCGGGACAAAACCTAACCAAATTCCAAATTGGATCCCATCACTACAGTGGTTGGGCGGTTGGCTAACCCATGGGATCGGATGGGGTTAGGCTGGACTGATGGATCCGTAAATCGAGACTCAACTTTTGTTAATACGATAGATAAAGTAAATCCTGGACAGTAATTGTTCTATGGATAGGAATCAACGGCTGTGCCTCTTGAATGGGAAAAAAAGCGTTGATCCCAATGATCCAAGTGCAAGTTTCTTCCTTGATCTGATCTAGTATCTTGAAGATACAATTGGATCAGCTTGATCAGAAATGATCTTGTCTTCGTTAGAGAAAAAAATTATCCTGGTGGAATCGCCCGTGCCTTCCGGTAAGGGAAGTTTTTTCCGGGTTCGGTTTTGGAAAAACCGACGGATTAGTCTCTTGTCCGGATATCCGTGGAGGACGAGGCCCCGAATGTGGGACCCCTGTCCCGCGCGAGAAGTGCTACTTCCGCTGCTAGTACCCGAATCCGTTGCTCGGTGGGAACAGGGGGACCTTACAGTTGGTATCAGAGCATTTGGCTAATAAAGATCAACTGAGAAACCAAATATGTCAAAAATTTATCAAGAAGCACAAAAAAGGTTGTAATTGTGTGATATAATTCATACAATTTGATATTCAAACTGAAATTCGTAAATTGGTAATTGGGTCTTCAGATGGAAGTACCGCAATTATATAGAATCCCTGACTTGCTTGAGGCCTAGACATGATGGTATTTACCTTATAATTCCAAGGGCCGTGACTACCATATATACCGAGAGTATAACTGCAGCTCTTTACTGACAGTATATACGAGTAAATCTAAGACTTGAAATTATAAGCGTTAATGCTATCCAGATGATGATTTCGAATGTGGTTGATATGATTTTTAGTTCTGTTTGGAAACCGATGAATTGATTTGGATTCTGATTGAAAAATGATGATCCCTGAAAATGGATTGAAATGTAATAAGCTGAGCGAAACCACAAGGTGGATGATTGGGACGAGTCCCTGTAATGATAAATGATGAAAATGATTCAGCAAATCACTATGAGATTAGTGGATTGTGCTGTCAAATTGCTACTGTTAACACTTGACCGTTAGATCAAGTTAAGGGATGACAAATTGAGACTTACTTGACTGAAATTCCCGTGGAGGAATGCTCAGAAGGAAATTTTTCGGTCTAATGAACCTTTATCATGTTAAAGATATGAATGATATGATCTGAATGAATTGTTATTTAATGATGAGTTCTAAGGGATATTTATCCCAGTATTCTGTTGGGTTGACCAGAATATAAGGAACCCCAGAATAAAATTGGATCTTAAGAAAAAGAGTTGTCCTCTACTTTATGAGATGAGGACATCTCGCACTTTTCAAGTGGGGTAGAATGTAAGATTCTCCCCCAGCCTTAGAGATATACAGGAGTAAGAATCTCCCTTTTTGATCTTATAATTATTCCCTCTCTAAAATAAAAGAAAGATTCTGTTTAAAAAAAGGAAGAACCTTTTTCCTGAATACTTCTCAAGAGTCCCACCTGTTTTAAGGATTCAGAATAACGAGTTTAGAAGTGAGAATCGATGTTTTGGATATCAAGGTTTTGTTCTCGAGTACGACCCAAAAGAAGTTCTTTATCTCTTGGGAAGTATAAGAAGTTATCTCCCAGATATTGTGGACCAAAGAAAGTAGGTGATTTAACTTACGAACTTCTTTTACCTCCTCATCTCAAAGTTCTTAATGTATTTCATAGAAATATGTGCCAAACCCAAATCAAGGAAAGACAATAAAACTTCAGTGACAAGATACCGTTGGCTTCTAGGTTACGCTAACTCCTTCCTTTATATAAGTCGTAACTTTTTACCTGTCGCTCACAGCAGTAATCTTACTTCCATCGATCTCCTCTCTTTCTTAATCTCCTTCATGGCTTGGCAACAAGAATTAGTTTTATCCATAATGATTCCTCACCTTCAAGACGCAAGTGAGTCTGTGAAGAAGGATTTTATAGAACAGTATGAGCGCTCACTTTTCCCTCACTTGGGAACTTCTGTAGCGCAGACCAAATGGCGGACTTATCAAGACATAACTAGGGTAACACCCTGGGGTCAGCAGCACTTCCGTAACAATGTCCGCTTGGCCATGGTTATTGAAGCTTTGGGTTTGGGTCCCCGATACTACTGCATCATGAGATCAAGACATCCTGGGTTTTCTGAGCGGGTCTTCTTACTGGCGTGTTTTCTTCCTCATGAGAAGATATGCCTTTACCCCGTTTTTGGCTTGCCTCTCAGAGGTCCTTTTATTAGAACACCTCATACCACTGAGATAGGCGCAGCAATAACCCACAGAATCATTCCCATAGATGAGTTACCTTATACTTGTGCAGCTTGTGAGTGCTGCTTTTGTGATCATATGATGGACGGGCTTATGGAAGTGTAAAGAGTTCTTCTATCTTTACTGTATAAGTTCCGAGAATGAATAAAGTTTAAATCTTGTTCTTATCTTGAATCTTGCTCTCTTTGAGACTTTTTCTTGGTGGTTAATCCTGATTTAAATTTTTCTCTAAGTCTCATAATTCGTGCATCTTGCGAAATTATCCCAGTTTGCGAGATGAGGACATCTCGCGTTTTTTAAGTGGGGTAGAATGTAAGATTCCTCCCCCACCCCCTTTTTGATGTCTAGTATCTTTCCCTGTAATCAATCCCTCTTCAGAAATATAAAGACCTTGTTTCTATCTGTTTTAGCCTAGAGAGAGAAAAATATTCTAGAGAGAGAATATTCAGATTTTGAATATTTTTGGATAGAAAAATATCTCTTCTAATTCAGATGAGTTCCCCTGAAACAGAAATTCAAAAAGAATTTTCCAATGTGCAATTGGAATTAATTGAAAATAGCTATAAAGAACCTTAGCCTAAGGGTCTAGATTTTCAGAAATCTTTAGACTATGGTCCAATTAAGGTTCCTAGGGACCAATAGCATCAATCCATGTGTAGGGAGGAGATAAATCCAACTTGTAAAAAGAAAATACCCAAAAATGAGTAAATGCTCACATGAGGTGAAGAGTTGAAAATGTACAAGGTTTATTAGTAAAAAACTATGAGCAATATTAAAAATATGACATATGTAAGGAAGGGGAATTCTTTAAAGGAGGTGCATATTTCACATAAGATGAAGAGTTGAAAATGTACAAGGTTTATTAGTAAAAAATTATGAGCAATATTAAAAGTATGACATATGTAAGGAAGAGGAGTTCTTTAAAGGAGGTGCATATTTCACATAAGATGAAGAGTTGAAAATGTACAAGGTTTATTAGTAAAAAAATTATGAGCAATATTAAAAGTATGACATATGTAAGGAAGGGGAGTTCTTTAAAGGAGGTGCATATTTCACATAAGATGAAGAGTTGAAAATGTACAAGGTTTATTAGTAAAAAACTATGAGCAATATTAAAAATATGACATATGTAAGGAAAGGGAGTTCTTTAAAGGAGGTGCATATTTCACATGCTTGAATGAGTTTTAAACTCATAAAAATTGAGATATTTCATCTCTCCTCTCTCCTCATTTAAGTCTAGTTCCAAAAAGTTAGCTTAACTGACCTAAAAATGGTCAAATATTGACCAAACTGATTTAGAAAATTCTAGAATCAGTTTGTTTGGTTAGGAGCTCAATTTTTCCTATAAATAGAAGCCTCACCCTTGTTGAAAAATATATAGTATTTATGCATCGTTACTCTACTCCACCTAAGCCAAGAACTGTGAATTCATTTAATAATTCACTAGTTTTTGGAGCTTCCCTCTTTCTTCAATCCCCATTAGTGGCTCCATCAACATACTTAACCAATTGATTGGTTGGGGGCCTCTACCGTGAACAAAGAATCAAGCAAGTTGTAAGGTAATTAGTGAATATTCATCTTTCTATAATTTCTCAATGTTTCTCTCTTCTCAACCCCTCTCAAGCTTGAGAAGTTTAATTGGTATGGTTTTTTTTAAATGCTATTAAAGTTTGAATAGTAGTGAAGAGATACATAATTTAATAAATGCTATTGAAGTTAATTTTCATTTATGTTTAAATTCTAATGATTCTTATGTAAATTCTCTCTCTCACTCAAGAAATGGTCATACTCATGACCCATTCTCAATCCAAATCAAGCTTTTCATAAAGCTTTTCCTTAACCCAAGATTAAGCTATGCTTGAGGCCAAATTAATGGCTTTTTCTTATGCTTTTAGTTTATGTATATTGATGATTCAATCCATTATGGATTGAGGATCCAATTAGAGAATCATTTTAATTATTTCCTTAATGATAAGCTTTATCCCTTAGAAAAATTGAGATTTATCAGTCATAGCAGCGGAGCTATGGCAAAATTTTTATAAAAATTATGCATAAAATAATCTCATTCAAAGCATAAAAAGAGGACTTCCTACCATATTCTAGGAATTATCATCCTAGATTAATTGAAAGAATTTCATTACAATCATGGAGAAATTGAATTTTAATATTAGGCATAATGGATAAATTTTTATATCAAAAGTGTTATTTTTACCATTTTTATTTCATGCATAGAAGTATGCATAATGGATAAATTTTTATATCAAAAGTGTTATTTTTACCATTTTTATTTCATGCATAGAAGTATGCATAATGGAAAAGTTTTTATATCAAAAGTGTTACTTTTATCATATTGGATTTCATGTATAGAGGTATGCATAAAAGTTGATTATTTTATTATAAAAGTGTGACTTTTATCATAATTGAATTTCATGCATATAGGTATGCATAAAAGATATTCTTTTTATACTAAAAGTGTGATTTTCCTCATAAATGGATTTTATGCTTAACTTAGATGCATAAGAGAAATTTTTTTATTCTAAAAGTGTAATTCCTACCAAATTGAATTTATGCATAAGAAGATGCATAAAAGATTGATTTTTTAATTCAAAAGTGTCATTCTCATCTAAATTGAATTTATGTATATAAAAATGCATAAAAGATTAAAATTTAATTCAAAAGTGTCATTTTCATTAAAAATGAATTTATTCATAGGAAGATGCATAAAAGATTGATTTTTACTTTGAAAGTATTAATCTCCTTAAATAGAATTATTTCATAAATAAATGTGTAAAGAAATCTTATATCAAATGTAAGAATTCTCTTGTATTCTATAAATAGATAAGAGATGTGATAGGATGTGATAAGAGATGTGATAAGATGCTTATGAAATAAGTTAGGAGGTGATAAGAGATGTGATAAGAGGTGTGATAAGAGGTGATAAGATGCTTATGAAATAAGTTAGGAGGTGATAAGATGAATTAAGATGTGTATGGGGGGATGAGGTAAGAAGTGTATGTGATAGGATAAGATGTATATGGGTTGTGATAGGGCGAGAATGGATGTGATGTAAAAGATTAGATGTGAAGGTATATGGGGTTATATAAATGGGAATGTGGAAATGGATGTATGTATGTGGATGTGTGGATGTGGAGATGGGAGTGTGGATGTATGAACGTGAAAATGGATATATGCATGAAGATATATATGCATAGATGTGAATGTGGATGTAGATGTGGATGTATAGATGTGAATGGATGTGGATGTATAGATGTGAATGGGAATGTGGATGTGGATGTATGTGAATGTGGATGTAGATGTGGATGTATAGATGTGAATGTGAATGTGGATGTGGATGTATGTGAATGTGAATGTGGATGTGGATGTATGTATGTATGTGGATGTAGATGTGGATGTATAGATGTGAATGGATGTGGATGTATAGATGTGAATGGGAATGTGGATGTGGATGTATGTGAATGTGGATGTAGATGTGGATGTATAGATGTGAATGTGGAATGTGGAATGTGGATGTATGTATGTATGTGGATGTAGATGTGGATGTATAGATGTGAATGGGAATGGGGATGTGGATGTATGTGAATGTGAATGTAGATGTGGATGTATAGATGTGAATGTGGAATGTGGATGTATAGATGTGGATGTATGGGAATGTGGATGTGGATGTATGTGAATGTGAATGTGGATGTGGATGTATGTATGTATGTGGATGTAGATGTGGATGTATGGATGTGTATGTATGAATGTGGATATGGGATGTGGATGTATAAATGAGGATGTGAAAATGGAGGTAAGCAGGTAGATGTGGATGTATGGATGTGAATGTGGATGTGGATGTGGATGTATGGATGTGGATATGGATGTGTATGTATGAATGTGGATATGGGATGTGGATGTATAAATGAAGATGTGAAAATGGAGATAAGCATGTAGATGTGGATGTATGGATGTGAATGTGGATATGGATGTGGATGTATGGATGTGGATATGGATGTGAATATATGATATATGATGTGAAGGAATTTGAAGTGAAGAGATGGAAAATGAGGTGATTGGATGAGTACACATATAAATGGAATGTGGAATAAGTAATGTGGATTAATGAGGAACAATGTGGAAAAATGAGAGTTAATATAGAAACTGTATTTGTAAACTGTTTGTAAATGCTGTTTGTAAATGGCTGTTTTATGTCAAGAATGCTGGGGAAGCATTTTGACTGTCTTGTGATTAAGGTCGTGGAGACCTAACTGATAAAGTTGCAACTGCTGACGGAGAGTCAATGGAGGACGTCTCGCGTAGCAAGGTCGACCGAGGTCTTGACCAGCCTCGGTTCGATTAAAATGGTGAGCTTCCGGTACGGTGGATGAGGGACCAAGGAAGCGGCCTATGAGTGAAGCGCTAGGTCACCTGCGAAGGATCCTAGAGGGTGCTGACCATACGGTGCTCGGGCTCTGGGTCGCCTAGGATACCCACGCGTGCGTCGAGGAAGATATTGGAACAAGGAGTAAGAGTTGTTTTGTGAAACCGGGCATGGATCTGGTTGACTGACCTTGCTGGTCCTCAACGGATGAGTCCATGGCTCTTTTATATGGATCTGTTGGTTGATCTTGCTGATCTTCAACGAGAGTCCATCTTGATAAATGATTATATTGCCGAGTATTATGGGCTAGGAACTATGGAAACGGCCTCTGAGTGGATAGGTGGTGAGCGTTCTAGTTGCCAATGATGCCATAGATACTCTGATGATGAAGTAATGATGGGAAATTTGAGAATCAACCGGATAATTTGGAAGACGGTGATCAGTGGTACTATGGTTTCATTAAAGGATTGTTTTAAAGTTAGCTGATGCTAAGAATAAGGCAATTTCATATTGGGTGTGTAAGTGGTGTGCCTAATTTTATGTTTGCATGAACTTCCGGCTAGGGGGCCTTGGAACTCTTTTCCTTGGTACCCGGGACAAAACCTAACCAAATTCCAAATTGGATCCCATCACTACAGTGGTTGGGCGGTTGGCTAACCCATGGGATCGGATGGGGTTAGGCTGGACTGATGGATCCGTAAATCGAGACTCAACTTTTGTTAATACGATAGATAAAGTAAATCCTGGACAGTAATTGTTCTATGGATAGGAATCAACGGCTGTGCCTCTTGAATGGGGAAAAAAGCGTTGATCCCAATGATCCAAGTGCAAGTTTCTTCCTTGATCTGATCTAGTATCTTGAAGATACAATTGGATCAGCTTGATCAGAAATGATCTTGTCTTCGTTAGAGAAAAAAATTATCCTGGTGGAATCGCCCGTGCCTTCCGGTAAGGGAAGTTTTTTCCGGGTTCGGTTTTGGAAAAACCGACGGATTAGTCTCTTGTCCGGATATCCGTGGACGAGGCCCCGAATGTGGGACCCCTGTCCCGCGCGAGAAGTGCTACTTCCGCTGCTAGTACCCGAATCCGTTGCTCGGTGGGAACAGGGGGACCTTACACTCTCTCTCCCGCCAAGACTTCATCATGCCGCGCAAGACTAACCCGAACTGGGCAATCCACACCAATGTCCTGAGGGTTGTTAACACCCCTTCTCAGCAAGGGTCAGGTACTCGGCTATGGGCATGCAAGTATTGCGGGGAGCAGTACACTAACACCATAACTCGCGTCATCAAGCACATGATAGGTATCGGCGGGTGCACCAATCAATGTGGTCCATGTGATAAAATACCACAAGCTATGAGGGACCAATTGATGATTGCGGAGAATTGTCCTGCAATGGGTGGTGCAAGCAGTGTTAGAGGTGGTGAAAGTACGCAAGATGCTCTCCATGATGCTTTTATTGGAGATGTTACAGGTTCAGGTACACTAGATGAGGGTGAAAGTCTTTTGGCTTCAGCCCAATCCACCACAGGCAGGAAGAGGGCACGTATTGCTGATGATGAGGACCTCCTGCCACAAGATGCGAGAGGTACAGGGGAGGCATCAAAGCAATCCACTCTGCGTTCTTGTATCTCATCACAAGCTTGGGTAAAGGAGAAGCAAAGGGTGGTAGAAATGGAGATTTGTCATACTCTTATTGAGTGTAATATATCCTTCAATGTGTTAAGGACAGACCAATGGAAAAGAATGGTGAAAGCAATTGCGCAGGTAGGGCCTACTAAGACATGGACAGGTCTTGAGTATACGAAGATGCGTACATCCATGTTGGATGAGCAGAAGGCCTTGATAGACAAGGCGCTCACTCCTGTGAAAGCAGGTTGGTAGGAGTTTGGATGCACTATTATTTCAGATGGGTGGCCAGACATTCGCAAGAGGCACATAATCAATATCCTTGTGTCATCTTGCTTGGGCTATTTCTTGCATGCCGTGGATGCAGGGAGAGCAGGAGACAGGATCACAGGGGAGTTCATTTATGGCCACATTCGACAGGCTATCCTTGAGGTTGGGGAGGACAATGTTGTGCAGGTGGTGACCTACAACGCCTCTAACTGCAAGGCAATGGGTCAAATGGTCGAGGCAGAGTTTCCACATATAGTGTGGACTCCATGTGCTGCCCATTGTCTTGATTTACTTATGGAGACATTGGGAAGCTTGTTTGGGTGCAGCCCATTGTTGCAGATGCTGTAAAGATCACCACCTTCTTCTGCAAGAAGCATCAGGCTCTTGCCATCTTTCGGAGCCATAGCCCTTTGGATATGGTGAGACCCTCCAAGACCAGGTTTGCCTACATATTCTTGGTCTTGGATAGGCTCTACAAGATAAGAGATTCACTATCATCAACAGTTGTGGATCCAAGGTGGCGACAGATGCATCATTCAGAGGATGAGCGTACAAAATACTTGTAGAGGCAGATCCTGGATGATGATTTTTGGCAGCAAGTTCATAGCCTTTCAGTTGCACTTAAGCCCGTGTATGTCCTTCTCCGACTTACAGGCATGGAGGGCTCAACTTTGGGGCTGGTCTTTCATTTGTTTATGCAAATGAAAGACCATGTTGCTCAGTGCTCCATGATGACTGTTCAATGGTAAGCAATAGTTCTAATTTCTTCCTCTTTCTTTGATTTTTATGACTTCTCGATTCTCTATTCTCATGACATGTCAGGACTGACATGTGTACACTTAGCACTATAACCTAAGACATGTATTTTCAATCTCTCATTTTCAGCCGAGGTGAGATCTTGGACATTGTAGACAAACGGTGGACATTCATGAGCCGTCCCATCCATGCGATGGCTGCCATGCTCCATCCTCTCTACAGGTCGCCAGAGCTATGGAATAATACTGCTTTGAGCATGAAGCAGTCAGAGCATGTTGGAAGGATGTTCTCAGAGGAGGAGCAACTTCAGATCGATAGAGTTCACCACTTACATGAGTGGTATTGGTGCTTCATTTGCGAGACCTGTGTCATTGAGGAAGGAAGCCATGAAATTCCCTTTGACATGGTGGCACTCTTATGGAAGGGTTGGTCTTCCAAACCTTTCACGCTTTGCTCTTTGTGTTCTATCTCAGGTAACTTGTAATTAATCTCTAAAGTATAGTCTTCGAAAGTGAAGCTTGATGTTTTAGTATTAAAAGATTTACAAATTTGCTCGCATTGCACTCATTTTTGCACAGGATTGCTCAGCTGGAGCATGTGAGCGGAACTGGAGCTCATACTCTCTTATACACACCAAGATTCGGAATCGCCTTAGTACTTCTCAATTAGGGAAGTTGGTGTACTGCAGAGCTAACATGAGGCTCGTGCAAAGCTACCATGCTTTGGGGTCACCGAAGCAAGTATAAATTGGAATTTGGACTCAAGAAGAACTTAGAAGTAGAAATTTTTTTCTAGTTCAATGAATATCCAATATGCAATTTGTGGCATGTTTAAACAGGTTAATCCAACACTACTCAAATTGGTAGATGAACCCAGCCCGGAGCTTGTGGATCGGCAGATTAGAGATGAGCAAGATGAGATTTTGAGAGCTTTACAAAGAGAGCTTGAGAGCGTGGATCGTTGTGTGACCCGCTCACGTGCACGATCTCTCAGCATTCCTCTACGCCAGGCAGCTCCAGATCCAGGCTCTGCGAGACGAGAGAGCATTCGCAGGGGAAAGCTTCCAGTTCGTCGCACCCAGCAGAGGCGTGCAAATGAGGCTGTCGAACTCATTCACACTCAGATTCTCGAGGCACATGACGAGGATGCACTGGAGCTTGTTGTGTTGTTGCTGAGCCAGAGTTCGATGAAGAGGGCAATGGTATCAATGATGGAGGCATGCCCTCTTCAGAAGACTCATCATCTTCATCTGATGATGAGATTTGAGACTCTTGCGTCTAGACTCTAGAGTCTAGACAACTATAGTGTTTCATTGTTTTGCTTTTTGCACTTGTGGACCAGGACATGTGCTGTAGACATGATATTTGTACTCTCTTTTATCATCTATGACTTTCATGGTTCCTCAAGATCCAAGGAGCTAGAACTGCATTTGATCTAGCTCTACCATGAGGTAGAGCTGTATTCTACCTAGGCCACATCGTAGAGCTAGAATGCTTTAAGGTCTAGCTCTACCATGTGATGGAGCTAGAATTGCATTTGAGGTCTAGCTCTACCATGTGGTAGATCTAGACTTAAACGAATGTAACCGGCTGAGGTTGAATGTAACTGGCTGAGGTTGAATGTAACTGTGGTAGAGCTATATTCTACCTAAACCACATTGTAGAGATAGAATGCTTTGAGGTCTAGCTCTACAATGTGGTGGAGTTAGAATTGCATTTGAGGTCTAGCTCTACCATGTGGTGGAGCTAGAATCGTAGAGGTAGAAAGCTTTGAGGTCTAGCTCTACCATGTGGTAGAGCAAGAATGCATCGATCTAGTTGTGTTCCATACACATCAACAAAACCAATTACTCCAAGAAGAGACCTACTTCACACAACAAGGACCAAGGAGCTGGAATTGCATTTGATCTAGCTCTACCACGTGGTAGAAATGTATTCTACCTAGACCACATCGTAGAGCTAGAATGCTTTGAGGTCAAGCTCCACCATGTGGTGGAGCTAGAATGCATTCTTCTAGCTCTACCATGTGGTAGAGCTAGACTTCAACGAATGTAACCGGCAGAGGTTGAATGTAACTGTGATAGAGCTGTATTTTACCTAAACCACATTGTAGAGATCGAATGCTTTGAGGTCTAGCTCTACCATGTGGTGAAGCTAGAAATGCATTTGAGGTCAGCTCTACCATGTGGTGGAGCTAGAATTGCATTTGAGGTCTAAAGCTTTAAGGTCTAGCTCTACCATGTGGTAGAGCAAGAATGCATCGATCGAGCTGTGTTCCATACACATCAACAAAACCAATTACTCCAAAAAGAGACCTACTTCACATCACAAGAACCAAGGAGCTAGAATTGCATTTGATCTAGCTCTACCACGTGGTAGAGCTGTATTCTACCTAGACCACATCGTAGAGCTAGAATGCTTTGAGGTCCAGCTTCACCATGTGGTGGAGCTAGAATGCATTCTTCTACCTCTACCATGTGGTAGAGCTAGACTTCAATGAATGTAACCGGCTGAGGTTAAATGTGACATTGGTAGAGCTGTATTCTACCTAAACCACATTGTAGAGATAGAATAATTTGAGATCTAGCTCTACCATGTGGTGGTGGAGCTAGAATTGCAATTGAGGTCTAGCGTGGAGCTAGAATCGTTGAGGTAGAAAGCTTTGAGGTCTAGCTCTACCATGTGGTAGAGAAAGAATGCATCGATCTAGCTGTGTTTCATACACATCAACAAAACCAATTACTCCAAGAAGAGACATACTTCACATGACAAGAACCAAGGAGCTAGAATTGCATTTGATCTAGCTCTACCACGTGGTAGAGCTGTATTCTACCTAGACCACTTCGTAGAACTGAATGCTTTGAGGTCCAGCTCTATCATGTGGTGGTTCTAGAATTGCATTTGAGGTCTAGCTCTACCATGTGCTAGAACTCTATTCTATCTAGACTACATCGTAGAGCTAGAATGCTTTGAGGTCCAGCTCTACCATGTGGTGGAGCTAGAATGCATTCTTCTAGCTCTACCATGTGGTAGAGCTAGAGTTCAAAGAATGTAACCGGCTGAGGTTGAATGTAACTGTGGTAGAGCTAGACCTCAAAGCTTTCTACCTCTACGATTCTAGCTCCACCACATGGTAGAGCTAGACCTCAAATGCAATTCTAGCTCCACCACATGGTAAAGGTAGACCTCAAAGCATTCTATCTCAATTACTCCATCTTGGAGCTCTCAATACATTTATTAGTCTTGCTCTACCACATGCTAGAGCTAGATAAATGCATTCTAGCTGGACTTCAAAGTATTCTAGTGCTGGTTTTTCAATGGATATTATCTCTACCAGGTGGCAGAGCAAGATTAATAAATGTATTGACCAGAATGCTTTGAAATCTAGCTCTACCATGTGGTGGAGCTAGAATGCATTCTTCTAGCTCTACCATGTGGTAGAGCTAGACTTCAATGAATGTAATCGGCTGAGGTTGAATGTGACATTGGTAGAGCTGTATTCTACCTAAACCACATTGTAGAGATAGAATGCTTTGAGGTCTAGCTCTACCATGTGGTGGAGCTAGAATTGCAATTGAGGTCTAGCTCTACCATGTGGTGGAGCTAGAATCGTAGAGGTAGAAAGCTTTGAGGTCTAGCTCTACCATGTGGTAGAGCAAGAATGCATCGATCTAGCTGTGTTCCATACACATGAACAAAACCAATTACTCCAAGAAGAGACATACTTCACATGACAAGAACCAAGGAGCTAGAATTGCATTTGATGTAGCTCTACCACGTGGTAGAGCTGTATTCTACCTAGACCACTTCGTAGAACTGAATGCTTTGAGGTCCAGCTCTACCATGTGGTGGTTCTAGAATTGCATTTGAGGTCTAGCTCTACCATGTGGTATAACTGTATTCTATCTAGACTACATCGTAGAGCTAGAATGCTTTGAGGTCCAGCTCTACCATGTGGTGGAGCTAGAATGCATTCTTCTAGGTCTACCATGTGGTAGAGCTAGACTTCAAAGAATGTAATCGGCTGAGGTTGAATGTAACTATGGTAGAGCTAGACCACAAAGCTTTCTACCTCTACGATTCTAGCTCCACCACATGGTAGAGCTAGACCTCAAGTGCAATTCTAGCTCCACCACATGGTAAATCTAGAACTCAAAGCATTCTATCTCAATTACTCTATCTTGGAGCTCTCAATACATTTATTAGTCTTGCTCTACCACATGGTAGAGCTAGATAAATGCATTCTAGCTGGACTTCAAAGTATTCTAGTGCTGGTTTTTCAATGTATATTATCTCTACCAGGTGGCAGAGCAAGATTAATGAATGTATTGACCAGAATGCTATGAAATCTAGCTCTACCATGTGGTGGAGCTAGAATGCATTCTTCTAGCTCTACCATGTGGTAGAGCTAGACTTCAATGAATGTAACCGGCTGAGGTTGAATGTAACCGGTTGAGGTTGAATATAACCGACTGAGGTTGAATGTAACTGTGGTAGAGCTGTATTCTACTTTAACCACATTGTAGAGATAGAATGCTTTGAGGTCTAGCTCTACCATGTGGTGGAGCAAGAGTCGTAGAGAGGTAGAAAGCTTTGAGGTCTAGCTCTACCATGTGGTAGAGCAAGAATGCATCGATCTAGCTGTGTTCCATACACATCAACAAAACCAATTACTCCAAGAAGAGACCTACTTCACACAACAAGAACCAAGGAGCTAGAATTGCATTTGATCTAGCTCTACCACATGGTAGAAATGTATTCTACCTAGACCACATCGTTGAGCTAGAATGCTTTGAGGTCGAGCTCCACCATGTGGTGGAGCTAGAATGCATTCTTCGAGCTCTACCATGTGGTAGAGCTAGACTTCAACGAATGTAACCGGCTGAGGTTGAATGTAACTGTGATAGAGCTGTATTCTATCTAAACCACATTGTAGAGATAGAATGCTTTGAGGTCTAGCTCTACCATGTGGTGAAGCTAGAATTGCATTTGAGGTCTAGCTCTACCATGTGGTAGAGCAAGAATGCATCGATCTAGTTGTGTTCCATACACATCAACAAAACCAATTACTCCAAAAAGAGACCTACTTCACATGACAAGAACCAAGGAGCTAGAATTGCATTTGATCTAGCTCTACCACGTGGTAGAGCTGTATTCTACCTAGACCACATCGTAGAGCTAGAATGCTTTGAGGTCAAGCTTTACCATGTGGTGGAGCTAGAATGCATTCTTCTCGCTCTACCATGTGGTAGAGCTAGACTTCAACAAATGTAACCGGCAGAGGTTGAATGTAACTCTGTATTCTACCTAAACCACATTGTAGAGATAGAATGCTTTGAAGTCTAGCTCTACCATGTGGTGAAGCTAGAATTGCATTTGAGGTCTAGCTCTACCATGTGGTGGAGCTAGAATTGCATTTGAGGCCTAAAGCTTTGAGGTCTAGCTCTACCATGTGGCAGAGCAAGAATGCATCGATCTAGCTGTGTTCCATACACATCAACAAAACCAATTACTCCAAGAAGAGACATACTTCACATGACAAGAACCAAGGAGCTAGAATTGCATTTGATCTAGCTCTACCACGTGGTAGAGCTGTATTCTACCTAGACCACTTCGTAGAACTGAATGCTTTGAGGTCCAGCTCTATCATGTGGTGGTTCTAGAATTGCATTTGAGGTCTAGCTCTACCATGTGGTAGAACTGTATTCTATCTAGACTACATCGTAGAGCTAGAATGCTTTGAGGTCCAGCTCTACCATGTGGTGGAGCTAGAATGCATTCTTCTAGCTCTACCATGTGGTAGAGCTAGACTTCAATGAATGTAACCGGTTGAGGTTGAATGTAACTGTGGTAGAACTAGACCTCAAAGCTTTCTACCTCTACGATTCTAGCTCCACCACATGGTAGAGCTAGACCTCAAATGCAATTCTAGCTCCACCACATGGTAAAGCTAGACCTCAAAGCATTCTATCTCAATTACTCCATTCTTGGAGCTCTCAATACATTTATTAGTCTTGCTCTACCACATGGTAGAGCTAGATAAATGCATTCTAGCTCGACTTCAAAGTATTCTAGTGCTGGTTTTTCAATGGATATTATCTCTACCAGGTGGCAGAGCAAGATTAATAAATGTATTGACCAGAATGCTTTGAAATCTAGCTCTACCATGTGGTGGAGCTAGAATGCATTCTTCTAGCTCTACCATGTGGTAGAGCTAGACTTCAATGAATGTAACCGGCTGAGGTTGAATGTGACATTGGTAGAGCTGTATTCTACCTAAACCACATTGTAGAGATAGAATGCTTTGAGGTCTAGCTCTACCATGTGGTGGAGCGAGAATTGCAATTGAGGTCTAGCTCTAGCATGTGGTGGAGCTAGAATCGTAGAGGTAGAAAGCTTTGAGGTCTAGCTCTACCATGTGGTAGAGCAAGAATGCATCGATCTAGCTGTGTTTCATACACATCAACAAAACCAATTACTCCAAGAAGAGACATACTTCACATGACAAGAACCAAGGAGCTAGAATTGCATTTGATCTAGCTCTACCACGTGGTAGAGCTGTATTCTACCTAGACCACTTCACAGAACTGAATGCTTTGAGGTCCAGCTCTACCATGTGGTGGTTCTAGAATTGCATTTGAGGTCTAGCTCTACCATGTGGTATAACTGTATTCTATCTAGACTACATCGTAGAGCTAGAATGCTTTGAGGTCTAGCTCTACCATGTGGTGGAGCTAGAATGCATTCTTCTAGCTCTACCATGTAGTAGAGCTAGACTTCAAAGAATGTAACCGGCTGAGGTTGAATGTAACTGTGGTAGAGCTAGACCATAAAGCTTTCTACCTCTACGATTCTAGCTCCACCACATGGTAGAGCTAGACCTCAAGTGCAATTCTAGCTCCACCACATGGTAAAGCTAGAACTCAAAGCATTCTATCTCAATTACTCCATCTTGGAGCTCTCAATACATTTATTAGTCTTGCTCTACCACATGGTAGAGCTAGATAAATGCATTCTAGCTGGACTTCAAAGTATTCTAGTGCTGGTTTTTCAATGGATATTATCTCTACCAGGTGGCAGAGCAAGATTAATGAATGTATTGACCAGAATGCTATGAAATCTAGCTCTACTATGTGGTGGAGCTAGAATGCATTCTTCTAGCTCTGCCATGTGGTAGAGCTAGACTTCAATGAATGTAACCATATGAGGTTGAATGTAACCGGTTGAGGTTGAATGTAACCGACTGAGGTTGAATGTAACTGTGGTAGAGCTCTATTCTACCTAAACCACATTGTAGAGATAGAATGCTTTGAGGTCTAGCTCTACCATGTGGTGGAGCAAGAGTCGTAGAGGTAGAAAGCTTTGAGGTCTAGCTCTACCATGTGGTAGAGCAAGAATGCATCGATCTAGCTGTGTTCCATACACATCAACAAAACTAATTACTCAAAGAAGAGACCTACTTCACATGACAATAACCAAGGAGCTAGAATTGCATTTGATCTAGGTCTACCACGTGGTAGAGCTGTATTCTACCTAGACCACATCGTAGAGCTAGAATGCTTTGAGGTCGAGCTCCACCATGTGGTGGAGCTAGAATGCATTCTTCTAGCTCTACCATGTGGTAGAGCTAGACTTCAATGAATGTAACCGGCTGAGGTTGAATGTAACTGTGATAGAGCTGTATTCTATCTAAACCACATTGTAGAGATAGAATGCTTTGAGGTCTAGCTCTACCATGTGGTGAAGCTAGAATTGCATTTGAGGTCTAGCTCTACCATGTGGTAGAGCAAGAATGCATCGATCTAGTTGTGTTCCATACACATCAACAAAACCAATTACTCCAAAAAGAGACCTACTTCACATGACAAGAACCAAGGAGCTAGAATTGCATTTGATCTAGCTCTACCACGTGGTAGAGCTGTATTCTACCTAGACCACATCGTAGAGCTAGAATGCTTTGAGGTCAAGCTCCACCATGTGGTGGAGCTAGAATGCATTCTTCTCGCTCTACCATGTGGTAGAGCTAGACTTCAACAAATGTAACCGCCGGGAGAGGTTGAATGTAACTCTGTATTCTACCTAAACCACATTGTAGAGATAGAATTCTTTGAGGTCTAGCTCTACCATGTGGTGAAGCTAGAATTGCATTTGAGGTCTAGCTCTACCATGTGGTGGAGCTAGAATTGCATTTGAGGTCTAAAGCTTTGAGGTCTAGCTCTACCATGTGGTAGAGCAAGAATGCATCGATCTAGCTGTGTTCCATACACATCAACAAAACCAATTACTCCAAGAAGAGACATACTTCACATGACAAGAACCAAGGAGCTAGAATTGCATTTGATCTAGCTGTACCACGTGGTAGAGCTGTATTCTACCTAGACCACTTCGTAGAACTGAATGCTTTGAGGTCCAGCTCTATCATGTGGTGGTTCTAGAATTGCATTTGAGGTCTAGCTCTACCATGTGCTAGAACTGTATTCTATCTAGACTACATCGTAGAGCTAGAATGCTTTGAGGTCCAGCTCTACCATGTGGTGGAGCTAGAATGCATTCTTCTAGCTCTACCATGTGGTAGAGCTAGACTTCAATGAATGTAATCGGTTGAGGTTGAATGTAACTGTGGTAGAGCTAGACCTCAAAGCTTTCTACCTCTACGATTCTAGCTCCACCACATGGTAGAGCTAGACCTCAAATGCAATTCTAGCTCCACCACATGGTAAAGCTAGACCTCAAAGCATTCTATCTAGTCTTGCTCTACCACATGGTAGAGCTAGATAAATGCATTCTAGCTGGACTTCAAAGTATTCTAGTGCTGGTTTTTCAATGGATATTATCTCTACCAGGTGGCAGAGCAAGATTAATAGATGTATTGACCAGAATGCTTTGAAATCTAGCTCTACCATGTGGTGGAGCTAGAATGCATTCTTCTAGCTCTACCATGTGGTAGAGCTAGACTTCAATGAATGTAACCGGCTGAGGTTGAATGTGACATTGGTAGAGCTATATTCTACCTAAACCACATTGTAAAGATAGAATGCTTTGAGGTCTAGCTCTACCATGTGGTGGAGCTAGAATTGCAATTGAGGTCTAGCTCTAGCATGTGGTGGAGCTAGAATCGTAGAGGTAGAAAGCTTTGAGGTCTAGCTCTACCATGTGGTAGAGCAAGAATGCATCGATCTAGCTGTGTTCCATACACATCAACAAAACCAATTACTCCAAGAAGAGACATACTTCACATGACAAGAACCAAGGAGCTAGAATTGCATTTGATGTAGCTCTACCACGTGGTAGAGCTGTATTCTACCTAGACCACTTCGTAGAACTGAATGCTTTGAGGTCCAGCTCTACCATGTGGTGGTTCTAGAATTGCATTTGAGGTCTAGCTCTACCATGTGGTATAACTGTATTCTATCTAGACTACATCGTAGAGCTAGAATGCTTTGAGGTCCAGCTCTACCATGTGGTGGAGCTAGAATGCATTCTTCTAGCTCTACCATGTGGTAGAGCTAGAGTTCAAAGAATGTAACCGGCTGAGGTTGAATGTAACTGTGGTAGAGCTAGACCATAAAGCTTTCTACCTCCATGATTCTAGCTCCACCACATGGTAGAGCTAGACCTCAAGTGCAATTCTAGCTCCACCACATGGTAAAGCTAGAACTCAAAGCATTCTATCTCAATTACTCCATCTTGGAGCTCTCAATACATTTATTAGTCTTGCTCTACCACATGGTAGAGCTAGATAAATGCATTCTAGCTGGACTTCAAAGTATTCTAGTGCTGGTTTTTCAATGGATATTATCTCTACCAAGTGGCAGAGCAAGATTAATGAATGTATTGACCAGAATGCTATGAAATCTAGCTCTACTATGTGGTGGAGCAGGCACACCCAAGGATGCAATAAACATAAGGTTGAATGAGTAAGAGAGATTACCTTGACAATTTCAAGCCAACCAAGAGAAAACAACACAAGCTTGGACAAAAAAAGGTAACATGTGATATTAGAACATTGTTGTTGAGACCTCCTACAATACTACTTAGACAAGCAGGGTGGAAAGTGTCCTTTTTGGATGATACCTTCTGAGGAATTTACACATGCTCCCCACTATTAAAGCCAAAGGCAACTTTTTTTTTGCAAGAGAAGGATAGTGAGAAGATCGAGGGATCTCCCTGCACTATAACCACCTACTTGCGGATAACCACTCGTAACTTGACATAAAAAGCATTCTAGATGGCCTACCATAATGCCCCATATCTCTATGTATAAGCCTAAACCCTAAACTAGGCTCGAGGTTGCAATAAACATGAGGTTAAATGAGTAAGAGAGATAACCTCGATAATGTCAGCCGAAGGAGAGGACAACAATGCAAGACCTACAAAACATAACATTAGAAAAAGTGAAGGTGAATACATAAGGGCTATTGCATAATAGGCTATTACATAAGGGCTATGCATAATAGGCTATGCATAAGGTCTATTGACCTAATCCTAATCCCCAGCACCCAAGGGTGCAAAAACTTGAAGCGAAGAAGCATAAACAAAGAATGGAAAAAGAGGGCTTACCTCTTCTTTGGGAATCTGTATGAGTCACCCTATGGCCTAACCCTTGGTGGTTGTTCGCTTTGAATAAACCTACAAAACATTATCATAATAAATCAAAAGTAAGTTCATTTTAACATATTATGCAATAGGCCTTATGCATAAACCTATTGGTGATTGTTGTTCACTTTGAATAAACCTACAAAACATTATCATACTAAATCAAAAGTAAGTTCATTTTAACATATTATGCAATAGGCCTTATGCATAAACCTATTGCATAAGGCCTTATTCATAGCCTATTGCATAAGGCCTAGCATAGCCTATTGCATAAGTCTTATGCAAAAGCCTATTGCATAAGGCTTATGCATAAGCTTTATGCATGAGCCTCTTGCATAAGGCTTATGCATAAACCTATTTCATAAGGCTTATGCATAAACCTATTGCATAAGACTTATGCATAATCCTATGCATAAACCTATTGCATAAGAGATTATGCATAACCCTTATGCATAAACCTATTTCATAAGCCTATGCATAAACCTCTTGTTGCATAAGGGCTTATGCATAAGCCCTTATGTATAAGCCTATTGCATAAGGCTTATACATAAGGCTATGCGTAAGGCTTATCCATAGACTATTGACCTAACCCTAATCCTTGGCACCCACCAAGGGTAGAAAAATACAAAGAGAAGAAGCATAAGCAAAAAATGAAAAAAGAGGGCTCACCTCTTTAATGAGAAGCCGTATGAGAGGATTGGCCTAAACCCTTGTCCACTTGAATAAACCTACAAAAAAGAAGCATAAGTTAGTTCTCATTAACACATTAGCCCATTGCATAAGGCTTATGCATAAACCTATTGCGTAAGCCTTTGCATAAACCTATGTTGCAGAAGGCTTATGCATAAGCTTATGAATAAACCGATTACCTAAGGGCATATACATAGGCTATTGCATAAGGCTTATGCATAAGTCTATTGCATAAGGGCTTATGCATAGCCTATTACACAAACCCTATGCATAGCCTACAGTGCATAAGGCTATTGCATAGCCTATTGCATAAGGCTTATGCATAAACCTATTGCATGACTTATGCATAGCCTATTGCATAAGGGCTTATACATAGCCTATTACATAAGGCTTATGCATAAGACTATGGATAAGGTTTATGTATAGCCTATTGACCTTACCCTAATCCCCGGCACCCAAGGGTGAAAAAACAAAAAGAGAAGAAGCATAACAAAAAATAAAGAGGGCTTACCTCTTTAATGAGAAGCCGTATGAGAGGATTGGCCTAAACCCTTGTTCACTTGAATAAACCTACAAAAAAGAAACGTAATAAATAAAAAAGTTAGTTCTCATTAGCAGCAAGGAGAACAAGAGAAAAAAGAGGTGAGTACTGTAAACCCTACTTCTAATGTATAAGTTATTGAAATAAATTTGTTTATGACCCTAGCTCTATGTATAGAATGCTTAATAGATATTATGGCTCACCTTAACCCCCCTTGAAACACATCCAACAAGAGATTACCTATTGAGATGAACTGCAATTGTCATGAGGATATTTTCAATGGCCAAGCTCGTAACCCTTAAGATCTCCAAGCTCTACAACTCCTTGAGAAGCAATTCTACTACGTCTCTCGTGAGTGTGGTCACTCCGTTGCGTTGCACTAGGTGTACTCGTCCCTCCTCTCACCTCACTTCACTCACACACACTCACTAGCATGCATTAGAGAGAGATATTAGCAAGAGGATAAGTAAGAGCAAGACTATATTGCATAATGGGAGAGTCCTTAGTATTATGAGAGATATTCACTTATATACATGGCCATAAGTGTTCACACTCACTTAAGCTGTGACCGGTCGGGCACTTTAGGCTCATAAGAGGCCTAATGCTATTACAATGACTACTCTCATAATATATCCATGCAGTACATCATGGGACTTCATCCTAACTTACTACCACATGCTCTTGAAGCAGAAATCACCATAAGTATTCTATAGGACCGTTACGGGCGCCCGTCCAAGTTGTAGATTTGGACACCATTGCTTCATATTTTACATCATTAGGAAAATTCTGGACTCAAAAGAGGGCTGTTTCAACAATAATATAATAATAGTCACATAGATTGAGTGACATGTAATCTACGAACGAGATTCACCGGTGGTGGGACCTCTGTACAAACCCACCCAAAACGTGGAGAAACTCTTATCTTCATGAAATATTAAAAAAAACCATCACCTTGTCTTAAAATATTTAAAACCGTTTTTTTGTCAGAAACTAACACAATAAAAGAATGTTTATCCACATTCCTGTGTTAGACGTGGAGCACTAAAAAATTCTTTCCACCACCCCTAGAACTAATGAAGCTTGAATGCTTGGAATAGATAGATACACATTCTCCCGGTTATTCCCTCAACTTGGTTCCACTTTTGAATCTTGAAACATCTTTGGCGCCCAAAAGAACACACCGTCCCTCATTTCATCCTCCCTCCTTGATCCACAAAAGCGGTTAGCCCAGTCATCCACTTTCTGCTACTTCTTCTTTCTCATACGTCTGTTAATCTATCATGGCACCCGAAAGTGGACTGAAACGAGCAAGGAGCAGTATCTCATCTGTTGTGTTGTATAACATAAAAGACGAGAACGAAGAATGGATTCCCCAAGTATACAGGAAGTACTCTTGGGTCACTATGCAGCCAGGAAAACAAGGCCACTACCGAGTGAAGGGAAAGGCATCTGAAGACTTGGCCAAACATTGGAAAGGAAGGATCCTTGACTTTAAGATGGCACCAGGAGGGAAAACTGTCAAAGAAGTGTTGATCCAGCATGTATTCATACAAAAATAGATCAACGTGGGACCATTGGAAGGACTTCCAAGACACAGACCACATTGTAAGTGCTTGTGTTTTGTATTTCAATGTTGCAAATAAGGTGATTGATATACATTTTTCTGCCTTGCACAGATTTGTACCCATCCAATCTTCAGGAGTGGGAACCTGCACAATGCTTGACGGGGTTCTTGAATGTCGTACATGGTGAGGTGGGGGAACTTCAATATGAAGGTCGTGCACCAAGTGATCTCGCAAGAAGTAGAACATATTTCTATGACTCATTTTATACCTTTCCCACTCAATCGAGTCGACATGGAAAGTTGGAACGTATTCCGTTGCCCGCACTTGATAGTCCGGAGTGGCCATTGCTTGACACAGAAGTGATAGAGTCATACAGGACCAAAATGTTTAATGATATTAAATGTGCTATGAAGCCTAGCATTGGTGCAAGAAATGTGCACTTAAGTTTGTTTGTTCCAATTGCATGCTTTATTCATTTATTTTCTGATTGTAAACAATTGAGAAAAACTAGAACAACTTTTGTGTGCAAAGATGTAGATGAAGCCTGGCTTGATCATTTGTTTGACAAAGGTTGGAGAGTGAAATCATCAAAGGGAGATGATTTGATCGAATGTCGATTGAACACCTCCGACATTGCATTTCGGTGAGTGTTAAAACATTAAAATGTATTTTTGTGAAATAGTTACAACGCTTATTTGATTATACTCGGAAAATTATCCTAATGATATTTTGGAATCAGATACTATATTGCCAGGCAACATCTGTGCATGTCATTTACTTATAGAAGGTGGCGATGGATCAACAACAACTGGGAAAGCATGGACCAGGATACAAGAGATGGCAGCCACTCTTGCTTGATAGATATAGTTATGATTCGACAGGGTCACCCATCTTTGACATTGGAAGTGGAAGAGAATTGGACTCTCGAATATGTTAGGAAGGAATTAGAAGTAGCTATTCAGAATCCTCCAGATCAATTTTGCTTCAAGCTCGATGGTCGGAAGCTAAGTAAAAGAAGAGAGCATCAGATCATTTGTAAAGATGTTGCAGCCCCACATGAATTGGAGGCACTAGAAGATATATGATGTGACCATGTATACGGTGACAATGTATTTTCCATATGCAATAAACTTATCTATTCAGAACATTGCTTTTGTAATGCTTTATTGTTTAAAACAATGTAATGAAGGCAAGAATTCCCCAATTGAATTTTTATGTACACAAAAAAAGGCTTAAAGTAAGAAAGCAAGCAGTGAAGGAACACAGTAGCAAATTTGATCCTCTGATTTTCAAATGATAAGTGTATTTACATTTGATGTTCTCTCTCCAATACATGTATAGCTACATATTTACAAACGTACATTTGTTGGAAGAAGGAAAAAACTATTTATGGCTGGAACCCATAGGTATCGGCTTCAGGATGGAGCCAGGGCTCTTCTCCCAAGTATGGAGCCCATGTAAGAGGCTCAGGGGGGCCTATCCCCCCTCGTGGATTGGGCGGGATGAAGTCCACTGGCCCGTCTGGAGGCATAACTTCAGCGACCTCGATCAATTTCGCAATCGTTTCCTCCCTAAACGTTTGGACGTCTAGGTCCACGTAGCGAGACATTGATGGAAACTGCCATCACAATTCATCAAGGCATAAATAAGATCAACATGACAATATATAAGAAGATAAACAAGAGCACAAATGCGTATGGGAGCTGAAAATGCTTACATCCTCTGAAGGGAGCTGAAAAATGCTTCGTAGCAGCAACATTGCATTAAGTGCAACCCTCCACCCACAGCTGTAGCCATCTTCTTGTTTGGGGACACTAACCCTTCGGATGGTCGATCGATTCAGGGTGTCGATGTCCATGCTGAGGCTCTCGTAAGCTGCCATTAGTTTCCTGACTCCACTGTAAACAGAGACCAATCATTATCCTGATCAATCCGGACTTCTAACTCAAACAATAATATGTATCTTAATGATTTTTACTTACAGCAAAACATTTCCATGGACACTAGATGTCGAATTTGCAAGGTAAATGACATTTTCTTGCACGTCGACTAGTAGAAGACTCCAATGGGAACTGCACAATAGAATTCTATTAGTTTCAATCCAAAGGAAGCACTATATAACTCGTGTACGGTGATTCCTATAAACATCATGCGAGAGAGAGAGAGAGAGAGAGAGAGAGAGAGAGAGAGAGAGAGAGAGAGAGAGAGAGAGAGAGAGAGAGAGAGAGAGAGAGAGAGAGAGAGAGAGAGAGAGAAACTCACTTTTCATGATATGCCAAAAAAAATACTCGGGCATCGTCCAGCTGGACCTCCCGAAACCAGTTCAGCACATCGAGGTACGGAACTGACTCTACTAGCAACAGTGTTGAGACCAGTGAATCAATCTGGAACACTCGTTGCTGTACATCCTCGGGCAATAGCGAAATAACAAAACTTCACAAGGAAACATATCAAGAGTGAGGCATCAACTTTAAGAGCCAAGAATGAAAAATTGTGGGAGGACAGAGAAAAGAGTATACCTTAAAACACATCTGAGCACTTTGTCGTTGACTTCAGTTTTGGGATCAAACAAAATGTTGATTTCTTCAGCATGAATCGGGAAATAACATCTATGCCCTCTAATATTAAAGGGTACATAGAACTCCGGCAACAAAAATTGCAGCGCCTCCCGATTCATGGCGTGGAGTGCGCGAACATTTTCCCTTTTTGTTTGCAATGCAAGCATTGCAGCTTGATGTTCCCTTTGAGCGCTTGTCATTAAATTTGCCCGAGTCTGATGCTCATGATCTGGACCTCCCTCGATCACCTCTTCAATTCTCACTTTTTGTACAGGCCGGACATCCAAAATTTGTAACATTCGTTCATCAGTAAACGTAACTGGTCTAAGTAACTTATCGTATCTGAAACGAAGGGCTATTAGGCTGAAAAAATCTTTGTTCATTACTGTCACCCTGTGTGCGTGGGCAGCAAGAACGTAACTATCCAAAAAAAATTCGATCATCCAATCTTCTGTGGCCTCTTGCAAGCAAAACAAGGCCGATGCCTTCCACCTAAACAAAATTCCATTCTGCTCACAAATTCTCCTGGCAAGCCTCTGGAATGGCAATCTGGGAATAGCAGCTGTCGGGTGCTTCATAAACTTTTTGATTTCTCGCAGGTCTGCCGAATGCTCTGCGAAACGCCTTAGTCTAGGCTGCGTTTTGGACAATCGGGAAGGACTGCTTGATTTTCTTGATCTTGAGGCTTTCGGAACGCCCATCTTCTTCCCAGTAGATGAGGGAGCTGCATTGTCAATGGGTCTAGCTGTATGCCTTACACGAGCCATCTGAAAACGCAAGAAAAAGCAGAAAACTTTGCTATTCAGTAGTACACGATTAACAATTCACCATAAAGCGAGAGAGGGTGGCCAAGAAAGCAATATGCACTTCCTCACGTTATGGTGAATCCATTCACCATAACGCGAGATGAAGGCCCACAGAAACACAATAATCCTTCTCGCATTATGGTGAATTCATTGACACCAATAAGAGGCGGATTATCGTGCATCCTTTGAGCTTTGATCTTGCGTTATAGTGATTTGATTCACTATAACGCGAGACTAAGAGCCAGTCAAAGCAAAACAATCCTCCTCGCGTTATAGTGAATCGATCTACTACAACGGGAGGAGGGTTCTCCCGAATCTCTTACCATTCCGTCTTGCATTTTGGTGATTCGATTCACCATAACACATAGAGCAGTATTGAGATTCTAATGACTCGTCGTCTGCTTTACGGTGAATCGAATCACCATGACAGAGGGCAAACAGTCGAAGAGAAAACAATGGCAGAGGGTAAATAGTCGAAGGAAAAACAAAACAATCAAGTATTATACAAGAAACTCACAAAACAATCAAGTAATACACTTTCATCACATTCTATGAGTGGGAATGGATGGAGACTGTCGTGTAGGAGGTGAATTAATTGACACCAATAAGAGGTGGATTATCGTGAATCCTTTGCCCCTTGGTCATGCGTTATGGTGAATCAATTCACCATAACGCGAGTCTAAGGGCCAGTCAAAGCAAAACAATCCTCCTCGCGTTATAGTGAATCGATTTTCGCGAATCTCTTACGTTTGCCTTCTGCCATGGTGATTCGATCCACCATAAGACATGGAGCTTATTGAGATTCTAATGGCCCGTCGTGTGCTTTAAGGTGAATCGAATCACCACGGCAGAAGGCAAACAGTCGAAGAAGAAACAATGGCACAGGGCAAACAGTCGAAGAAAAAACAAAACAAACAAGCAATATACAAGAAACTTACAAAACAATCAAGTATTATACAAGAACTTACATTTCTTGCGTGTGAATGGATGGAGACTGTCGTGCAGGAGTTGGAAAGTCGGTTCAGTACTGTGGCGGTAGTCGGAAGTCACCTGGAGGCAAGCAGGAGGACGGACAAGGCAAAATCGATAAGAGGACGAAAAGGTGGCGTGATTAACGGCTTTGATTAGTCTTTAGAGCGAACACACGTGCTGGCGGGCTGCCAGGGCGACTAGGCGGCACTGACGTGTCGTATAGCATTAAAAAGGGCTTTGATTAAACTTTATAGCTTGTACACGTGCTAGGTACATGGCAAGATGCCACGTGGCATTCATGGAATGGCGGGTGAAAATGCGGCGCTGACGTGTCGCGTAGCATTAAAAACGGATTTTCTAGGATACTCATCTCATTTATTGCCTCTCTTGGAGTTCGTATTCTCATTTATCTCCCCACCAACGGCCTTCATCTCCATCAACGACTGACTATCTCCTCCAACCCTCCTTCATCAATCATCCTCCTGTATCCAACGTCAAAGACAAACCTCCAACCTCCTTCATCTCCATCTCCTGCGACGATTGTATACAATTCGTTTTCCTGGTATTTTTATCTCCTTTGTGCTTTTTTCTTCTTTTGTTATTTCGTTGTTTTGGTTTCAGTCGTGGAGAACTTCTTGCTTTGTCTTTTCATCGCGTTAAGGTGAATTGAAAACCTATGACTCCTCGCCTTATGGTGAATTGACTGCGAAGAAGAGTATTTTAATTCGTTTGACACCTCCTCTCTCAGTATGGGTACTGGAGAACTATCTTTATTTTTAATTCACCATAACGTTAGAGGCGTTGCCAAAGGATGATAAAGTCGTCATGTTGCGGTGAATCAATTCACCATAACGCGAGCGAAGGTCCCATAGGAAGCACAATATTCCTCCTCGCATTATGGTGAATCGATTCACCATAACGCGAGAAGAGGTCCTTGACTTAGCTGCAATTTTATTTGCGTTAGGGAAAATAGATTCACTACAACGCGAGGAGGAATACCTGGATTCCTCTGGCATCTCCTCTCGCGTTATGTTGAATCCATTTACACCACACAGAGATTTGTTGTTTAAGATCGACTGTCTCTTGATTCATTGCCTGAACTAATATTTTCCATGTCTTTTCTACAGACTTGAATTCAGCCATGGCACAAGTTCAAGTCGAATTTGATGTGGACGAAGAGATTAAAGAAACACCTGCAACTCTATTATATGACTTCCTCTACAAATGTCGACATCATGATTTGCACCCTGCAATTTCGTTGATGTTCAATTGCGATTTTTCTCTGGAGGATACATTGTCTAGCCATCATGGATACTTCGAAGAGGCAAAGCAAGAGTTTGACGAGCTCACAAATGAAGAACCAATGATGATTGATGGGAAAAGTCACATTCATTTTAATCTCAAGGTGTCGCCAGAGAAGAAGCAGAGGTTAAACAGGGATTGGCACAAGGTGCCATGTGATAAGAAGAGAGCCTTGCTATGCCCTTTTCACAAAAGAAAATGCCGCTTGATGGAATACTCCTACGCCTTCTTATGCTTCTTGCACATGAACGTGCAATTAACAGATGAAGAATGTACAGAGCCGCCTGCAAAAATTGAAAGTGAAGACACGATTTCTAGTCAGGCTAGTCCCACCGTTGAGGATGCTGCTGAAGAGGAGGACACTCCTCATGTCATTGAGGAGTTCAATGTTGAAGAAGAGAGGAAGCTCAGTTCGGTGGTTGATATTGAGGCAGTTAGAGAACAAAACAGTGATGTAGGTCAGCTTGTGATTGAATCAGATGACTCCTCCCCCATTCCAACGCCATTACTCCCCTCCTACCAAGTAGGAGATTCAGAGTATATATTGCTGACAGACATACAACGTGTATTTAACTTAAGGGAGGATCATTGCATAGCTTTCATAGCCCAGAATCTGGAGGTCGATGACAATTTTGTAGATGATGATGGGATAGACAAGTACCTACTAGTGGATAGCCATGTGAAAGACACCGAGTTCCTTTCTGCTGCAGCAACACTAAATATGATCTATGCTGATGCCCTTAGATATGAAGGAAAAGATGCCACAGAGGAAGAGCTACAAGAAGCAAGGGACAGACTGAATATCACCAACATGGGAGGGTGTAGGGATGTGCCAAATAAGTCAGCGGAAACCGTTCCTAGTTCGAGCACTAATTTATGGCAAGACGCCTTGCTTGAAGCAGATGAGAACCAAGAGGTTAGTTTTTTTTTGTTGTGGATTTGGCTTTATCAACTTTGTCCTGAAATGTTTGGTGATGTTGTTTCTGGCTAATGCTCCTTTATTTTTTCAGTTGGAAATATATGAAGACACATTCCTCAAACGTGCTTCAGGCAAGCGTATGGCGGGATTGGGCCACGATTCGACACTAGGAACATATATACACCGCCTAAAATTCCCTCAAATTGTGATATTTCACGCTAGCTACTCCAAGGACAATGCCAGTTTTCCTCTGATGGCGATAAAGACTTTATCCAGGTATTTAGGTGGCTATCACGTAAGGCTGAATGCAAACAAGGCAATACTTCTGGAGCGGCAAGCAGCTGTTCGAATTTTTGGAGAGGGACCTGGAGTATATTCGTTAAGATGTAAATATTATTTAACATATGCTGCTTACGGGTTGGCATGTGGAATCACAGATCCTAATCTGTTGAGTGATTGCGAGAAGAAGCATCTTCTTAGAACAGCAAGGCCAAAGGTCCCTGTTGTGCCATTGATAGAGGATGAAGAAGATGATGCAGAAACGTCAACAAAAAAGACTCGGCTGGGGGAAGTCTCTGTTCCAGATTAACAAATTTAGATTGTTCCAGTTGCTAAGAAGTTTCGTCATATTTCTCAATACTCTTCTTGTTTACCATTACAAACTATGAAATGTATATATATTGGAAACATTTATATGGGACATAGATGAAAGCTCTTGTTCTTTTAAAATCTTTCACAGTTACATCATTGTTTTACAATACATATTTCAATGATCAATTTTCTTCCACACTCTGCCCTGTCTTTGTCGTTGTCTTAGCCATTCAGCATGATTCTGCTTTCCCTGTGAGGAGACATATATTGAACGTCTCCGTTCAGCCTGAACCTTTCTTATTGCACATGACACAGCTGATTTAGCATGTTTGATCTTCACACGAGCCCTCACTTGAATCCGCCTATACCACCACTGACATAGTTGCTTCATGGGATTACTTTTCTTTATTCCTCCTCCATGTTGAGTGGCCCTTTGATAGGCACAACGTGCTTGCCAATGAGATCTTTCCATGCCTTGGGTAGACCAAATCCCAAGGCTTCCAAACTCTTCCGCAAAAAAGGTTCCATGTGCATGCAAAATGTGCTACAAATGCTCAACAACAACAAGACATTTAGTATCGTACAATATTTTTTGAACAACAAAAAATACTCAAAGCTGTAGGTTTTCAAGTAATAACCATGTATTGTGTCAAGTTTGTCGCACCCCATGCCTTTTCATAGCTAGTGTAGAACTCTGTCACAACTGCCTCAAATTTCTCAACATCCCCATCTTCAAACCTTGCTTTTTGCAACAAAGGTGCTAGGCGATCAAGTGCCAACCACGCTTTGCCCTTTGCCACCCTTGCTTGTCCTGAAGAGCCTCGGTCAGGTACAGCTGCATGAAGCTTCCTCCACACCTCAAAATCTGTACCCAGATGACCTCTCTGGGTATGATTAGATAAGAACTTTCTGGCTTTTGCACCTCCAAAACATGGTTTGCTAGGAACATTTCCGGTCTTCCCTAATCTTCTCAAGTCCTTCTCAATCTTCACTTGACCACAATGTAAACCTGCATCTGAAAGCACTTGCTCTATTTTTTTAATAGTTCTTTCACTCTCTACTGCTGGTTTCATATTCCATGAAAATTCGATGTACATGTAGACTAGTTTCTCAATTATTCTAACCAGCGCATGCAAAACACAAATATGAACTCTGATCAAAGGGATAGGAAGAATTGGATCCCAAGTAGGATCCACTCCTGGAGCATCACGATTTGGGGGTTCACGCCTATTACTGATTGCATTTAGGCATTTCCATTCTCTCTCTTTTCCTCCTTTGGAGACACCTCGTTCGGTCATACAATACAGGCAAGGATACTTGGCCATTGCTCCTTGGGAAATACCAAACATGCATTTCAAGGTTTTAAGATCTGCAGCCAGGTGCCATTCAACCTCATATTCACCATATCCTTCTACATAAAGCTTTTCGCCATTCGACTGCTGCTGGATAGTGGAAGGAAGCTCAGTCTGGTTGAAGTACCACTTCAGAATTTCATGGGTCTCTGTTGGAACCTGTTAACAACAACTGTTAGATTGTCTACAACATCATAACAAGAGGATAGCAACATAATATTCTTTATTTAAAAATGGATAGCACGTCACCTCAAATGCAGCCAGCCACCAAATCTCATTTTCAGATTGTACACTAAAGTGCTTCTCATCAGCATTACTGATACTTGCATCCAAAGCTCTATTCATTAAAGTAATGCTAACCCTTTCCAGCTTCTGTCCTTTGATCACCTCACTCTCATCAAGTTTCAAAACAAATTTCAGCCTTCCATTGCACTCATGTACACTGATGTCATAAAATTTCACCATAGCCATTTGTAATTTCCGAACATCCATGATGAAATTGTTGAACTCTGTAAGCTCTATAATTTTCTGTTCCCCGCTCTTTTTAGTCACTGTCAATGTGCTAGACACGTGACAAGTCTCTCCAACAAGTTCGACCATTCCCAAGTTGAGAATATTTCGAGCTTTGTTTACGTGAAATGGTTTTGGAATGGGAATTACTGTTTTTTTTCCAAGCTTGCAATTGAAACCCTCTTTTACTTTATTAAACAACATCCTGTAAGACTTTGTGCTTATACCAGCCATGTCACATATACCTTGTGCATCTGCAGGCGTGAATGCTTCACTCACCTCCTGCAAGGATTGCTTTGCTATGTCTGATCGAAGTCTTGCAAACTTAGGATGCTGTATTGCTGACTCCACGATGTCTTTTGTCAGAACTTTGCCAAATATATCAGAACCTTGCTCTTTTGGACCCACAACATCTGTGACCATCCTGAAGCAACAACGATAGCTATTTCAGTCCACCATTCATCTAACTATACCACCCCCACACCCAATCCCCCATCTCCAAGAAAGGAACTAAAGATGAAAATGAAAGTGAGTGCTCAAAGAAATTTAAGCTCAAAGAAATTATAGATCCCAATACCTGCAAGCTTTTACACGACGCTTCCATTGGCCACCTCCAACATTGAGTTCTTCCAATGGTTTGATCTATCTCTTGCGTAATCGAGCACCCAATGGCGTGTCTTTCAAATATTGCAATTTTCTGTTGAACTTTTCAAGTTGTTTTCGAAGGTGTGCATTCTCACTCTCCAATGTGAAATTGTTGATTTCTCGAACTGCCAAAATTTCATTCTTCTCCTTAATAGTGTCCTGCATCTTACAAATAGTCTGCTGCAAATGATCAAACTCTTTTTGTAACCCAGCACAAACTTTTGCCTTGTCCTCGTTTGAAGCTTGCAAAGCTGTTGTGATCGATGCCAAGTAAAAATTCGCACCTTCAAGCATTTTTATCCTGGCATCTCTATCACTCAAATGTCTTTCAAAGATACTTTGACATTGGCCAAACAGTCTTTTGCAATACCCAAGTAATCCATTTTCACCCTCACACACAAACTTGAAGAAACTTGTCAACCCAAAGAATGATGGAGATTGAGAGGAGGTTGGATCTGGTGGGTAAATACTACCATCCAACCAAAGGTCCATATTTTTCTTTCCTTCATTTCGAAGCTCAGTAATGCGGGCTTCGCATGCTGGCCTAGACCAATTTCTCTTACAGCAGGGAGCATAATCGGGTTCTACTTGGAAGTGGATGTCCACCTTTTTCCTCTTTTGCTGCACAGGTTCCATTGCATTGTTCTGTGCTTTAACAACACCAAAAAGCATAATGAACTCACACTTTAACAAAAAAAAACCAAAGATATTACACTTATCTCCCGTGAAGAAGATTGCTTCATTAAAACAAAAGACAACATCACTAAATAATACCTCCTTGTCCATCAAACAAACTTGTTGGTATCCTGGATGAACCAAAATGTACAGAGTACTTGTAAGCACAACCCTCACTTGAAAAAGGTAAGAAATGGGATTGTTATTCATGCACAAGCAGGTATGGCGCATGAAGAACAAATACTTTTCCATCCTTTTTCAAAACTTGCCGCCTTGAGAAGAAGAGAAAATCAAAAACCTCCCGCTCAAAAAAACTCGGATTTGGAGTGGTAGTGGTTGTGCAATCGGGAAGACAATGAGGGAGACAATGCAAGATAGTCGGTTGCAGGGACGAAGTTCGGTTAGCAGAGTTGGCTTCGTTACATTCAAAAGTGTAATGAAGAAAGAGAGTGGTGTCTTTTTTCAATAAAATAAGGCACCATAGTGGGAATAAAAAACTATACTCAAGATGCATTGTTTTGAATTAAAAAACACCCTACATGTCAGTTAATGGAATAAAGAACTCAAAAACGACGCACGTGCCCTCCAATATTATATGTGGATTTATTGGCTTGCTTTGTCCACATCACCATCCCAAGGGATCTCTTACAAGGCCCCTTTTTGAGTCCAAATTTTCCCTAATGGTATGACCTTTTGGTGTATCTACGTTGACTCCTTGATATAAGATAATGGTAGTAGTTCTTATTAACCCTAGGAATGGGTTAATAATATATATCTTTGAGGGAGATCTCTCCATCAAATCTCTCTATTAGAGCTCTATGCATAGGTCTAGACTCACATAGAGCTATGTAGAAGTTTTCCATGAAAGCTTGGAATAAGGGAAAGCATTGAAGTTATCCATGAAAGCTTGGAAGAAAGCAAGAAAAAGGCACTTACCTTGGAGAGGAAGAGATGATTGATGGAATAGCCTTGAAAGAAGAGGTGTGGTGGGAGGAATAGACAGAGGCTCTAGGCATAGCTTCTGTATGTGCAGCCTATTGGAAGTAGGTAGATAACTTAACTTCCGTGTCACAGCGGCGTTTTAGGCGGGAGTCTCAGTTTCCATGTCACTGCTAATTTTGCTACTGGGTAGTGAAATTTTACTGATGGGTAGCAGATTTTTATTGCTAAGCAATGAAATAACGCTGCTTTTGCTGTGCAGTAGCAAAGTCCGATGCAATTTTCTATCAACAGTTCTAGATGGTGTTGTGTGTTTTGTATGAATCCTAAATCAGTTTTAGCCAAGTTGAATATGTCTGACAGTGATTATCAAGGACTGAAAGTTATTTTCGGAGGCATGATTGAGAGAAAAAATTCGTTGTGTGTGTGATCGATGCAAGGGCCAATATATACGACAATGTCGTATAACAATTGAGCATGTTTGGACGTATGGTCTTCATGAGGCATTGGCATGACCAAGTGCGGATGATGACATGGAGGAGAACCATAAGGGAGTGCTAGGTAACATGCCACACCATTCGGTGACATCGGGTAGAGTGTGGAAGATGGCAAGGCTTCACATAGGGAAAGCATGGCTGAGACTCATCTTCCCTAACTAATGAATGAGGTGCCTCCACCACTGCCACATGAGGAGGAAGAGAATCTCATCATGGATGACATGGTGAATGACTTCTTTGGACGGGAGTTCATAGATGATAACGAACAAGCTTTAATGTCACAAGAGGAGGAAACCTTGCATAGAGAGGCAAGCACCCCTTTGTATGAGGGATGTTCGTACTCCACACTACAAGAAAACTTGGAGCTATTAAACTTCCAAACAAATTATGGATGGAGTGATGCAAGTGTCACCAGTGTTCTTTGGTAAGACCGCCTCATTTTATTCTCTAAAATAGAAAATATTTCATGTTCTGTATACTCTCCTTGCTAATATTTTGACATATGATTTCTTATATTATGTTGTAGGCTTCTTAAGAAGATTATTCCCCCTCAAAATTAATTACCGAACTCACGACGAGATGGGTGTCGTAAAATGCTTTCTATGCTAGGTATGGATTACACAAAAATACACGCATGTCCCAATGATTGCATGCTATTTAGAGGGGTTAATAAAGATGTACCACAATGTCTACAATGTGGGGAGAGCCACTATAGGGATGATTTACAAGGAGATAAAATTCCTCAGAAGGTTTTGAGACACTTCCCTATCATTCCTCGCATCATCCAACACATGTTTAAATGTAAGGGGATTGCAGAACTCATGACATGGCATGCTAATCATCGCTCAACCAATGGCATCATATGAGGATCATAGTTGATTCACCGGCAAGGCAACATGTGGAGCATCAACGGCTAGAGTCTAAAGATGAGTCCCATCACTTACCTCTGGGCTTGGGCATGGATGGTGTTAACCCATTTGGCTTCAAGTCCACATCATGGTCTACTTGGCCTATTGTATTGGTGAATTACAACCTCCCTCCATGGGTGGCAATAAAAAAAGGTCATATCATGCTTGCTCTCCTTGTACCGGGCAAGTATAAGGTGGCAAACATGGATGTGTACCTCGAGCTTTTGATTGAGGAGCTTGAGGTACTATGGCGAGTTATCAAAGTACATGACATTTCAAGACCAATAAATAGGCACGAGGCAGAGGTGAAAGGATTTTTGCTTTGGACAATGGATGACTATCCCGGGTTCTCAGACTTCTCAGATACCTACTTGAACCGGATAACTTTAAGCTTTAACCTTTAAAATCTAAGTTTATATCTCTACATCTCAATCATCTCAAATTTAAAATCATGCATGTCCGATTTGTGGACACTACATGAAGCATTATGCCACAAGGTGAATACATTCTGCATTCTAAATAGTCACATCATGAAGAAGTGGATTGGGAGATACACAGATGCAATCAAGAGACCAAAGGATGAGAGAAGAGCTTTCAGAATAGTAAATAGACGCTTGTCATTCCCGCCCAGCTTAGAACCTCTACCAAATGTGATCAGTTTAGAATGGCTTTGTATGGCAATATCGATGGCATCACAAAATGCAGAGATGATCACAAGAGAAGAACGTGAGTATGCAAGAAGATGTGACCCTCAAGTAAGTACATTCTTCATCTCTATCTCATGTATATACCTTGTTTAATGCACTATACTAAATGTCATGATTTTGTTTAATGTTAGTACAAACTGTATAATGCAATATGGTCAGAGGGAAGGCACTTTAGCATGGATTATGTGGATTCTAAAAGAAATACATTTGATTATGGTGTGATGGCCACTTTTGAGCAAGAAAGTCGAGCTAGTAGACATGATACCAATGTCATAGAGGACAATCTTTCAAGAGTATTATGGAACTATTCAAGATATTATTGAGATTGGATTTAGAGCATTTTGTCTATTCATCTTTGATGTCAAATGGTTCAAGGTGATATACAGAGGTGCTTAAGCAACCGTGAAGAAACATCCAAATGGGTTCTTTCAAATTGATGCCACCAAGTTTTGGAATGATGAGAAAGATACTTTTGTACTACCACAATACTATCAACATGTTAGTAACCCAACCAATCCCAAATTAAATCTTGATGTAGTATAATAAAAGTGTAAACCCTTTGCTTTATGATTTAAGTTGTGTTTCACACCGATCGAATTGATCCAAAGTGGTAGTATGTTATACGAGTTTCCCCTCGTTCAAAACATATCTTTCAAGACCAAGATGTGGAGGTCGAATCTCTACATGAGGTGAAAGTACTACCTGAAATCAGCTCATTGGAAGAAGACGATAAAGAAAACAATTTTTTTTAAGGGGAGGGATCAAGAGCGAGGAACATCAATCCGAAAAAGATGATGAGTCACCTATCAATCATGACAATGCTTCATTTGATCATGATAGTGATATTGATATGGAACCCCATCTTTTCATTAGATATAGATATTGATGAATTAACACATATGGATTTATTACAAGATGGGATACATTCATGATCTTAACATTGTTTCTCTTCTCAAAAGTTTTTAACTATCTTTTTTTTTTGCTCGAAACATGGCTCCAAGTGTTCTAATGGACGTTTTTTTAAAACTATAAATCATTTTCTGTGTGTATGTGACATGTATAACTTAAATTTAGGATCCAATAACTCTCTGAAATTTTATGCAACGAAAATAGCAACGCAATCTCGCTACTATTTTCACTGCACAATAGCGAAATCATAGTATAGCAGCAAAATTTCACTACTATAGGTGCTGCTCAGCAAAAAACACTGCTGAACAGCAAAAATTCATTACTATATGTGCTACCCAGCAACAAATTTTTGCTACTAGTAGGCAACGCTATTTTGTTGTAGAGCAGCAAATGGAATCCCTGATATCTCAACAAAATAAACACTACTAGGAAACACTACTATGCCTCCGACATGTTGTAGTGTTGTCCAAAGATGCATACTCTTCCAACACTCAAACATCCAAATCCGACAACCACACACAGGCCAAAATCCATTGCACCCACGCTACTCCATGCACTGAAATGCTCACCAAAAACACAAGACACATTAAGTCTCCCTTATGTGCTCAACACGATCTGACCACTACTCCACGCTCTTGTGCATAGCCAGTTAATGACCATGTGGCAAATGAGCGTACCATAAATATCATATAAAATATCAAATACCACAATTCTCATTTCCGTAACACAGACTCCATCTGGTACCTTGGTGAGAATATCCTACCTTGAAGGCCTCTTTCAAGGTTTCAAAGGTGGCCTTGTCCTTAGCTTTCAAGGACCTAAACCATTGGCCTGCTTTACCGTCTAGGGTGAGGCCAAAGGCACTCACCTTAACTTGATCTTCCACGTGCCCAAAGGCTTCACAGATTTGGTTGAACATCTCCAAATGTGGGATGGGGTATCCAATCCCATCAAATTTAGTGATTAGTTTTGAGATGTTTGCGGGTTTATTCCTCTTTAATCTGGGTCTTGGTGCTAGTTGAGCTGGAGAGCTGGGGGCGTGATGCCCATAGCCACCCCCTCCCTATTTCCATGGCTAATCTTAACATTTCTGGTGTTAGCCTATGGAGCAAGTGTTGGTTGAGGAATGGTTGGAGGAGGAGTGGGGCCATGCGGATAATCGATCATTGGAGGCCCTTGTCTTATGGGTGGGTTATGTTGTACCCCTTGTGGTCCCATGTGGTACCCTGGGTATGCTCCCTATGGTGGGTACTGTTGATATACAGGCGGACAAGGCCCTTTCTCTCTATTATAATGTTTTCGGTCCTTGAGAAGATAAACTTGCCACTAGGTTTTGCATGGGTCTTTGGGTCCTATATGAATTAACCACTCCTAAGACAGTAATGGCTCTCTAGACTGGTGGTTGGGTCTAGGTTTGATGGCTTTCGCTTTGCCTTGTTTCTGCTCTAGAATCTAGAGATGGCATGGGCTCACTTTCTTGTTGATGTTCCAAACCTCTCGCCCTTATAGAGCTGGTGGCTCTTTTGATTGTGTGTTTCTGAGGATAAAGTTGTGGAGCCTTGAAGAAGCAAGGCTTCTCTGTGAATGTGTGGGAGAGGTAGGATCTTACTCTTAGACAACTGGTCTCTCCATACACATGTATATATATATATGTATGTATATATATATGTATATATATATATATATACATACATACATACATACATACATACATATACATACATATATACATACATACATACATACACACACACACACACACACATATATATATGTATACATATACATATACATATATATATATATATATGGGTATGGGACAAGTTTCAAAGCAAAAAAACTTGCTAAATGAAAAAAAATCACTATTTTACCCATATATACATATATATATATATGGGTATGGGACAAGTTTCAAAGCCAAAAACTTGCTAAATGAAAAAAAAATTCACTATTTTACCCCCGAGCTTGGTGATGTAGAAAGTGCTTGCTAGAAAGAGAAGTGAAGAGAGACAAAATGACTTAGACCCTAAACTTTTGGTTGGGAATTATATGCTAGAAAGGGAAAATTATGGGCTCCAAGTAAGCCTCTTTATTTCCCTTCTCTTCTTAAGAATTTTCAAAATCAGCCTTCATCCCTAAAAATTAGGAATCCTTACAAGGCCCAAAAGATGTCCAAAGGCTACCTAATGTTATAAGCTTTTAGAAATGTATCTAGTTTGTGTTTTAACATTACTTAATCTTGTGTGATACAGGAAGATGATGAAGAGGCAATAGGCAAGGAGAAGGAGGAGGAGGAGGAGGATGAGTAGAGACTGGCCTATTGCATTTTATGTTGTGTAACTCCATACTCAATGAAGCTCGCATGTTATGACATTTTGGATGTACTGTGCCTTTTATGGCGTTTGGGATTTGATACAAATAAGATTTAGGGTTTCATATGTATTTTCATATGTCAATACGTTTGTTTGTACAAATTAGAACTGTCTTCAATATATTGAATTAAAAAAAAATTTGGTTGATTTGCGCATTAGTCCCCAAAAAAAATTCGCGCAGCGCCACTAGAACGGAGGAAATAACAGTGCTATCGTTTTTACTATCGTCGCTCAATGGTGAAAATAACATGAAAAAAATCGGTGCTTATACCAAGGGATATGGCGGCATTTACAGCAGGGATATAACGGCAGTTATAACATGGAATATAGTGGTGGTTATAGCATCAAAAAAATAAAGGGGTTTATAGCGGCAGTTATAGTGGCGAAAAAATAAAGGCACTTTTAGGTGGCACTTACGCCCCGACACTTTTTCGTATCCTTTTATAAAATCTATGCTATAACCACCGCTAACCGCTCTTTTTGTTGTAGTGTATCTAGCTCTATGTACAATTAGGCTTCCTAGCTCATGGGGCCGACATTACACATGTCGTAAGCGCGGTCATCCCATATCTTTTACATGAAGCGCTTAGCGTGGTTTTACATAAAAGTGCGTTACATGAAGTGCAACCATGCTTCAATAAAAAAATAGTAGGAATTATGTTAATCATTACACATATCGTAAGCTTGGTCATCCTATATCTTTCACATGAAGTGCTTAGCACGATTTTACATAAAAATGTGCTATATGAAGTGCAACCATGCTTAGATAAAAAAATAGTAGGAGAAATGTCTGGGGTTAACACATCTTTAGATGATCTTCAGATTCTCTCTCCTTTGGTAGGCTAGGTTGGGTCTATTAAATCTACGAGGTAGGGGGGAGAAGTTGTTGCTATTTCATCGTTGGGGAAGGTTCCTGGGAGGCTGTCGAGCCTCTCTACTTTGAAAACCTTGGGCATTCACTTCTTTGGGGGGGTCTACCTTCTTTTCTTCTTCTAAGTTCGCATACAATCACCCAATTTTGGGGGGGAATTTTTTATGAAGTGCACCTGTGCTCCACAGAGTGGAAGCAAGCATTATGGAGATTCTTGTATAGCATAGGTTCCTCACAAAGGAGCTAGCCTTGCTCCCAAGATCCGGAAGGTGGTCTTTGCTAATATCCACTTTGACTAGCACTTGAGGATGCCATATCGGGTTCAAATTTGTTAGTGGTCTCTGGTCCAAAAGTCTACCTAGAGGCTCAATAATCAGTTTGAGCAGGGAGTAAAGATGAAGTGAGAGATTGGGCAGCTCTATCCAAACCGGACACCTAGTGGGCTTGGGACTATGGAGGAGAAATCGGGTGTCCACTTAAAAAGGGAGAGGGGTTTTAACTCAGCAACTAAGGTGTTGAGGGCCACAGCTTCTGTGTGGAACGAAAAATAGAAGTAGTTGGTATTGGGTTAGGACCACTTCTAACCCTAGCATCGATCGATTATTTCTCATCCATGCCCTAAGAAATTCAGCCAAGGGATGAGGACCATGAACAATGGCTCGGGCCTGGTATGTCTCCTTCCATTTTGAAACTAGAAATAGAGCAAGGGAAATAGATGGAAACGTAACAGTGCTAGTGTGACTAGTTTGTCCTCCACGGTGCGACGCGCGTGCACTCAGTCATTCAGAAACTCCTTTTCCTTCTTCTTGAGCATCGAGGGAAGCCTGTGGAGTGTCAGCAGGCAGCAGTGCTCACAACATTTCACTTTCTTGGTTCCCGAGGAGTTCTCTCTGCTCCATTCTCTATGCCATTTTCTTGGGACTACCTCTGCAAAACTGCTCTCCCCATGTGAAGAGCTCTTCTGGAAGGCCAGGTTGGGTGAAGACGAAGGGGGGGTGCTCCGAGATCTTGTACAACGAGCTACGCCAGACCCACGAGCGATGAAGGGGGGTGGGAGAAAGGGAGCGATGTGAATCCTCCATGTTCTGGGGACCGATGTGCCCATCTCGCAAGATGAAAGAAAGTATGCAGGCCCAAACTTGGAAAGTTAGGGTTTCCACTCTCGAACAAGGAAGGGGCGGCACGTGTTGGGCCACAAGCCTCCCATTGGAGTCCAGCAGTACGTCCAAAGGGGCTGAAGTGACAACTCGCATGCTGGGGAACTCGCCCGCGTGCGAGGCCAAGCATTGCATCAGCTTAGAGACACTCACCATCCATTGGACAAGGAGGCCTTTTGTCTAGAGTGACAGGGCCCCCCTCGCTAACGACATCGAGGAAGACAAGTAGAGCAATACACTATGCAAGAAGCCAAACCCTAACCAGAGGCCTTCGTAACCATTGCCAAACCCTAACCCGAGTGTTGTTTGCTTTTTTATTTTTTCGTGAATAACTACTTCCGTGAGTACTTGTCCCTGTTCTCGCTATGTGAACTTGTCCATGTAGACAACGCTTAATTTTTCAAAATCCTTACAGTTACGTAATCGGAAATCCGGTCTATTCAATCCACCGACGTGTGACGTTTGCAATCTTTAATCATGCCTTCCAAGAGGCAATTTGCAAGATTTTTTAAAATAGTGCTAGCAAATTGGAATCATTGCAAAGCTACACTGGGGACAGCGTCATGCACTGACCTTGAAACCAAAGCCGTAATCACCTTTCAAGAGTTCCCTCCGTGCAAGCCTTAAATTTGAAGCCCAATGTCGGGCTTTCTCGATGTACTGGTGACACCTTGTGTCAAAATCTTGGACTTCAAATGACTCTCTGCCTTAAAACTCGGGCTTCCCACATTACCACACATGTATCTTCTCTACTGTAGTCTAGAAGTACCTAGAATCCCTCGATATATGTATATAAACAGCTCCATCCACGAGAGAATCCCCCAAACTTCAGTCAAACTACCATGCAAAAGGCTTGGTTGCCATCACCGTGCCTGTAGCTCACAGATTGATGTTGCTGCGCTGATTTGAGAGAGGATACCCAAGGGCCCAGGCCTTAAAATTGACTCGACAACCGGGCTTATCTCTGCGCTTATCTTGGTTTGTTTTTTGTGACCACATATATATATATATATACACCCTGTGAAGCCTACGTCATTGATATGGGTGTCCTTTGAAGCCTTATACATATAATTGGGCTTCCTCGTGAAGCCTGACTGCTCGTTTTGAGGCTTCATATGACGCTTCAAATGGCCTTGGACGCCCAAACGGGTGTCAAATTTAAGGCCTGCCTCCGTGAGTCTCGCCCACGAGAAGCTTAGGACATTCTTCCAGCACAGTGCCCAGCCGTCAACACTCATGATGCGCGCTACGATGGCGCCGCGGCAAAACCCATCCGCCCCGCAGCAACATTAAGGGACCTCATTTGATGGCTTCTGAGAGACATGGGTAAGTTTTTGGATGCTCGCGGAGATATATCGGCCTAATCACTCATGCGCGCGAGGTGCTGGACTCAAGCGCAGACGCAAGAGACATGAATCCTGGGGTTGTGGTGGGCCAACGACAAGTCACCTCGTGAAAGCAACAGGCGCAGTGAGGTGAGGTGGCGTGACGTGACAGCTCAAAATTATTGAAAAGCCTGTTTTCGCGTAACCATTTTTTCACATGCCTTGTGTAACTTAAACCTCTCACGCTCTTATAATTAGCTGCTGCTGCTCTACTCAATTTCTCTGTCAAGTTCCCTCCTCCCGCAGACCTTTCGCCCAATAGCATCCAAGCAGCTGCTGCTGCAGCCGCTGGAGACGTCTCCAAAGTTCTCTCACCCTCTCTACATTCTACTTCTTCTCCCCAGGCCGGAAAGGAACTCAGGCATACTCGGAAGAGAAAGGCCGATCCAGCACCAAGCAGCTCGTCTTGCTGCAAGAGAAGCCAGTCTACCACTACGGCGGACGTACTTTCTTCAGCTAATGAGGAGGAGCTCAATGAAATTAGCTGCAAGAATCAGAACCTCAACAGCTCTCTTTGCCTACTGGCTGCGGAGCCATTCAGTCACAGCACTTACTACCAGGTGGGGGTGGAGGACCTAATACTCGATATGCCAAACGACATATCAGACGTGGCCCCTCTGCTGCCTCCACTACCATGCGCAGGCGAGGAAGATCAACACTTTAATGTAGCATGGGAAATAGATCTTCTTTGGTACTTCGCCTGAACATACAATGCGACCTGTACCCGTTCGTGATTACAAGGTACTCACTGGACTTCCACAAAACAAAAAAGGGCATGTCTTCTGCAGAATACATAAAGCTTTCGGTTGAACTAACCGACTGGAGAATTTCCCTGTTTGTCATATTGCAGGGCACCAACGCGTTTCTTTTTGAAGGGGGGACACGAATGTTCCCCTTTTCTTCCATGAACATATAAACAAGACACTATCAAACTTTGCAAACCGCGATTCCAGCCTGATTGCATTGCATTTTTTAAACGAAAATTTAAAACGCTTTTGGGTTTGATTTGGAGTAGTTATCTGCATAGTGGACGTTAAGTGCAGCAATGTTTGTAACTTATTTCTGGATTCTAGAATAGGGCCATGGGATCTCGCTCACATACTCTCTCTCTCTCACACACACTCTCTCTCTCTCTCTCTCTCTCTCATCCGTGTACTCACGTATGCATGTTCGCAAGGCTTGCGCACGTATGTCCCTCTATGAAAGCTCCTTTCCACAAATGTAGCCATATGAATCGAGAGAATTAAAGTACTGATGATGTGCTTAGTGAATTCTTAGCCGCTATAAGAACCTTTGCAGAGCAGCCTTGACTTTTTTAGCAGTTGGTGATGAACCTTTGCAGAGTAGCCTTGACTTTTCTAGCAGTTGGTGATGCAAGCTACTTGGCATATAGGTATGCATACTTGTAATAAATGTTAATTGTTGGTACTATCAATAGCTTCATCGTAGCTGATATTATCTAATGCGACTTATGTTCAACTCTGTTGATGCAGAATTGTTGGTGGAATTTAAGCAAGGTGGATTTTAATATACCATCAGCATAACCAAGCACAAAGACATTGCCACCATCACAGGTATGAACTTTATGCTATTATTGCTTGTCTAGTATTGTGGTTTTTATCCGTGTCCTCGTAATGATCACAAGTTGTGTGAACATCATTCTTTGCCAAATTTTGCCCGAATAGAAACGAGCTTGAATCAGCGCAATTGACATTGGCAATAAGTAGGACCAGTATTGAATAGATATTAAAATGGTACATGGGATTTGTGTCAAATTTCCTTCAAATGAGCCTCATGATTGGCTAATGAGAGCTATGATAAGGATCTTATGATCAAGAGTAAAATTAACAAATTCTCATTAAGATGTCTTAATTTTTAGTCTATTTCAGGTTTGCATAAGGGTGCTATCTTATGCATGCATAGAGAGCTCAATATATTTGCATTTTGGCTCTACCTTTCTACCTTTTGCAGAGATCTCAAAGAAAGCTCTATGTATAGGGTAAGAGCCCTTATGCGAATGCATAGAGAAAGCAAATTTGCATGAGAGCTCTCATCAATGTGTGAAGAAAAACTACTCCCATAGCACCCGGGTGTTTGGCATTGAAATAAAAGTATTGTGTTTATAGCATATTGTAAAAGAATGGAGAGTCAGCATTGTGAAGACCAAAAGATAACATTATTTGCATTGTCTTTGTTGCATACTCTTCAAAGAGAGGTCTATGCATAAGATAGAGCCCTTACAAAAATGTAGAGAGCTATATCCATGCATAGAGCACAATATGTATGGATAGTGCTTATAGAGATCCCTATGGATGCATAGAGATCATAGAGAGCCCTATGCATGCATATAGAGTTCTCTACACATGCATAGAGCTCATAGAGAGCACTCTATGCATGCATAGGGTTCTCTATGAGCCTTATGCACATGGTTCTCTATGCATGCTTAGAGAACATTGTGCACGCTATGGATGTATAGAGCTCAACATAGATATCCCTCAGCATGCACAGGGCTCTCTCTATGCATGTATATAGGGCTCTCTATGCATGTATAGGTGCTTATATGCTAGGCTAAGGTGTCTTGCCAAATTTTGCCCGAAGAGAAACAAGCTTGTATAGAGCACTCTATGCATGTATAGGGCTCTCATATGCTAGGCTAAGGTGTCTTGCCAAATTTTGCATATGCAGGGCTCTCTATGCATACATAGAACACTCTATCCATGTGTAGGGCTCTCCATGCATGTATTGAGCTCTCATATGCTAGGCTAAGGTGTCTTGCCAAAATTTGCCCAAAGAGACACAAGCTTGAATGAGCGCAATTGACATTTGCAGTAAATAGGATTGGTATTGAGAATAAATATTTAAATGGTACATGGTGTTAATGTTTTGATTGGCTATGATCAGAGCTATGATAAAATCTTTTGATCAAGATTAAAATTAACAAATTCTCATTAAGATATCTTTGTTTGTAGTCTATTTGAGCTAATAGGACCTAGTCTATTAGAGCTTTTAGGCTTACATAGATAGCCCTAAATAATAATTTAAAAAGACACACACACACACACTCACTGGTTATGTGGGGCCTAATAAAGTAAGCATAAAAACTAATCATGAAAAGTAACTCGTCATGTACTTTCTAGGTTATAACTTTTAGCTTGATGAGCTTTGTTTTAGATCATCTTACTTTAATATTATCTAAGTTTTATGTGTGTAATGGATGGGCTTATTCTTGGCTTATGCCTCATGATACTATTTTTCCTATAGAGAATATTGATTTACTTATCACACAATACAAGAGATACGCTTATAAAGAAGATTTTTCTAGATTTCCTTATGTTTGCTCCACTACTATGCACCATGAGATCTTATTTGGCACTTTGGCTAATCCGATTCTCTCAATATCTTTTTCTTAATTACACGTTGACAACATGACTACAGGCTTGTAGCAGTTGTGCCACATTATAGCCGCATTTACTATCATGCTCATAATCCGTGACACCAAAAAATCAAAAAAGGGGTAGAATGAATCTTTTCCATTTTTCCCCAAACTTTTTAAATTTAGTTAAGTACACTTTTTTAAGAGCAAGAAGAAGCCATTGCCATGTTTCTTTCTCATTAAGCCATTGCCATGTTTTTTATTGTTATGCACCTTATGCATAGAACTCAAAGAGACCTCTATGCATAAGGTAGCCCCATTATGCAAATACATTGAGATCTATACATAGGATACTTATGGTACTCTATGCATGTATAGGGCTCTGACCTTATGCAGCATGTGGCAATTTATGCATGCATGCATAGGGCTCTTACCTTATGCATAGACATCTCTTTGAGCTCTATGTACATCATAGCACCCTTATTGCAAATGCATTGAGCATTATGCATGCATAGACACTCTATGTATGGATACACGTCTCTAAGTATGCATAGAGCTCTCTATGAGCTCTATGTAGAGAGCTCTATGCATGTATATAACTCTGCATGCATGGATAGAGATCTGATGCATGCATAGGGCTCTCTATGAGATCTATACATGTATAGACAGCTCTATGTCCTCTAAGAGAATAGAATAGAGCCCTTATGAAAATCCAAAGAAAGCTATATCCATGCATAAGTACTCTATGCATGCATAAAGCTCATAGAGAGCCCCATGGTTTGGGCAAAATAGGTAATTGACAAGGTTTTAAATCTACAAAGATTCCCTCCCAAAATGTGTGATAGCTCAAAATAGCTTAAAAACATACATTTCTTGAAAGAATGTCTAGAATTCCATGTGTACATTAAAAAACTACATGAACTTTGACACTTTTTTTAAGATTAAGAACATGTGTGATCTAAATAAATTTATAAGATGGTATTGTTTAACATAAAAACAACTTGACTTTCAAATGGCATAGAAGGAGTCCACATAACCTAAAGAAATATCAATCTTTTTTAAACAAAGTTTATTTTCTAAATTTCATGAATAAAAGAGATTTTTAAAAAAAAGTATTACCCACACTGTACACAAATATGCACATTATTTGATAAGTCATCAAAAAGATTAGAATAAATAACATTATAAGGTCCATAATTTACAAAAAAACCTACAAACATTCTTGAGTGTATTTTTAGACTCAAATATCAAATATAAAACAAATGATGGTAGTGATGATGATGCTACTAATGCTAATGATACTGATGATGGTAAGGATGCTGAGGATGATACTGATGCTAATGCTACTACTGATGATGCCTTAAATGATGTCCTAATCAGGGATTGATGATGTTCATGTTGGAGATCATCCATGGCATGGGCATGCTCGTCACACAAAAATCTAAACATCTAGAACATCTTTCTCATCCTTTGCTTCTTTGTTAGATTGGTCATTGTTTTCTTCTCCTTGAATACCAGGGAGCGTCATAGTATGTTTTTCACTTTCTAGTAGTGATGCTATTTCCCCAGGCTCATTTTTGAGGGGAGGCATAAGTTCTTTTTTTTGCTATGACTGGAACTTCTCATTAGCAGAGCAATAGAGACCACTCCCACTTCTTGATCTTTCTCTGGCATTGGCAATAAGTAGGACTAGTATTGAATAGATATTAAAATGGTACATGGGGTTTATGTCAAATTTCCTTCAAATGAGCCTCATGATTGGCTATGAGAGCTATGAAAAGGATCAGATTATGATCATTGAAAGCATGCATAGAGACTTCAATATATTTACATTCTGGCTCTACCTTTTGCATAGATCACAGAGAGATCTATGAAAATGCATAGAAACCTCAAATTTCAGGTTTGCATAAGGGTGCTACCTTATGCATGTATAGAGAGCTCAATATATTTGCATGAGAGCTCTCATCAATTTGTGAAGAAAAACTACTCCCGTAGCACCCGAGAGTTCGGCATTAAAATTAAAGTATTGTGTTTATAGCTTACTGTAAAAGAATGGACAGTCAACATTGTGAAGACCAAAAGAAAACATTATTTGCATTGGCTTATTTGCATACTCTTCGAAGAGAGGTCTATGCATAAGATAGAGCCCTTACAAAATGGTAGACAGCTATATCCATGCATAGAGCAATGGGGATGTATGCATAGTGCTTATAGAGATCCCTATGGACGCATAGAGATCATAAAGAGCCCTATGCATGCATAGAGAGTTCTCTACACATGCATAGAGCTCATAGAGAGGACTCTATACATGCATAGGGTTCTCTATGAGCCTTATGCACATGGTTCTTTATGCATGCATAGAGAACACTGTGCATGCTATGGATGTGTGGAGCTCAATATAGAGATCCCTATGCATGTGCAACACTCTCTATGCATGTATAGGGATCTCTATGTGTGTACAAAGTGCTTATATGCTAGGCTAAGGTGTTTTGCCAAATTTTACGCAAAGAGAAATAAGCTTGTGTAGAGCACTCTCTATGCATGTATAGGGCTCTCATATGCTAGGCTAAGGTGTCTTGCCCAATTTTACATGTGCAAGGCTCTCTGTGCATGCATAGAGTGCTCTATCCATGTATAGGGCTCTCCATGAATGTATAGAGCTCTCATATGCTAGGCCATAGTTTCCATGAAACACGTTTCAAAACATATGAAATGCATTTGGAATGAGTTTCAAAGCTATCATTTTTTAATGAATAAAAAACATGCCATACATTAAAATTTTACCTACAAAGTACAATATCTTTTTGTTGCGTCGTCTTCATCTGTACCCTCACACTTGGGTTTTCCTCGAGAGTTGTGCCCTGATTCAGCCGTGGGACTTGTGTGGCCCGCTATTCAGGTTGGTTTCTTCCAATTTTTATGTTTTTGTGCAATTTCTTTGTAAATTTCAAACTCTAAAATTTGAGCTTTTGCATTAGCTTCCCCAAAATCTCTCCCCTCTTTTAGTGAAATGTCGAGGGCAAGGGATACTGTGTGGACCCATGTAACCCCCGTTTTGGTAGATACGGGGGTTCAAACACATAAAAATGCAAATGCAAGCACTGTGACAAAGTATCAGGTGGTTCTACAGTCAGGATAAAGGCCCATTTCTCAGGATTGAAGGGGAAAGGGATTGGTCCGTGTCCTAGTGTCCCTGCAGATTTGAAAGCCTCTCTTCAGCCGTGGAAGAGAGAACAGGAGGCTATGCAAGGAGTTGAAGGTGGTGGTGATGATTCAGAGGATGAAAGCAAAAGGGCCAGGATGGAAGAGGTTCCTGATATGTAGAGTCAGGTTGATTTGCGTAGTTCCAACACCATTGGTCCTGGGTCTAGCTCCACCCCTCGAGCCCATAGGTCTTCCTTGCCCACCAAGCCTACTTTGAAGAGGGAAAGCCTCAAAGCAGGGTTTTAGAAGCAATCTGTCATTGAGACTACCCCCGTGAGATAACAAAGTTGTTTATTCAATGAGCTTTTTCATTTCACATTTTGTGTGCCCCATGCTAGAAGAAGGCCATGAGAGCTGTTAGCCGCATTCGGTATGAGTGGGAGGGACCATCTTATGATTCTTTATGCTCCACACACTCAAAAAATGAGAAAACTAGTGTGCAATTAGAGATGGAACCTCTCAAGGAAACTTGGCAAATTATGGTTTTACAATTTTATGTGATGATTGGACAGATATGCACAAGAGGAATGTCTACAACATCTTAGTGTCCTCTTGGAAGGGCACAATGTTCTTGCATGCCATTGCACTAGGCTTTCTTAGAGATTGGCCCTCAAAATATAGTACAAGTGAGCACATGCAATGGATCAAATTGTGTGTCTATGGGCAAAATGTTGGAGGATGAGTTCCCACAGATTGTGTGGACACCAATTGCAGCCCATAGCTTGGACCTCTTGATAGAGGATGTTGCCAAGGTGGGGTGGATTTTTGACATCTTCAACATATCTTCAACACATCTTGGAGCTTGGTAAAGTTTGTCACCAAGAGACCAAAGGTCCTTGCCATGTATTGTGCCCATAGTGATTTGGAGCTGCTAAAGCCCTCAAAAGACTAGGTTTGCTTACATGTTTATTGTGGTTGATATTGAGATATAGAGCTCATCTAGTGAGGCGGTGGACACTGATGACCCGCCTGGGGATAGGCCCCACACTTACACCACTGGCATGGTTGGTGAGATCATGGGTGATATGCGGCCGGATGACAGGCTGTGTGACAGCCATTCTAAAGACTGGCATAGTTATAGCGCTAGCTCATTTAGTTGGGCTCACACTATAGAGAACCCTAGTACGTATTTGATTGAGTACCTTTCATATTGTGTGTACTCTTATCTTTGTATATGGTGTGTTGAGTGTTGTGTGAAGAAGAAGAAGATTTTTAGCCTCTCACCTTGTGTGTTCTCTTTTAAGGTTTTGTGAGTGTGTGTGTGCTTGAGCTCAAGCTCTCTTCTCCCCTACATCTTTTCATGGTATCAGAGCCTGGTTCATGCTAATGCAGAAAATACAACAGTTTGTGTAGGACAAACCAGAGTGCTGTTTCTGGTAAATTTGTGTGTCTGGCAAGATGTCAAATGATGGCATAAACCAGATTGTTGCTGAGAAGCTTGATAAGAACAACTTCCATGCTTGGAGGTTTAGGTTGACGAATTTCCTAATGGGAAAGGGTTATTAGGACTACATAGAAGGTGAGCATGAAGAGGCTCCGGAGATACCGGAGATCAATCCGACTGCTACAGATGTGAAAGACTTCAAGGATTGGAACCAAGGAGCCAGAAAAGTTATGTATTGGCTCTCTATTAGTATACAGGACACCATGATTGGGCACATACATGATGCCAAGTCTCCCAAGGAGGCGTGGGATACCTTGGTAAAACTCTATGAAACAAATACCAAGGCACGAAAGATACTGTTGAAGAATGAACTTCATACTGTGGAGAAAAAGAGTATGTCTGTGAATGACTATGCATTGAAGATCAAGGGTATTGTGGAATCCCTTGCATCTATTGGCGTTTCAGTACATGATGATGATAAGGTGGAAGTCTGTCTACGTGGTGTCGGGCCACAATACAAGGCATTCAAGACGTCTATTCAGACTCAGGAAAACATTCCCAATTTCACAGATTTGGTGTCTATGTTAATTATAGAAGAGAAGAGCTTGGGTGAAGACTAACAATCTTCACAAAACAAAAATAGTTCAGAGCAACAGGCCTTCTACACAAGTTCAGGAAGAGGACGAGGTAGAGGAGGTTGTGGATGTAGCCAAGGAGGTGGCCGAACAGGTAATCAGAATTATGGCTAGCAGCAACAACCACAACAGTCCCAGAATTCACCACAACAACACGCAGGTGAAAGAGGCCAATTCAGAGGGGGAGTCAAAGAGGTCATGGAAATTGGCAAAGGCAGTACACGTGGATGCTTTTATTGCGGTAAGCCTGGACATGTGCAGGCAGATTGTTATAAGAAGTAGGCTAACATGCCAAATGGAAAATTGCAGCAAAACAACTATGCATCCTCGAGCAAAAACAATGAGGATAATGAAAGGTTGTTTGTTATGCAGCATGTCGTCAATGCCATGTCTAAAAATGTTGAAGAAGCACATAAAGATGATGTATGGTATGTTGATTCAGGTGCTTCGAACCACATGACAAGTCATGGGGAGTGGTTCAAGGAGATGAAAAACCTTGAAAGACCAGGTTTTATGGAAACAGGGGATGACACTGCTCATCCAATTGCCCATGTTGGAGATGTGCCATTGTCTATGCAGGATGGCAAAGTGAAGTACCTTGTAGATGTACTTCATGTTCTAAACATTACAAAGAATCTGGTTTCAGTTGGCCAGATGATTGAGCAGGGTTTGCAGGTTCGGTTTACCCCTGATGGTTGTTATGTTGAAGACTTTAAAGACAAGTGCAGGTTCATGCAAAAGGCAACAGAGTGGGTAGAATGTTTACATTGAATGTAAGCATGCCTGAAGTGAGTGCTGCGTTATTTGCAAATGGTTCAGGAATTGTTGCAGACACAGACATTTGGCATAAAAGAATTGGACATGTGAATGTGCAGAGAATGAAGTCTATGTAGACTAAAGGAATTGTGACAGGGCTGCCAAAGTTTAAAGTTGAAGGTATGCAGAAAATATATGAAGCATGCTAATTTGGAAAGCAAACAAAGCATGTATTTCCATGTGACAAAAATGTGAGCAGAAATGCACTAGATGTTGTGCATTCAGATGTATGAGGTCCTACGAAGACCATGTCTATAGGAGGCTGCAGGTATTATATGACATTATAACCACACAAGGAAAGTATGGGTATACTTCATGAAGGAGAAGAGTGAGGTGTTCATTCATTTTCAGAATTTCAGAGTTATGGCTGAAAAGCAAACAGGGAAACATGTAAAGTGCCTAAGGTCAGATGGAGGGGGAGAGTACTTCTCTAATGAGTTCTTTGAATTTTTGAAGAAGAATGGTATTCAGAGACAGTTTACATGCAGATACACTCCGCAGCAAAATGGAGTTGCTGAGCGAAAAAACAGGCACATTCCTGAAATTGCGCGAGCATTGATGGGAGAGAAGAATATGCCGCATAGCTATTGGGCTGACGCTGCTTTTACAGTAGTTTACATCATGAACAGGACTCCAACTGTAGCCATACATGATGTAACTCTAGAGGAGAGGTTTACTGGAGCAGAAAACCTGATTTGTCTCGTCTGAAAGTCTTTGGATGAATTGCATATATGCATGTGCCAGATGAGCTGAGAACTAAGCTGGATCCAAAAGCTGAAAAATGTGTGTTTACTGGGTATTCCTTTGAGAAAAAGGGATACAGGTATTATAACTTTGCTACACGTGAGTTGAGGGTAAGCAGGGATGTTGTTTTTGATGAGATGAGCAGCTGGTATATGCTGCTGAAAAAGAAGTTGTTGGGGCTGATGTGAGTGGAAATGTGGTTGCACAGAATACAAGTCAGCAACAACAGTCTTTGAGTGGACCAAGAGAGTCCTCATCTAGTGGTACCATGGAGTGGCAGACTACGTCATAATACCAGTCCTGCAAATGTGATTAGTACCACATAAAGGCAAAGCGAAAGTGGTTGAGCCCCTTAGTATGCCTGACATTTCTGCAAGGCATTCTCATGTTGATGGAGAGTCTAGTGGCTCAGAGATGAGCCTTGATGAGGATCTTGGGATACCAGCTATGAGAACACCTAGTGTAAAGAAGGCTATGGAAGCCATGAATGCAAAGTTGCAAAGATCTAGGAGAGTGAAGGATCCTGTGCAGAGGTTTACCTATGATGGTTATGTGGCACATCACTATGCATACATGGTAGAAGTTGTATAGGTTGTAGAGCCCACATGGATGAGGCTATTGGAAATGTGTGTTGGGAGAAAGCTATGGATGAGGAGATGGATGCACTATATGGAAATGAGACTTGGGATTTAGTGCAATTGCCTGAAGGCAAGAAAGCCATTGGATGCAAGTGGGTGTACAAAGTAAAACATAACAGTAATGGAAGTATAAGTAGGTACAAGGCTAGATTGGTAGCCAAAGGATATGCGCAGACATATGGCATTGATTATGAGGAAACTTTCAGCCCAGTTGCCAAGATGGCAACAATGAGAGTTGTGATAGCAGTGGGTGGTGGCTGTGTCAAAGCAATGGTCTTTACATTCTTGCATGGGGATTTGAAGGAAGAGGTGTATATGTTGCAGCCACCTGGTTATGAGGATGTGAGTCACCCCGAGCATATTTGCAGGTTGAAGAAAGCCTTGTATGGCTTAAAACAAGCACCAAGAGCATGGTCTGATAATATTTCTGAATACCTTGTCACTATTGGCTTTCATGTAGCCAATGCAGATTTCTCGCTGTATGTGAGACACAGTGATAGAGGGGTTGTGCTTGTTGTCATTTATGTAGATGACCTGATCATTACAGGCATTAGGGGAAGGTTGAGGTCTATAGGGGCCCTTTAAGCTACCATATTATGATTTTAATGACTTTTTGTTAAAATGTTAAGTTTCTTTGACTTTAGATACCTTCTTATTCTTCAAGAAGTTTGAATTTCAAAGTTTCCTGCTAAAATTGAATTTAAAATTGAGTGGGCAAAACCATATCATGTGACATATCTATGGAAAGAGCTCAGCGAGTAGATTTTGGATCTCTAATCTCCGATAAATTTTGAGCTCATATGTAGAAGTTTTGAATGTCCAAAATTTCAAAAACTTTCCCCCCACTTTTTGGGAATGAAAAGTACAAAAAGGCATCTTCTAGAGAATCTTTTGACCACCTTTAATCACCTAACATTTTTGTATACATGATTGGTCCTTTTTCTTAATAACCTTTTAATCACATGGCATCTTAAAGGGCCCCTATAGACCTCAACCTTCCCCTAATGGGACCATGATGCAAAAAGATCTTGCGTAGACAGAAGTTTGAGATGAAGGATCTGGGGGAGCTCGAATATTTCTTGGGCATTGAGGTGATTAGGTCACCACATGGTATTGGATTACTGCAGAGAGAGTATGGCTTGGACATGTTGTCCAAGTATGGTATGATAGGCTGTATGCCTATCTCAGTGCCATTAGATCAAAATGGCAAGTTGAGTGCAGATTTAGCAGAGATTTTGGAGGATCCTACTACGTATGGGTGCATAGTAGGAAGCTTGATCTACATGACGATCACCCAAGCTGGATTTGAGCTATGCTGTTGGGTTGGTTTGTCAGTTTATGCAGGTTCCTCGGAAGCCGCATTTGGATGCATTGAGATGCATACTGAGGTATGTGAGGTCCACTTTGCATTGTGGACTATTTTATGAAACTGGGACAGAGATATGTATACATGGGTACACAGATGCTGATTGGGTTGGTAGTTTCTCAGATAGAAGATCTACTAGTGGCTTCATGTTTTCTTTGGGGAGTGCTGCTGTGACTTGGAGTAGCAAGAAGCAGCCTATGGTTACTCTATCCTAGTACTACAGAGGCTGAGTACAGAGGTGCTACTATGGCAGCATGTGAGGTAGCTTGGTTGAGAAAGCTACTTGTAGATTTGGGTCTATGAGTAGATAGACAAGTTGTCATTTTCTGTGACAACATTAGCAGTATACAGTTGGCCAGGAACCCACTTTTTCATGCTCGCACGAAGCATATAGAGGTCCACTATCATTTTGTCAGAGAGGAGGTTTTGGCAAAAGACATTGACCTTGTTTATGTTAGCACACAAGATCAAATCGCTGACATCTTCACCAAAGCATTGGGTACAGAGAAGCTCCGCAAATTCAAGGCTTCTCTTGATGTACATGAGATGGAGTTGAGCTCAAGGGGGAGTGTTGAGATATCGAGCTCATCTAGTGAGGCAGTGGACACTGATGACCCGCCTAGGGGATAGGCCCCACACTTACACCACTGGCATGGTTAGTGAGATCATGGGTGATATGCGGCCAGTGGGATGACAGGCTGTGTGACAGCCATTCTAGAGACTATATTTATAGTGCCAGCTCATTTAGTTGGGTTCATACTATAGAGAACCCTAGTATATATTTGGTTGTACCTTTCATATTGTGTGTACTCTTATCTTTGTATATGGTGTGTTGAGTGTTGTGTGAAGAAGAAGAAGATTTTCAACCTCTCACCTTGTGTGTTCTCTTTTAGGGTTTTGTGAGTGTGTGTGTGCTTGCAAGAGCTCAAGCTCTCTTTTCCCCTGCATCTTTTTAGTTGAGAGGCTAGTGAGAGTCCAACTGGGACTACTCCGCACACTTTTGTCACGGGAGTGGTGGATGGCATGGGAGGATCGAGAGAGCAACCCAAGGAATTGGATTTTGTGTGCACAGTCATGTGAGAGAGTTGGTGGGATGAAGCCAAGGCACTTGTGAAGGCAACTCAACCCATTTATATTGTTCTCCACATAATAGATATGGAGGGTAGCACCCTTGGACTCTTATACGAGTTCATGGACCGCATTGGAGAGGCACTTGACCATAACATTCTGCTACATGTTGGCGAATTATAGATCTGCTACTTGCTTTGTTCAATTTATTTTGTACATGGTGCCATGTGGTTCTCATTGCTACTTATAATTGACTTTGATAGGGTCCATGACATTAGAGAGGTTTGGAACTGTAGATGGGATTGGTTTCATACACCAATCCATGCAGTTGCCCATATATTGCACCCCCTTTGGTGGAATGAGGAGCAGTATAACAATGAGGAGTTAGAAGAGGGTTGGCAGGAGTACATCCAGAGATGGACAGAAGGTGACCTTGCACTCTTGAGGAAACTTGAGGGCGAGCTTCTAGTGTTTCACAATGGGATTTTTACTTTTGGGAGAGAAACTACAAAACTTTGAGAGACAAAACTTCGGCCAATCTCTTGGTGAATCAATGAAATTGACATTGGCAATAAATAGGACTAGTATTGAATAAATATTGAAATGTTACATGGTGTTTATGTCAAATTTCTTTCAAATGAGTCTCATGATTGGCTATGATCAGAGCTATGATAAGGATCTTATGAGATGAAGATTAAAATTAACAAATTCTCATTAAGATGTCAGTTAGTTTTTAGTCTATTTGAGCTAATAGAACCTAATCTATTTGAGCCGTTGGGCCTTTGGCCATATACAAAAAAGAAATCAAGGATGAGAGGGCTACCCAAAAACCTGACTCGTCATTGTCTTTGTCGTTATCTTCACTTCCTTCACCCACTTCATACTTGCAGTTTGGATCTTCCTCTTCCTCTTCCTCTTGATCCTACATACATGCAAATAAGAGTAAGGTAAGTAAAAGAAAATTACATATAGATAAGAGAAGAGCTTAGTAGCTACTTATCTCATCTGCTTGAGTCTCTAAAATGGACTCATTCAAGCATACACCTCGTGTACGCATCCAAGCCCACAATTGCAAATGGGGGACTCTGTAACCATAATTGTACTCCTCTTTTGTTGGGTCATGCCAACAACCTCCCTCTACAAAAAATAATTAAAAAAAGATACAATTAGTTAAAGGAAACAATATAGTATGAAACAAAATGGAAGAGGAGAAGGAAAATAGTAAAATAGATACTTATTACAAAGCGAGTAATGAAGGAGGATTTTCCTCCCGAGCCAAAGTGTGACACCCCTCGCTTCTGTAGTTTGGAAGCACTCACCACTGCCGTTTGTTGTGTTGAAAAGCATATGGATGCAAAGCTCCATGTGTGCCTCCACTCCTCTTGTGAGCAAACACTTGGCTCTTCCAAATTGTTCTTCGTCACTCTCTTGATGTTTTCTCTACTATTAGAGACCAAAAGCTTCATCCTCATCTTCATCCAACTCTCCAAGAAGGCAAGACTCGCATGTGGAATAGTAAACTCAATCTTGAGCACATCAATAATATATTGTTTTGAGAGCTCATCATGGGTCTTAAAAAAGGTTGTGAACTCTAGGTTAGAAAGTGTATGCATCCAGTTAATGACTTACTTATCGACATCCACTTTGTATGGTAGGGTTCATGGATGAAATGGTGGGATGGCTCTCCTCGAGGCATGTCTCAAAATGAGCATATGAAGAACCCCCCTTGTTGGGGAGATGATTCGGGAGATCTAGTGCTGCTTTTACCAAAGCAAAAGCACCTTGCTCCCCCCCTCTACTACGTCTACTAGCATCCCCAAATTCCCTACTATGACATCGTGGTGGTGAAGATGGACGTAAGATAGCACAGGTGGGTCTAGTCAATGTTAGCAATGTAGGCTCATCATAGCCGTAGCGTGATGGACCTACACCACTCGGACCTATGCCTATCAATGGAGTGGACAAGATGAAAAGATGAATTAACAAATGTGATAATGAAAGGGTGGCTTTCGTATTTGAATTGCGGTGTGAGGGGACCATTGTAACTAATTTACATCGAGCTATTGCCCTTTGTTATGCATAGCCTTGTGTGTTCTTTCTAAATTTCTTCTTTTCTCTACCTTGTTTGAATAATACCACCGTGCTTTACTCATCAGTGTATGGTAGACCTATTGTGGAGAGATGCACTTTCTTTTTCTTTTTTGCCAAACCTTCATCAAAGTGTTAGCCCATGGAATTTGGAAACTTTGTATTTAGTATGCCTATTATGTACTACTTGTCACTAATATTCTTCTTGGTCCACTTGATAAATGAGTTCTTAAAAATTTCATTGACCAACACTTGTAGGCAGGTTTTTAAATGTTCACCTTGGGCATTCATGAGAACACTCCCATCAACATCACCATTAATATAATCTCTCCATGATGCATAAATGATCCCTTGCCATCCTTCATGAATAGGAAAAGCGAGTGTCTCCACCAATGCATGCACTAAAGCATCCTCGAGAATGATAGTTCATGAGCTCATTTTCATTCTTAAGAAGCCCTAGACCCTCCCTAGTGGCAACCATGGTGACTAGATAGTGATGAAAAAAATGAATGGGGTTATTGGAGGTTATAAGGAGATGGTATATATGGGTTATGTTGGATTGTAATGAACTTGCAACATGAAACCCACCCCATATCTTTGGAACCATCGGTCATATACCTCATGTATGGAAAAGATTGTGTAAAAGTCTAGATTGTTATGAGCTTCTTGTGGATTTCTCGAAGAGGAGCAAAGTCACATGCATATGGTAAGGCATCGGCATAGGTGTGTGGAGTGCATGTGTGAGAGCATATCTTGATACAGAGTTCTACACCCACTATTGGGCACTGATGACATTAGTGGGGATGTCGTAGTATCTAGTCCATACTATGCATAATGGAGTTGATAGTTATATAGTCTTGTGGGTTAACTACCATGAGTATATAACATGCACGTTCCTAAAAGGTGAATTCGGGCATGTTCCTGGATTCATCTAGGTATATAAGTCAGCCGTATTAACGGACATGCAAATTTCACATTGTGAAGTTTTCATCCAAGTTGTGGCGAGTTGATATTGTGCTTATTCTTTCTATCTTTAGCGGTGCATTTGCCCTATCAAATACTTATTTGTTGTACTACTTTTTTCTATTTGCTACTTCCCTTAGTTCTAGGCTTCATTATGGTTGAGTATGCCGTGCATCTTTGGAGGTTTGACAGAAACTCAGTACGAAGGGCTTTGTGTGAATATATGCTCTTATGTGTGTGTGTGTGTGTGTGTGTGTGTGTGTGCGGAGTGCATGTGTGAGAGCATATCTTGATACAGAGTACCACACCCACTATTGGGCAGTGATGACGTTAGTGGGGATGTCGTAGTATCTAGTCCATACTATGGATAATGGAGTTGATAGTTGAATCTAGGAACATGCCCAAATCCACCTTTTAGGAACGTGCATGTTATATACTCATGGTAGTCAACTCACAAGACTATATAACTATTAACTCCATTATGCATAGTATGGACTAGATACTACAACATCCCCACTAATGTCATCAGTGCCCAATAGTGGGTGTAGAGCTCTGTATGAAGATATTCTCTCACATACGCACTCCACACACACACACACACACACACATAAGAACATATATTCACACAAAGTCCTTTGTACTGAGTTTCTGTCAAACCTTCGGAGATATAGGGCAGACTCAAGCATAATCAAGCCTAGAACTAAGGGAAGTAGCAAATAAAAGAACTAGTACAGCAAATAAGTAGTTTATAGGAAAAATGCACCGCTCAAGATAGAAAAATTAAACACAATATCAATTGGTCGCAACTCGGACAAAAATTCACAATGTGAAATCTGTATGTCCGATAATGTGGCTGAATCACCGAAGTATCGGAATGAGCCCTTTCAAAGCTCTATATGGACAAGACTACCTAATGCCATTAACTTGGTCTGACCCATTGACTAGGGTTGAGATGTCCAAATAGATGCTTAACGACATGGAGTAGCAGATGCAGTCAATCCACAAAGATATAAAAGCTACCCAGGATAGACAGAAACAGTATGAAGATAAGAAGAGGCCAGACAAAAAATTCAAAGAAGCAGATATGGTCTTCATTCGAGTACGTCCCAAAAGAAGTTTTCTATCTCTTGGGAAGTACAAGAAGTTATCCCCTAGATACTATGGGCCATATCTGATTACAAAAATAAAGTAGGGGACTTAGTCTATGAACTTCTTCTGCCTGCTCATCTTAAAGTTCATAATGTATTTCATGTCAGCCTACTTAAGAAGTATGTACCGAGCTCGAATCATGTGTTTGATGATGAACTCTTAACTTCTTCAACCCAAGGGTTGATGGAACTCCAACCTGAAGAAATCCTTGATGTTCGAGAAAAGGTTCTCAAGAATGGAATTTGAAGAGAATTATTAGTCAAATAGAAGTACTATCCTTTTGAAGACGCCACCTAGGAGAAAGAAGCCGAACTGTTTGCGGAATCACCCCCACTTTGCAAGATGAGGACATCTCACGTTTTTCAAGTATGAGAGAATGTAAGATTCCTCCCCAGCCCCTCAAGATGTCCAGTATCTTTCCTTGTAATCAATCCCCTTTTCAGACTAATAAAAGATCATGTTTCTACCTGTTTTGGCCTAGAGAGAGAAAAATATTCTAGAGAGAGGTAATTTAATTTTTAGATATTTTTTGATGGAAAAATATCCCTTCTCATTAAAATAATTTCACCCGAAACAGAAGATTAAAAAGAAATTCCTAAGGTGCATTAGACAAAAATTATATTCTGCTCCAAAGACAGCCTAAGGGTCCAGATTTTCTGAAAATTTTGGATTAAGGTTCTGAGGGACCAATAAGATTATTCCAAATGTAGGGAGGAGATAAATTGAAGAAAAAAAGAAAAACCACCCAAAAATAAGTAAATGCTCACATAAGATGAAGAGTGGACTAAGGACCAAAGAAAATAGTTAAAAAAACTGATTTTTGACACCTCTCAGAGTGGGGATTGCCCCTCATGAAGGAGGCACCTTTTTTCTCATCGTTACTCCCCATTTTAAATCAATAAAAATGAGATACTTCATCTCTCCTCTCTCCTAACTCAAGTCTAGTTCCAAAAAGTAAGCGTTGAACTGACCCAAAAATTGACCAAACTGATCTAGAAAATTTTAGAATTAGTTTGCTTAGTTTGAGACTCACTTTTTCCTATAAATAGAAGCCTCCACCTTTGTAAAAGCTTAATAGTGTTTATGCACTATTACTCTACTCCTACTTAGAGCCAATTTTCTTGAAATTTCTTGATAATTCAATTATTTTTGGCTTAATCCTCTCGTAATTGGTGGCCACTCTTGATCCAAACAAGAGTAGAACCCTCAATCCCTCAAGCCAAAGAAAAGCTTACAAACTCCATGTAAGCTAAATTCTTCTTACTTTTTTAATTTTAAATCTATGGTTTTCTTGATTTTTTTATTATAGTTGATTAGAGTAAATTTTGATGCTATGCCTTGATGAAAAAGACCATCCCCTTCTCTTCCTTACAATTCAGCCTTTCTTTATCTTAGAATGATTAATAAAAAGATTAATTAAACTTTTCTTATTATTTACTCTCTTGGAAATGCAAAATTGTGTAGATTAGAATCCTAGATATCTAATTGGGGTTAATATAAGTTTAAAATAGAAGGATAAAAATGAGAAATGGTCAGCCATAGAAAGGAGGTTATGGTAAAATTTTCTAGAATTTTGTGGAAAAGAAAGTTTATTTTTATGTTATTCTAAAAGAGTAATTCCCACCGTTTGTGCATTCTAAAAGAAATATTTTAATTTACTTCATGTATATATTCACCTATGAATATGCATGGATATCATTGATATTAATTATTAAAATTAATTTCTATGTATAAAAAGATGCATAATGGAAATTTTTTTATTATAAAAAGTGTTGTTTTCATTGAATTTAATTTCTATGCATAGAAAGATGCATAATGGAAAGTTTTTTATTATAAAAGTGTTATTTTCATTGAATTTAATTTCTATGCATAGAAAGATGCATAATGAAAATTATTTTTATTATAAAAGTGTTGTTTTCATTGAATTTAATTTCTATGCATAATGGAATTTATTTTATTATAAAAGTGTTGTTTTCATTGAATTTAATTTCTATGCATAGAAAGATGCATAATGGAAATTTTTTTATTATAAAAGTGTTTTTTTCATTGAGTTTAGAAAGATGCATAAAGGAAGTTTTATTATTAAAGTGTTATTCTTGTAAAATTTGATTTTTATGCATAAATAGATGCATAAAGAATTTTTTTTATTTTAAAAGTGTTATTCCTATTAAAATTATTTTTTTTGCATAAATAGATGCATAAAAGGATTTTCTTTTATATAAAATTGTTATTTCCATTGATGTTGATTTTTATGCATAAATATATGCATAAAGAATTTTTATATCAAAATTAGAATTCTCTTTAATTCTATGTTTAATTTCTATGAGTATTTGATAAATGAATAAGTAAATACTCTATGACAGAAATTTCTATCATTTTATATTCACTCCGATTGTAAAGAGAAAATTCAAAAAATCTATCAAAGGTAAAATATTCAGATAAATTATTAATTTATTCCTCATCGAAATTCGTAATTAATTTAGAAAATCGGTTAAGTGAATATTCAATGAATGAAATTCAGTAAAATAGTAACTAAAATATCACCCCTTTTTGAGAAAGATAGTTTAGGAAAAATCTTATCAGACTCAAACCCTGAATCAATGTATGACCAAGACCAAACTCTTTCGTCAATTTCAAGGAAAGAAGATGTGACCAGTTCAGGAAAATACACTTAAATCTCCCGCCAAACCTAAAACTAAGTTTGAGACCCTTTGAATTGATCTGTGGATCAAGGTTACAGAATTCGAGAAATTCTGTTAGGAAATTCAAAATTACGATCATGAAGTTTTACGGATATTGATTTAAGATACTCACTGTATTTAAAAGAAAATCAAACTGAAAACTTGCGTAGAAACCTTGTTTTCTTAAAGGACTGTCATACGCCAGAATGCTGGAAGGAGCATTTGGTATGTGTTTTTCTAAGGGAAGTTCGGTAGCAACACCTGGTGGGGAGTGTTCAAAGGACAGCTCACGCGGCAAAGCCTGCCCAAGTCTTGACCAGCTTCGGTACGGTTAAAATGGTGCGCTTCCGGTACGATGGACAAGGGCCGACGAAGCAGTATCCCTGAGTGAAGTGCCAGGACACCTAAGGAGGATCTTGGAGGGTTCTAACCAAGCGATGCATGGTCTCGCAGTGCCTAGGCCACCCATGCATATGTTATGGAAGATTGTATGATGGACAAATGATTATTGTAATTTCTTACTGGATCTCGTTGTTGCTAACCAACTGGTCTCAACGGAGAGTCCAGAGTGATACTATTTTTTCTTACTGGATCTCGTTGCTAACCAGCTCGTCTCAACGGAGAGTCCAGAGTGATACTATTTTTTCTTACTGGATCTCGTTGCTAACCAGCTGGTCTCAACGGAGAGTCCAGAGTGATACTATTTTTTCTTACTAGATCTCGTTGTTGCTAACCAGCTGGTCTCAACGGAGAGTCTAGAGTGATACTATTTTTTCTTTTAGAAACAAGGGACTGGATGGAAATTTTGAGTTTTGACATCTATAACCAATAACTGTTTGTCAATGGATTGTTTTATAAGTTAAAGTTTTAAAGAAGAGTGTGTGTGTATCTGTATTCGAAAGAAAAAGTTAAGAAAGGCATTCGATTATGGGTGGGTGAGTAATTGTCTAGTTCTACCGATTCCACTAGTTGGGTGGTGGCTAACCCATGGGCCGAATGGGGTTAGCTGGAATCAGTGTGGAGTTTTAATAATAATGAAATTGAACAGTAAGAATGTGCTTAAAACTCAAGTAGTTAAATAATAACCTGAAGACTTTCTCAAATGAATAGATCAACGGTTGTGCCTGATTTCAGTTAGGAAAAAAATGTTGATTTCTTCAAGTTAAGTCTGTAATAGTTTTCCTTCTATCTGGTTTAGTCAGGTGAAGGATAGTTTAATCTCTTGACCCCGTTAGAAAATTTGTTAAGAAAATCAAAAAGGTGGAATCGTCCCCGTTTTCCAGGCAAGGGAATTTTTTCGGGTTTCGGTTTCAGAATGACCACCATATTAGTCTCGTGGCCGAACATTTCAGGGCAAGACCCCAAGTGAGAAACCCTGCCCCCCATGCAAGAGGAAGCTACTTCCGCTACTGCTAGCAATAATCGAGAGTCCGATGCGCGGAGGGGATAGAGGGGTCTCACAGCCAGAGCAGTTACGATAGCAAATGTAGTGAAAGAGGAAAGAGGTTAGATTTATGCCGTAATTGAGAACCAAGGGCCAAATCGTAAATTCTTTGTCATCCATACTCTAGCCGAGTATAAGGGTAAGTCATTTAAGATTTTAATTGATTCAGGCAGTACTCATTCATTTATTTCCCCAAGATGCTTGCGTAAGCTAGTATATTAAAACAGAAATCAGGGAAACTTATGCAAGTTGAGTTGGCTAGTGGGAAGATTCTTTTCACTCACCATGAGACAGATCGTATTTAGTTTAATCTAGATGGGAATGTAACTGACTTTTGGGAATTTTTTACAAAATCCTACCTTTGAGAATTTTTGACGAAATCCTACCTTTGGGAATTTTCGACAAGATCCTTGGAAATGGATTGGCTCCACAAAAATCAGGCTGACATTCACTGTCACAATGGAACCATTTCCTTCGGTGACCTTCACGAAAACAAAGTTCAAGGAACTAGAATTTCAGGATCCCCAGATCTGCAATTAGTAAATGCTTCTAAGCTACTGAAAAGACTTAGAAAAAAAAAGCTCATTTATGTTGTCACCGGTAGACACAAAGGTAAAGGATAAAGAACCAGAATGGTTAAGTGAGTATGATGATTTATTCCCAGCAGAGCTAACTCAGATGCCTCCGATTCGGGAAGTAGATCATGTGATAGAATTGACCCCCGGAGCTCAGCCAGTAGCCCAGCGCACATTTAAAACCCCAGTCCCTAAAGCTATTGAACTCAAGGAACAGCTTAGGGCAGCTGTTAGAACAAGGGTTTATAAGAGCCAGTGTTTCACCTTGGGGAGTGCCAGTTCTCTTTCAGAAAAAGAAGGATGGAATACAAAGACTCAATCAGCTGCTCTGCTGACAGTTAAGAATATCTTATCCCCAGAATTGATGAGCTTCTGGACAGGCTATGTGCAGCCTAGATCTTCACAAAGATAGATCTCAAATCTGGGTATTACCAGATCAAGATTAATGAGCAAGATATCCCAAAGACAGCCATCAGAACTACTCGATATATGGGCACTGTGAATTTACAGTCATGCCGTTTGGATTGACAAATGCCCCGGCTACATTCAATCGCCTAATGCAAGACATTCTCAGAGAATACTTGGATGATTTTGTTCTTGATTTCTTTGATGATATTCTGATTTACTCAAAGAATGCAGCTGACCCCATGAAGCTTAGGTTCGAAAAGTTCTTGAAATTTTAAAGAAGCACCAACTCTTTGCAAAAAAGATCAAATGCTGCCGACCATGTTGAATACTTGGGATTCCTGGTATCCAAAGACGAAATTTCTCCAGATTCTGCAAAAAGCAGTCATAGATTGGCCTGAACCAAAGACAATGAAAGAAGTCAGAGGATTCTTGGGATTAACTGGCTCGTATAGAATTTTTATACCTAAGTATGCTCTCAAAGCTTCCCCCTGAATAATCTTCTCAAGAAGAATACCCTGTTTTAATGGTCTGCCAGGTGTTAGTGCTTTTGATAAGCTGAAGAAGACCGCCTTGGTAACGAAGGAAGGTCATGCAGTGGCCTATGAATCCCGAAAACTCAGAACACATGAGAGGAATTATGCTATCCACGACCTCGAGCTACTTTCAGTAGTCTATGCCCTGAAGTTGTGGACACATTACCTACTGGGTCAAAGATTCACTTTGATGCCAGATCATCAGAGGCTAAAGTGGATCTTCACTTAGAAGGATCTCAACATGTGCCAAAGAAGGTGGATGCAGACCCTGCAGGAATTTGATTTTGAAATCAAGTACCGCCCAGGCAAAGAAAATGTGGTAGCAGATGCCCTCAGTAGAAAAGCTTCCTTGCTTACAATCACAGTGGTGTCAAATCCATTGATTTATAAAGCAAGAGAGAAGTTCATGCAGGATAAATTCTTTGGCCCTATTGCTACCCTACTTATGCAGGAAAGCAAAACTCCTGAGGAGTTGAACCGAGCTCAAGGGTACAGCCTGGATGATGGAATTATGTATTATAATAGTAGGCTATGCATTCCCAATGGGAACTAAGCATCAAATTCTAAATGAAGCCCATGATAGCCTTATTGCAGGACATCCAGGTTTCATCAAGACCTACATGTCTGTAAAGAAAAGCTTCTTTTGGCCTGGACTAAAAAAGCATGTACTTAACCATGTACGTGAATGCCTGATATGTCAAAAAGTCAAAGCTGAGAGAGTAAAAATGCCTGGGAAGTTACATCCATTAAACATCCCCTAGATGAAGTGGGAATGTATCAGTATGGATTTTATTACTAGACTACCTTCAGTGCAATCAGGTTACAACTCCATCTTCGTGGTAGTTGACAGACTAACCAAAGTTGCCCATCTGATTCCAGTAAAATAATCCTACACTGCAGTGGATGTGGCCAGAGTGTTCCTCAAGGAAATCTTCAGATTGCATGGCCTACCTAGGAGAATAGTAAGTGATCGAGATCCCAAGTTCACGTCAAGATTCTGGACTGCATTCTTCGAAGCAGTAGGAACTTTCCTGGATCTCAGCACAGCTTACCACTGCAAGACCAATGGTCAAACTGAAAGGGTGAACTAAGTAATCGAAGATATACTTTGGTGATGCTGTGGCAGGGAACCCAAGAAGTGGCTAAGCTATCTGCACCTAGTCAAGTTCGCCTACAATGCCTCTTATCACTTAAATATCGGGATGAGCTCTTTCAAAGCTATGTATAGACAAGACTCCCTAACACCATTAACTTGGTCCGACCCATTGATTAGGGTTGAGATATCCAGATAGATGCTTGACGACATGAAGTAGTAGATGCAATCAATCCGCGAAGATTTAAAAGTTGGCCAAGATAGACAGAAGTGGTATGCAGATAAGAAGAAGTCAGACAGAAAATTCAAAGAAGCAGATATGGTCTCCATTCGAGTACGCCCCAAAAGAAGTTCTCTATCTCTTGGGAAGTACAAGAAGTTATCCCCGAGATACTGTGGACCATATCTGATTACAAAGAGAGTAGGCGACTTAGCCTATGAACTTCTTCTGCCTCCTCATCTCAAAGTACATAATGTATTTCATGTCAGCCTACTTAAGAAGTATGTACGAAGCCCGAATCATGTGTTAATGTGATGAACTCTTACCTTCTTCAATCCAAGGGCTGATGGAACTCCAACCTAGAGAAATTCTAGATGTTAGAGAGAAGGTTTAAGAACAGAATTCTAAGAGAATTATTAGTCAAATGGAAGTTCTATCCTTTTGAAGACGCCACCTGAGAGAAAGAAGCCGAATTGATGCGGGATTATCTCCAGTTTGTGAGATGAGAACATTTCTCGTTTTTCAAGTGGTAGAGGATGTAAGATTCCTCCCCAGCCCCTCAAGATATCCAGTATCTTCTCCTGTAATCAATCCCCTTTTCAGAATAATAAAAGATCTTATTTCTACCTGTTTTGGCCTAGAGAGAGAAAATATTATAGAGAGAGATAATCTAATTTTTAGATATCTTTGGATGGAAAAATATCCTTTCTTATCGAAATAATTTTCTCCAAAACAAAAGTTTAAAAAGAAATTCCTAAGGTGCATTAGAAATAATTTATAATCTACTCAAAAGACCTTAGCCTAAGGGTCCAGATTTTCTAAAAATTTTGGATTAAGGTTCTGAGGGGCCAATAAGATTAATCCAAATGTAGGGAGGAGATAAATTGAAGAAATAAAGAAAAACCCCCCAAAAATGAGTAAAGGATCACATAAGATGAAGAGTGGACTAAGGACCAAAGAAAATAGTTAAAAACCTGATTTTTGACACCTTAGAGTGGGGATTCCCCCTCATGAAGGAGGCACCTTTTTTCTCATCATTACTCCCCAATTTTAAATCAATAAAATGACATATTTCATCTCTCCTCTCTCCTATTTCAAGTCTAGTTCCAAAAATTGAGGCTCACTTTTTTCTATAAATAGAAGCCTCCCCCTTTGTAAAAGCTTAATAGTGTTTATGCACTGTTACTCTACTCCTACCAAGAGCCAATTACATTGAATTTTCTTGATAATTCAATTGTTTTTTACTTAATCCTCTCCAAAGAAATTGGTGGCCACTCTTGATCCAAACAAGAGTAGAACCCTCAATCCCTCAAGCCAAAGGAAAGCTTACAAACCCCAAGTAAGCTAAAATTTCTACTTTTTAATTTCAAATCTATGATTTTTTTATTTTGTTATTTTTTTATAGTTGATTAAATTAAATTCTGATGCTATGCCTTGATGAAAAGGCCGTCCCCTTTCTCTTCTTTAGAATTCAGCCTTTCTTTATTCTAGAATGATTAATAAATAGATTGATTAAACTTTTCTTATTGTTTACTCTCTTGTAAATTGAAAATTGTGTAGATTAGAGTCCTTTATATCTAATTGGGGTTAATTTAAATTGAAAATAGAATGTTAAAAATTGAGAAATGGTCAGCCATACAAAGGAGGTTATGGCAAAATTTTCTAGATATTGTGGAAAAGAAAGTTTATTTTTATGTTACTCCAGAAGAGTAATTCCCCCGATTTGTGCATTCTAAAAGAAATATTCTAATTTACTCCATGTACATATTCACCAATGAATATGCATGGATATCTCTGATATTAATTATTGAATTTGATTTCTATGCATAGAAAGATGCATACTGGAATTTCTTTTATTATAAAAGTGTTATTTTCATTGAACATAATTTCTATGCATGAAAAGATACATAATGAAAATTTTTTTTTATAAAAGTGTTAATTTTATTGAATTTAATTTCTATGCATAGAAAGATGCATAATGAAAATTTTTTAATTATAAAAGTGTTTTTTTCATTGAATTTAATTTCTATGCATAGAAAGATGCATAATGGATTTTTTTGGAGTTTAATTTCTATGCATAGAAAGATGTACAATGGAAATTTGTTTTATTATAATAGTGTTATTTTCATTGAGTTTAATCTCTATGCATAGAAAGATGCATAATGGAATTTTTTTTATTATAAAAGTGTTATTTTCATTGAATTTAATTTCTATGCATAGAAAGATGCATACTGAAATTTTTTTATTATAAAAGTGTTATTTGCATTGAATTTAATTTCTATGCATAGCAAGATGCATAATGGAAATTCTTTTATTATAAAAGTTTTATTTTCTTTGACTTGAATTTCTATGCATAGAAAGACGCATAATGAAAATTTGTTTTATTATAGAAGTGTTATTTTCATTGAATTTAATTTCTATGCATAGAAAGATGCATAATGGAAATTCTTTTATTATAAAAGTGTTATTTTCATTGAATTTGATTTCTATGCACAGAAAGATGCATAATGGAATTTTTTAATTATAAAAGTGTTATTTTCATTGAATTTAATTTCTATGCATAATTGAATTTTTTAATTCTAAAAGTGTTATTTTCATTGATTTTAATTTCCATGCATAGATAGATGCGTAATGGAACTTTTTTTATTATAAAAGTGTTATTTTCATTGAATTTAATTTTTATGCATAGAAAGATGCATAATGGAATTTTTATTATTATAAAAGTGTTATTTTCATTGAATTTAATTTCTATGCATAGAAAGATGCATAATAAAAAAAATTTATTATAAAAGTATTATTTTCATTGAATTTAATTTCTATGCATAGAAAGATGCATAATGGAAATTGTTTTTATTATAAAAGTGTTATTTTCATTGAATTTAATTTCTATGCATAGAAAGATGCATAATGGAAATGTTTTTATTATAAAAGTGTTATTTTCATTGAATTTAATTTCTATGCATAGAAAGATGCATAATGGAAATTTTTTTATTATAAAAGTGTAATTTTCATTGAATTTAAATTTTATGCATGGAAAGATGCATAAAGGAAATTTTATTATAAGAGCGTTATTCTTGTAAAAAATGATTTTTATGCATAAAGAAGTTCTTTTTATTTTAAAAGTGTTATTCTTATTAAAATTGATTTTATGTATAAATAGATGCATAAAAGGATTTTCTTTTATATAAAAGTGTTATTCCCATTGACGTTGATTTTTATGCATAAATAGATGCATAAAGAATTTTTATATCAACATTAGAATTCTCTTTAATTCTATTTTTAATTTCTATGAGTATTTGATAGATAAATAAGTAAATACTCTGAGAGAGAAGTTTCTATCATTTAATATTCACTCGGATTGTAAAGAGAAAATTCAAGAAATCTATTGAAGTGGAAATATTCAAATAAATGAATAATTTATTTCTCATCAAAGTTCATGATTAATTTATAAATCAGTTAAGTGAATATTCAATGAATGAAATTTAGTAAAATAGCAACTGAAATATCATCCCTTTTGGAGAAAGATAGTTCATGAAAAATCTTATCAGACTCGAACCCTGACTAAGACCAAACTCTTCGTCAATTTCGAGGAAAGAAGATGTGATCAGTTCAGGAAAATACACTCAAATCTCCCACCAAACCTAAAACTAAGTTTGAGACCCTTTGAATTGATCTGTGGACCAAGTTAAAGAATTTGAGGAATTTTGTTATGGAATTCAGAATTATGATCATGAAGTTTTGGGGATATTGATTTAAGATATACACATTGTATTCAAAAGAAAATCAAACTGAAAACTTACATAGAAACCCTCTTTTCTTAAAGAAGTGTCTTACGCCAAAATGCTAGAAGGAGCATTTGGTATGTGTTTTTCTAAGGAAAGTTTGGTTGGAACAGCTGGCGGGGAGTGTTCAAAGGACAGCTCATGCGGCAAAGCCTTGACTAGCCTCGGTACGGGTAAAATGGTGCGCTTCCACCAGTACGATGGACGAGGGCCGACGAAGCGGTCCCTGAGTGAAGTGCCAGGACACCTAAGGAAGATCCTAGAGGGTCCTGACTAGGCGATGCAAGGCCTCGCGGTGCCTAGGACACCCATGCGTATGTCGTGAAAGATTGTTTGATGGACGAATGATTATTGTAATCTGTTACTGGATCTCGTTGTGCTGACCAGGTGGTCTTAACGGAGAGTCTAGAGTGATTTTGTTTTTTCAGAAACAAGGGACTGGATGGAATTTTTGAGTTATGATGTCTGTAAACCATAATTGTTTTGTCAATAGATTGTTTTATAAGTTAAAGTTTTAAAGAGGAGTGTGTGCATATCTGTATTCGAAAACAAAAGTTAAGAAAGGCATTTAATTATGGGTGGGTGAGTAATTGTCTGGTTCTACCGATTCCAGTGGTTGGGTGGTGGCTAACCCATGGGCCGGATGGGGTTAGGCTAGAATCAATGGAGTTTTAATAATGAAATTGAATAATAGGAATACGCTTAGAACTCGAGTAGTTAAATAAAAACCTGAAGACTTCTCTAATGATTAGATCAACGGCGGCTGTGCTTGATTCGGTTAGAAAAAAAGCGTTGATTTCTTCAAGTTAAGTCTGTTATAGTTTTTCTTCTTTCTGGTTTAATCAGGTGAAGGATAGTTTAGCTCTCTTGACCCCGTTAGAAAATTCGTTAAGAAAATTTTAAAAAAAGGTGGAATCGTCCCCGTTTTCTGGGCAAGGAAATTTTTCTCGGTTTCGGTTTCGGAATGACCACCCACCAGATTAGTCTCGTGTTCGGACATTCATGGGTGGGTGAGGCCCTGAGTGGGAAACCCTACCCCGCACAAGAGGAAGCTACTTTCACTGCTAAAATAAATATAACAACCGAAAATCTAGTGCGCGGAGGGGGCAATGGGATCTCACTAAATCCATTGATTAATGAAGCAAGAGAGAAGGTCATGAAGGATAGATTCTTTGGTCTATTGCTACCCAACTTATGCAGGAAAGCAAAACTCCTCAGGAGTTGAACCGAGTTCAGAGTACAGCCTGGATGAAGGAGTTATGTATTACAATAGCAGGCTATGCATTCCCAATGATGAGGGAAGTAAGGGTCAAATTCTGAATGAAGCCCATGATAGCCTTATAGCAAGACATCCAAGTTTCATCAAGACCTACATGTCTGTAAAGAAAAGCTTCTTTTGGCTTGGACTAAAAAAGAATGTACTTAATCATGTACGTCAATGCCTGATATGTCAAAAAGTCAAAGAAGAGAGAGTAAAAATGCATGGGAAGTTACATCCATTAGACATCACCCAGATGAACTGGGAATGTATCAGTATGGATTTTATTACTGGAGTACCTTTAGTGCAATTAGGTTACAACTCCATCTTCGTGATAGTTGACAGACTAACCAAAGTTTCCCATCTAATTCCAGTAAAAGAGACCTACACTGCAGTAGATGTGACCAGAGTGTTCCTCAAGGAAATCTTCAGATTGCATGGCCTACCCACAGGAGAATAGTAAGTGATCGAGATCCCAAATTCACGTCAAGATTCTAGATTGCATTCTTCGAAGCAGTAGGAACTTTCTTGGATCGCAGCACACCTTACCACCCTGAGATCGATGGTCAAACTGAAAGGGTGAACCAAGTAATCAAAGATATACTTCGGTCATGCTGTGTAGGGAACCCAAGAATTGGCTAAGCTATCTGCACCTAGTCGAGTTCACCTACAATGCCTCTTATCACTGAAGTATCTAGATGAGCCCTTTCAAAGCTTTGTAGTATGGACAAGACTGCCTAACACCATTAACTTGGTCCGACCCATTGATTAGGGTCAAGATGTCCTTGACGACATGGAGCAACAGATGCAGTTAATCCACAAAGATATAAAAGCTGCCTAGGATAGACAGAAACAGTATGAATATAAGAAGAGGTCAGACAGAAAATTCGAAGAAGCAGATATGGTCTTCGTTCGAGTACGCCAGAAAAGAAGTTTTCTATCTCTTGGGAAGTACAAGAAGTTATCCCCCAGATACTGTGGGCCATATCTGATTACAAAGAAAGTAGGTGACTTAGCCTATGAACTTCTTATGCCTCCTCATCTCAAGGTACATAATGTATTTCATGTTAGCCTACTTAAGAAGTATGTATCGAACCCGAATCATGTGCTTAATGATGAACTCTTAACTTCTTCAACCCAAGGGCTGATGGAACTCCAACCTAAAGAAATCCTTGATGTTCAAGAGAAGGTTCTCAAGAACAGAATTCTGAGAGAATTATTAATCAAATGGAAGTTCTATCCTTTTGAAGACGCCGCCTGGGAGAAAGAAGCCGAACTGATACGGGATTACCCCCAGTTTGTGAGATGAGGACATCTCACGTTTTTCAAGTGGGAGAGGATGTAAGATTCCTCCCCAACACCTTAGATGTCCAATTTCTTCCCCTGTAAACAATCCCCTTTTCAGAGTAATAAAAGATCTTGTTTCCACCTGTTTTGGCCTAGAGAGAGAAAATATTCTAGAGAGAGATAATTCCGTTTTTAGATATCTTTGGATGGAAAAATATCATTTCTTATTAAAAAAAAATTCCCTTGAAATAGAAGTTTAAAAAGAAATTCCTAAGGTGCAATAGAAATAAATTATAATCTGCTCAAAAGACCTTAGCCTAAGAGTCCTGATTTTTTGAAAATTTTGGATTAAGGTTCTGATACACCAATAAGATTAATCCAAATGTAGGGAGGAGATAAATGAAGAATAAAAGAAAACCCTCCCAAAAATGAGTAAATACTCACATAAGATGAAGAGTGGACTAAGGACTAAGGAAAACATTTAAAAATTTTAATTTTGACACCTCAGAGTGGGGATTTCCCCTCATGAAGGAGGTGCCTTTTTTCTCATCATTAGCCCCACTTTTAAATCAATTAAATGAGATATTTCATCTCTCCTCTCTCCTAATTCAAGTCTAGTTTCAAAAAGTGAGCTGAACTGATCTAAAAATGGTCAAAAATTGACCAAACTGATCTGAAAAATTCTAGAATCAGTTTGTTTGGTTTGAGACTTACTTTTTCCTATAAATAGAACCCCCCCTTTGTAAAAGCTTAATGGTGTTTATGCACTGTTACTCTACTCCTACCTAGAGCCATTTACATTGAATTTTCTTGATAATTCAATTATTTTTGGCTTAATCCTCTCCAAAGTAATTTGGTGGCCACTCTTGCTCCAAACAAGAGTAGAACCCTCAATCCTTCAAGCCAAAGGAAAGCTTACAAGCTCCATATAAGCTTATTTTTCTAACTTGTTTAATTTTTAAATCTATAGTTTACTTGATTTTCTTATTTTATAGTTGATTGAAGTAAATTCTAATGCTATGCCTTGATGAAAAGGCCACACCCTTCTCTTCTTTACATTCTAGCCTTTCTTTATCTCCCCCAGAATGATTAACAAAAAGATTAATTAAACTTTTCTTATTGTTTACTCTCTTGATTTCTGAAAATTAAGTAGATTATAGTCCTATACAACTAGATTGGGTTAATTTAAGTTGAAACTAGAATGATAAAAATGAGAAATGGTCAGCCATACAAAGGAGGTTATGGCAAAATTTTCCAGAATTTTGTGGAAAAGAAAGTTTGTTTTTATGTTATTCCAAAAGAGTAATTCCCACAAATTGTACATTCTAAAAGAAATATTCTAATTTACTTCATGTACATATTCACCTATGAATATGCATGGATATCACTGATATTAATTATTAAATTTAATTTCTATGTATAGAAAGATGCATAATGAAATTTTTTTAATTATAAAAGTGTTATTTCCATTGAATTTAATTTCTATGCATAGAAAAATGCATAATGGAAATTTTTATTATAATAAAAGTGTTATTTTCATTGAATTTAATTTCTATGCATAGAAAGATGCATAATGAAAATTTTTTATTATAAAAGTGTTATTTTCATTGAATTTAATATCTATGCATAGAAAGATGCATAATGAATTTTTTTTATTGTAAAAGTGTTATTTTTAATTTACTTTCTATGCATAGAAAGATGCATAATGGAAACTTGTTTTATTATAAAAGTGTTATTTTTATTGAATCTATGCATAGAAAGATGCTATAATTTTTTTTATTATAAAAGTGTTATTTTCATTGAATTTAATTTCTATGCATAGAAAGATGCATAATGGAAATTATTTTTTATTATAAAAGTGTTATTTTCATTGAATTTAATTTTTATGCATAGAAAGATGCATAATGAAAATTATTTTTTATTATAAAAGTGTTATTTTCATTGAATTTAATTTCTATGCATAGAAAGATGCATAATGGAATTTTTTTAATTATAAAAGTGCTATTTTTATTGAATTTAATTTCTATGGATAGAAAGATGTAAAATGGAAATTTGTTTTATTATAAAAGTGTTATTTTCATTGAATTTAATTTCTATGCATAGAAAGATGCATAATGGAAGATTTTTTTAATTATAAAAGTGTTATTTTCATTAAATTGGATTTTTATGCATAGAAAGATGCATAAAGGAAGTTTTTATTACAAAAGTGTTATTCCTATTAAAATTATTTCTATGCATAAAGAAATTCTTTTTATTCTAAAAGTGTTATTCCCATTGAAGTGATGCATAAAGAATTTTTATATCAAAATTAGAATTCTCTTTAATTCTATGTTTAAATTCTATGAATATTTGATAAATGAATAAGTAAATACTCTAAGAGAGAAATTTCTATCCTTTTATATTCACACGGATTATAAAGAGAAAATTATTCCTCATCGAAATTCGTAATTAATTTAGAAATCAATTAAGTGAATATTCAATGAATGAAATTTAGCAAATTAATAACTGAATTATCAATCCTTTTTGAGAAATATAGTTCAAGAAAAACCTTATGAGACTCAAACCTTGAATCAAACAAGACCAAACTCTTTCATCAGTTTCGAGGAAAGAAGTTGTGACCAGTTTAAAAAACTGCACTCAAATCTCTCGCCAAATCTGAAACTAAGTTTCAGACCCTTCGAATTGATCTTTGGATCAAGGTTACAGAATTCGAGGAATTATGTTATGGAATTCAGCATTGCAATTTTTTTCTTAATCTTCTAAATGTTTTTCACTTCTTAACCCCTCTCAAGCTTGAGAAGTATTCAATTGAATGGTTTTTCAATTCAAATAAAACTCTCTAATGAATTTTAATTATTGATCACATGAAGTTTACAATTATACTTAATTTAGGATGTTCTTTGTGTATATCTCTCTCTCCCCCAAAGAATGGTCATTCCTATGACCAATTCTCAATTCAAATGATGCTTCTCATAGAGCAGTTCCTAATTCTAAAATCAAACTCTATGCTAGTTAAGCTAGAGGCCAAAGAGATGGCTTTTTTATGCTTTAATGTTACAAAAATTATGGTAAACTTAGGAATTAAGTCCATAAATTGGATATTGGTCCAAATTATAGTTACTCTATCATAATCCTATTACTAAGTCTTATTCTTTTAGGAAATATTGAAAATTATCAGTACTAGAAGCGGAGCTATGGCAAAATTTTTAAAAATTAACACATAAATCTTTTTTATCCATAATGTGAAAAGAGAACTTCCTACCATATTCTAAGATTAGTCATCATATGTTAAATGAATAATTCTCGTTATCCATGGAAAACTAATTTTTAATGTTTATGTATATATAGTTAATTAGAGAAAAAGACGAATTTTAGTAATTTCATTTTTATGATAAAAGAGGAATTCCCATGATAATGGAGATCCATGTATTCCCATGGAGAAAGAGAAAAGTTAGAATATTAAAATAATGGATATTTTATTTAAAAATTAAAGAAGAGTTTTAGATAAATTATTTTATGCATGAATAAATTTAAATGATAAAAGAGAAATTTCCATCATATTTGGCATTCAATCATTTAAATGGAAAAAGTGGAATTCTTGTCATATTAGGATTAATGGATATTTTTATTTAATTTTTAAGAGAAATTTTAGTTAAAATTATTTTATGCATGTATAAATTTAAATGATGAAAGAGAAATTTTCATCATATTTAGAATTCAATCATTTAAATGGAAAAGAGGAGTTCTTGGTATATTTGGAATATTGAATATTTTTATTAAAGAAAAGAGAAATTTTAGATAAATTTATTTGATGATAAAAGAGGAATTTCCATGACATTTAGATTTCAAGCAATTAAATGTAAAAAGAGGAATTCCCATGATAATTGAGATCCAAGAAATTAAATGGAAAAAAGAGAAATTTTTAGTATAATTCAATTTATGAATATGTATCAAAAGTGAAAATATAGATAGAATTGATTTTTGTAGATCCCATGAGTTCTTTTATTCAAAAGAGGAATATTGAATATAATTCATTTGAGAAATTGAGAAAGAATATAGAAATAGTCGTCTCGAGAAAAAGAACCTTCATCTAAGACAAACAATTGGCAGAAATTTAGGAAAAGTCCTATTATCAAAGTAGGAAAAGCTACTAAATGCGATAGAATGTGAATGGATGTGATAAGATGTAACTGGGATGTGATAGGATGTAAATAGATGTGATAAGATAGAAATGGGATGCGATAGGATGTGAATGGATGTGATAAAATGTAAATGGGATATGATAGGATGTGAATGGATGTGATAAGATGTAAATGGGATGCAATAGGATGTGATAAGATGTAAATGGGATGCGATAGGATGTGATAGGATGTAAATGGGATGCGATAGGATGTGATAAGATGTGAATGGGATGCAATAGGATGTGATAAGATGTGAATGGGATGTAGATGTGCTGAAAATGAATAAGGATGAGCTGTGAAGTAAATAGGATGTGATAAGATGTGAATGGGATGTGATAGGATGTGGATGTGATGAAAATGAATAAGAATGAGATGTGAAGTAAATGGATGTGGATGTGTATGATGAGATGAGAACAAAATGAGAGGATATGTGAAAGGGTGAGATGGGAAGTAAATGGATGTGGATGTGTATGTGAAATAATGTGATGTGAATATATGTGGATGTGAAGTGATAGATGTGAATGTATGGATATATGTGGATAGTCGTGCATGTGAATGATTGGGTGGATGTGGATGAATGAGATGGGATGTGCATGAATAAGATATGATGTGGATGTGATGTAAAGTCGATGGAATGAATGAGACATCATCACTAAGTGAGAATCAAACAAGTTCTGATACATCACTCATTGCACCTCACAGGCCAATTAAGAAACTAGAGTCCACCCAACCCCCCCCCCCAACTTGAAAATTATCATCACATGACATATGCACTATACGAAAAGAAAGCTCAAAAGAGCATCCTTAGCATTGTTGAGTGTCATACAGGATCACCGACTGTGATTGAACCTCTTAATGTAAAATCTACCAAAATACAAAAATCGGAGGAGTATCTCTTTCCCTTTCAAGAGGAGTACATACTCTCTACAGATGAGTCATTAGAGAAGACAGATTGCACGAATGATGCGGTTTAAAAAGCATGTGAGGAATTCGATGAATCCCTTACAAAATTAAAGCACTCTCTCAAAATTAAAGCATAGCGTCTTTAAACGGAAACCATGCATTATACCAAGACATCAAGAGCTACATAGAGCAGGACTGTAAGGATTCATAAGTTTCCAAATAGACCTCACTTAAAGTTGTCAAAGGACCGAGTGTGCCATTGTACACATTGGGAACTCTTCAAAAAACTGAGAGCCAAAAAGAGGATGAAAGTGAATGGGAATATGAAACCAACACGAGATATGAAGCTGAAACAAAAACTAAAACATCCATGGTTCCACTTGAAGATTCTATCATGGTATGGTTAGATTTCCCTACGAGCAATGATGTTAAGTACAGATGAGCATTCATTAGCCCTTGAGCTATTCATAACATCATGACTATAGACACTTGGATGTTATTGGGACAACTTAAAATCATCCCTAAAGAAAATGGTATTGCAAGAGGTGCCAACGGACAAAATATTGAAGTTCCAGGTTGCTTTAGTTATGCTACTCAAACAATCGATGGAGATGTGGAATTGAGATTCCATGTTACCCTAGATTCCCTTGAGTATGATGTCATCCTTGGTGGAACTTGGGTATGTGACTCATTGTATTCAATTGATGAATCCATGTAAACAATCACCTTGAATACTCCTGCAAGCATTGTGCAGTTGCTATTACGGGAGGGAGAGACCTTGGAGGAGTTGGAACTTCCAACATAACTTACTCAGAATAACCCAAGAATTATGATTATATTAGAACTTTCCAATAAAATCACCACAATCCAGGCGCAACTTTATCCACAATGAGCACAATCTCATGACCTTCAAGTTATGGGATTGGTTAGATCAACCAGCACTCACAGATCATCCTGATATAATCCTATTCAAACAAGACTTGAACATGCCATGTATCTAGACTACTTTGAACACACAATGTATATTGAAACTAAGCCCCTTACTTGCAAGTTTTTGGTGGTTGGAAGTAGATTTGATCTTGGGGCATAAATGGACTATTGCTACCCAAGTGGCATTGTGCTTCGCTACTAGCGATAGTGTCATCATGATGGTAAACGACACAAACTTGACAATACCATACTGCTAAGAAGAGGATCCAACCCTAATGGATTTCTATGATGCTAAGAAAGATGCATAATGGAAATTGTTTTTATTATAAAAGTGTTATTTTCATTGAATTTAATTTCTATGCATAAAAAGATGCATAATGGAAATGTTTTTATTATAAAAGTGTTATTTTCATTGAATTTAATTTCTATGCATAGAAAGATGCATAATGAAAATTTTTTAATTATAAAAGTACTATTTTCATTGAATTTAATTTCTATGCATAGAAAGATGTATAATAGAAATTCTTTTTATTATAGAAGTGTTGTTTTCATTAAATTTGATTTTTATGCATAGAAAGCTGCATAAAAGGAAGTTTTTATTACAAAAGTGTTATTCCTATTAAAATTGATTTTATGCATAAATACATGCATAGAGAAATTCTTTTTATTTTAAAAGTGTTATTCCCATTGAAGTTGATTTTCATGCATAAATAGATGCATAAAGAATTTTTATATCAAATATAGAATTGTCTTTAATTCTATGTTTAAATTCTATGAGTATTTGACAAATGAATAAGTAAATACTCTAAGAGAGAAATTTCTATCGTTTTATATTCACACAGATTGTAAAGAGAAAATTCAGGAAATCTATCGAGATCAAAATATTTAGATAAATGATTAACTTATTCCTCATCAAAATTCGTAATTAATTTAGAAATCAGTTAAGTGAATATTCAATGCATGAAATTTAGCAAATTATAATAACTGAATTATCAATCCTTTTTGAGAAAGATAGTTCAGGAAAAATCTTATCAGACTCGAACCTTGAATCAGATTATGACCAAGACCAAACTCTTTTGTCAATTTTTCGAGGAAAGAAGATGTGAACAGTTTAGAAAAATACACTCAAATCTCTCGCCAAATCCGAAACTTCTATCTGGTTTAATCAGGTGAAGGATAGTTTAGCCTCTTGACCCCGTTAGAAAATTTGTTAAGAAAATAAAAAAGGTGAAATTGACCCCGTTTTCCGGGCAAGGGAAGTTTTCCCGATTTTGGTTTCGGTTTCAAAATGACCACCAGAATAGTCTCGTGTCCGGACATTCAAGGGCGAGGCCCTGAAAGCCCCTCTACATGACCTACCATTTGCATCAATGACCGACTCCGATAAAGCATCTACCCCATCAACTCCATCCTCACCAACAAAGTCCAATGCCAAAACCTCCTAATCAACAGCTATCCCTAAAGAAGTTCCCCAAGCGCAACCATCTATCTCTAAAAGGGAACTCAAGGGAGAATCTCAAGAGGAAATGTCTCTTCATCGATCAACCTCACCAAAGGAGATATCTGCATGCTGAAATGCCTCGTCATCAATAGCCACTCCACAAGAGACTCAAGCCTCATCGTCAACAACGCCCATGAGTCACAAACCCGCAACCTTAATGCCAACCAAAGTGAAGGAGGACCCCAACCCTTCCACTTCATCCAAAAAGAAAACTCCACCAAGACAGCCAAGATCAAGATATCTTAATGGTATCAAAATGTGGGTGGAAAAGAAGCTACTTGTAGCTCAAGGATACTACAAAGGCGCCAATCCAATTTGGGAGCTTCAACAATCAAAGCCTCTTCCTCAATGCAAAACTAAATGGCCAAGGAAGACTAAAAGTACGCCACAACATCGTCCACAAAAGCCTATGCGAGTTACTCAAAGAACTCCGAGAACTCAACAAGTGTGGGTACCAAAAACATTACTACAACACAAGGGTACTACCAAGGTAATACCAAAGCTTAGATTCCCAAGTGCATCAAAAAATTCCCTAAGCCTACATAAAGAAATAAACTTCAGCACCAAAAACATCAGCCACCAATTCATAATGTTCATCAAAGATGGGTTCCTGTGCACACGCTTCAGGAAGAAGGGTATTATGATGGTAATCCCATCATATGATTGCCAAGATCGAACAAAGGGAAGAACGCTTCACCAACACCTTCAATCCCAACATCTTCACCTAAAGTTCAACAAGAATGGAGGCCCAAGCAACACAAAGCAAACGACTCAACCTCTCTCATGCATTCAACACCTACACAAGAGCTTGTGTGTTCCGTCAACCCCAATGGAAACCAACCATTATCTATACCTACCACCTCAACAACATTTGAGCTACAAATTCAAGAATTAATTCCCACCTCTACAATGAAGACTTATAAGCACATCAAGGAAAAACTAACAGTGCTCTTTTCACTCCTCTAGATGAGAAGAATGAGTGTAGAAGCTACCCAGCATAAGAACCTATTCTCTAAAAAAGGAGAGTAGCCACAAGAACTTGTTGCTTGCAAGATGGTTTTTTTTAAAGAAAGAAAAAAAAATGAAAATAAAGAAAGAAATAAAAGGACACAAACACAAGGGAGTCACACAAAGGGCCTACCTAAAATAGGATAGAATATCACAAGAAACTCCCAACAATCTTTAATAACCAATATATTTTGGTTAAGCTTATGGCTTACTATTCTTTTGGCTAAGTTGTTAAGGTGGCAGTTGCTCCATGAATACATATCCATATCATGCACTAGAGAACATTTGCACCAAAACATCATCTCATCGAAAACCTTCCAAGTACAAATCTCTGTATGGGGGGGGCATGGTGGGCAAAACCTCGTCAATGGTACAACCCATCACCTGGAATTTTCCTTCAAATTTCAAATCTCTCCAAACAAAAATTTAAATCTTCACAACACATCAATATCTAATCCATAGTGAAGATAGCTAAATTTGCTTCGCAAGTTATCGTTATTCTTTCATACCTCACCAACAGGTGGCTACTTAAACAAGCAACAACTCAATAGGAGTCTATTTGACTCAATTCTTGTACTTCATGTATATCTACTTCATAGAGCAGCTAAATATACATAAAAGCATAAAAATCACATGGGAAGAAGCATGTAGGAATAGGTCCTAATCAACAACAATTGACAACCATCTTGCCACAAAAAGGGACATCATTGAAAGCCAAAATCTTCAAGGGATGAATGTCACTTCAATGAATCAGATGAGGAACTGAGAAATACAATGTCATTCTAATGATTATATATCTATGTTCCTCTCGATCCTTCATTCTCTTCTCCCCTATAATTAACATATCTTAGTTTCAAACCTAACACATCAAATGTAACTTTGCTTATGATTGCCCAAAAAAAGTGAGCAAAAAATATAACCCACATAAAAACATGCTCACAAAAATATAAAAATGCAATCATACGGAAAAACCTCCCACCACCCCCACCTGTTAGGAATTGTTGCTAATCCACTAACTAACCTTTTCATTTATTAACTTACCTTTCTTATTCCTTTGAGAGGAATAAAGACCATTGAACGTCACTCAACATCAAAAGCCATCAACAAAGCTTGCCATTTCTCCCCACACAAAGGTCTTCAACGTGATTACGAGGACGCGATCAACATTAGGAAGGGAGGAATGTTAACCCATTACTAGGGTTAACAAGAGCTACTACCATTATTACACATCAATGATTCAAGGTAGATACACCAAAAGGTCATACATTCAAGATATGAAGCAATGGTTTCCAAATCTTCAACTTGGACAGGCACCCGTAAGGTTTTGATGGAATACTTTTGGCAATTCCTGCTTCAAGAGCGTATGTAGTAAGTTAGGATGAAGTCCCAAGTGATGTAATTCATGGACATATTAAGAGAGTGGTCATTGTAATAGGCCTCTTATGCACCTAATGTGCCCGTCCGGCACCACAGTTTAAGTGAGTGTGAACACTTATGGCCATGTATATAAGTGAATATCTCTCATAATAAGTGAATATCTCTCATAATACAAAGAACTCTCCCATTGTGCAATAGAGTCTTGCTCTTGCTAATCCTCTTTCTAATCTCTCTGTCTAATGCATGCTAGTGAGTGTGTGAGTGAACTGAGATGGGAGGAGGGATGAGTATACGTAGTGCAATGCGGCGGTGTGACAACGCTCACGGTGGAGGGTGCGGTGGAATTACTTCTCATGGGTTGTAGAGCTTGGAGACCTCAAGGATTATGAGCTCGGCCATTGGAAAGATCCTCATGACAGTTGTGGTTAACCAGCTAATCTCTTATTGGATGTGTTTCAAGGGGTTGGGTGAGCCATAACATTTTTGGCGCCGCTGTGTCGGGGAATCATCCCTTAACGTTTTCCATCGTTTTCCTCTAATCTGCCCATTGTCTTGATTAATGGTTTCCTGTAAAAAAGATGTGGTTTTGATGGTGATTTGTGTGTGATTGGGTGAAGAGTATCTCTCTTTTTTATTTTGTAAAGAATGCATTTTGTGCTTAATTTTTAGCTTAAATTGTTGTTTTTGTTGTTCTTAATTTGGTTTTAAATGTTCCTAGGTCTTGCACATAGAGCGTATTAGGATTTTTTTGCTTCCATTGCATCAAAAAATTCAATAGAATGCAATTTTTAGTAGATCTTACCTCTCTTTAGAGTTAAACATTGAGCTAAAATCATTAATTTTTATTTGATTTGTATGTTTTTTGTTTGATTTATATGCATTGGAGTGTTACCAAGCATTAGGAGTAACTTAATCATTTAAAAAACTCTTAAAAACCCTTGAAATCTACTAATCTTTTTTAATTGAATAGTTTTTACCATTAAGGGGTGATTAATCCAGTTCAAGAGACAATAAAGAGATAAGCCCTATTTTTTTGTATTTGTTAATGCAATCTCTATGTTTATTTCACCCTTGGGTTCCGGGTTTAGGTTTAGCTTAGTGCATAAAGCTTATGCATAAAGCTTAATGCATAGAGCTTTATGCATAAGGCTTAATGGAGGCTTAAAGATTATGCATAAAGCTTATGCATGCTTTAAGATTTTGCCTAATCTAGGATTTGAGAGTTACCAATTTTTTCTCTTGTATGCTCTTTTGAGTGCTTAACTAGTTATATTAATTGTAAGATTGCTCCCTCCAACTTTTGAGGTGTGCGGGTATAAGAACCTCCCCTTCTGATCTTATAATCATTCCCCTCTCTAAAATAAAATAAAGATCCTATTTTACCCTGTTTTGGCCTGAAGAGAGAAAATGTCTAGAGGGAGGTAATTCAAAATTGAGATATTTTAGGATATAAAAATCCTCCTAGTGTCTAAAATGGTTTCCCCTAAAACAGAAATTCAAAAAGAACTTTCCAATGTACAATTGGAATTAATTGAAAATAGCTATAAAGGACCTTAGCCTAAGGGTCCAGATTTTTTAAAAAAAATTATTTTATGGTCCAATTAAGGTTCCTATGAACCAATAAGATTAATCCAAATGTAGGGAGGAGATAAATTGAGGAATAAAAGAAAAACCCCTTAAAATGAGTAAATGCTCACATAAGATGAAGAGTTGATTGAGTACAAATGCCAGGGAGTGGTCATTGAAACGGATGTACAACAAGCTTGGCTGGGCAACTTGGTGAGGAAATGATGCATTTTTGACACCTCAGTGTGGGGATCTCCCCTCGTGAAGGAGGCACATATTTCACATGTGTGGAGGAGTTTTAAAATAAAAAATAATGAGATATTTTTATCTCTCCTCTCTCCTGTTTCAACTAGATCCAAAAAGTAAGCTAAACTGACCCAAAAATGGTCAAAAATTGACCAAACTGATCTGGAAAGTTTTAGAATCTATTTGCTTGGTTAGAGGCTTACTTTTTCCTATGAATAGAAGCCTCCCCCTTTGTAAAAGCTTAATGGTGTTTATGCACTGTTACTCTGCTCCTGTCTTGAGCCATTTACATTGAATTTTTTACTCTGCTCCTATCTTGAGCCATTTACATTGAATTTTTTAATAATTCAATTATTTTTGGCCTAATCCTCTCCAAACTGAATTGGTGGCCACTCTTGCTTCAAACAAGAGTAGAACCCTCAATCCCTCAAGCCAAAGGAGAGCTTACAAGCTCTATGTAAGTTAATTTTCTTACTTGTTTAACTTTAAATCTATGGTTTTCTTGATTTTTATGTCTTACAGTAAATTGAATTAAATTCAAATGCTATGCCTTGATGAAAAGGCCACTCCCCTTCTCTTCTTTACATTCCATCCTTTCTTAATCCTAGAGAGATTAACTAAAGGATTAATTAAACTCTTCTTATTGTTTACTCTTTTGAACTTAGAAAATTGTGTAGATTAGAGTTCTATGAATCTAATTTGGGTTAATTTAAGTCAATTAAACTCTTCTTATTATTTACTCTTTTGAACTTAGAAAATTGTGTAGATTAGAGTTCTATGAATCTATGAATCTAATTTGGGTTAATTTAAGTCAATTAAAGAATGATAAAATGGAGAAATGGTTAGCCATACAAAGGAGGTTATGGTAAAATTTTCCAGAATTTTGTGGAAAGAAAAGTTTGTTTTTATGTTATTCCAAAAGAGTAATTCCCACCATTTTTGCATCTAAAAGAAGTATTCTGATTACTCCATGTACATATTTACCTATGAATATGCACAGATATCACTGATATTAATTATTAAAATTGATTTTTATGCATAGAGAGATGCATAAAGGAATTATTTTTATTTCAAAAGTGTTACTCTCATTAAAATTGATTTTTATGCATAGAGAGATGCATAAAGGAATTATTTTTATTTCAAAAGTGTTACTCTCATTAAAATTGATTTTGATGCATAGAGAGATGCATAAAGGAATTATTTTTATTTCAAAAGTGTTATTCTCATTAAAATTGACTTTTATGCATAGAGAGATGCATAAAGCATTCCTGGATTTTTTCAGAGTCAGCATATGATCGCCTTTGCCTTCGAACATCTCATTAACTCTGCTACAACAACCCGAGAAAGCAGAGTGAGGCTCGCTCGTCACTTTGAGGATCTATACTTCCCTAATCCTGTAGAGCGATGTCAACACATGTGGTTCTCTGGAGGGCGATGTATTAATGTCAATACCAATCAGCTTCAAAGACTCAGGCAGAATATCTCTCTAGCCATGATCTTGATAAGGCTAGGAGTTGTTCATTATGTCCAACTCTTTAATCATTTGCCCCGAAATTTTAAAAATTCTTGTCGAATTTTTAGACTTCTAAGTCGCTTTATTCCTTGAAGTAGAATTACAGCACCCTTATTAGTGATGGATTGTGTATATCATAGCATGTCTCCATTGCAGTATCGCCTTTATATGTGTACGCGATTGAGGCAGTGACTTTTGGAGTCGAGATGCTCTATGTATATATCAAAAACTTTTGATAATAAATGACGTTTTGCAAAAGATTCCAAATTGTTTTCGTGGTTGTGAATATCAGTTAATAAAATTATCAGAGTGAATCTTGTTTTTAAGAATTATGATGGGATAATTATTGTTTAAGAAACAAATCTCAAAAATTAAATAATCATAAATCCGATGACAAAGTTAAGTTGACAAAAATCTCGTTTTGTCAGAATCATGAAGCGCACAGCCCGTGCTAGGCAACCGGACCCTCTTACCAATGATGAAGAGTTAGATCCGGACGTTCGTAAAGCTTTGCACCCATCCCAACCTGGTCCATTAAAGGGTGAAGGGGAACAGTTAGGAGAAACAGTGGAAAAATGGATTGAGGCTATGGAAGAGTACTTTGATGTAACTGGTTACAATGAGAGGAGTAAGTTTGCTCTTGCCAGATTAAAGATTGTGGAAACGGCCATGGTCGCATGGAGGAACCATTGTGAGACAAACCGTCTCGACAGAAATACCCAGACCTGGTCAGATCTTAAAGCATACCTCAAGAAAAGGTTCTGTCCTCCGGGCTTCCTGGAAACCAAAATGAATGAGTTCTTGGAATTGAAGCAAGATAGCCAAACAATTGAAGAGTACCATCAGGCATTTGCCCTTCTCCTCAAATATTCTCCTCTTTTGGATGAAGAGCAGGTGATGGCCAGATTCATTTGAGGAATGAAGGAGCCATTAGACACTTTAGTAAAAAATGCCAAACCAGTCTCAATGGAAGAGGCTGTCAGAATGGCAAAGGATTTTGCCAAGGCATTTGTTGTCAAGGTCCCGCCAAAGCCTGCACCCTCAAACTTTAAAAGGTTCCAAACCCTAGGAAGTGCTTCAAACTTTCCACCCCCAAAGAGGCAGCAAGGCCCCAGTCATTAGAAGGCCCCAGTCAGAATCAAGATGATGCTGGTTGGCAGATTCAGAAGTGAAGGAAGACCCTTCCCTCAGAACACTTTCTCAGGAGCCCCACCTTTTTCAAGGACTCAGAGGAGGGAGGAGCTTAGAAGTGAGAACAGATGTTTTGGATGTTATGGTTTCCAACACCAGCTTAAAGACTGCCCGACTCCTGCCATGTCAAGAGGACAGGGAAGTCAAGGACCTAGAATGCAGAAACCAGCCCCTTCCTCTATCAGTTAAATCAAGGTCCATCTTGTCAAAATCAGGGCAGTCCCAAGAGGAATCCAGCTCAGCCATCTGTCTCTATACATAGTAATCTCAAAACTCCCTGGGATAACCAAAGAGAGAGAGTTTCGCCCCAGTCTGCAGTAGCCAGAGCAGTTATAATAGCAGAAGTAGTGGAAGAGGAAAGAGGCCAGATTTATGCCGCAATTGAAAACCACGGGCCAAATCGTCAATTCTCTGTCATCCATAATCCAGCTGAGTATAAGGGTAAGTCATTCAAACTTTTGATTGATTTAGGTACTAGTACTCATTTATTTATTTCCCCTGGATGCTTGCGTAAGTTAGTCTTAGATCAGAAAGCAGGGAAACTTATGTAAATTGAATTGGCCAATGGGAAGATCCTTTTCACTCACCATGAGACAGATCATATTCAATTCAATCTAGATGGAAATGTAACTGACTGTCAGTTTCGAGTCCTACCTTTGGGAGTTTTTGGTCGACAGGATCCTTGGAATGGATTGGCTCCACAAAAATCAACCTAACATTCACTGTCATAATGAACCATTTCCTTCCGTGACCTTCACAGAAACAAAGTTCAAGGAACTGGAATTTTAGGATCCCCAAGTTTGCAATTAGTAAAAGCTTCCAAGTTACTGAAAGGACTTAGAAAGAAACAGCTCATTTATGTTGTCAAAATGAATCCTGTAGACACAAAGTTAAAGGCTAAAGAACCAGAATGGTTAAGTGAATATGATGATTTATTCCCAGCAGAGCTAATAGAGATGCCTCCAATTTGGAAAGTATATCATGTGATAGAATTGACCCTCGGAGCTCAGCCATTAGCCTACCGCATGTATAGAATGCCAGTGCCTGAAGCCATTGAACTCAAGAAATAGCTTAGGCAGCTGTTAGAACAAGGGTTTGTAGGACCCAGTGTTTCACCTTAGGGAGTGCCAGTTCTCTTTCAGAAAAAGAAAGATGGAACGCTAAGACTCTGTGTGGATTATAGAGGTCTCAATCAGCTAACAAGAATAAGTATCCTATCCCCATAATTGATGAGCTTTTGGATAGGCTAAGTGGAGCCCAGATCTTCACAAAGATAGATCTCAAATCAGGGTATTATCATATTAGGATTAATGAGCAAGATATCCCAAAGACAGCCATTAATACTTGGTATGGGCACTATGAATTTACAGTCATGCCGTTTGGATTGACAAATGCCCCAGCTACATTCAATCGCCTAATGCAAGACATTCAATCGCCTAATGCAAGACATTCTCAGAGAATACTTGGATGATTTTGTTCTTGTTTTCTTTGATGATATTCTGATTTACTCAAAGAATGCAACTAACCATGAAGCTCACGTCCGAAAAGTTCTTGAGATTCTAAGGAAGCACCAACTCTTTGCAAAAAAGAGCAAATTCACTTTCTCTGCCGACCATGTTGAATACTTGGGCTTTCTAGTATCCAAAGACAGAATTTCTCCAGACTCCGCAAAAGTCCACACAGTCATAGATTGGCCTGAACCAAAGACAGTGAAAGAAGTCAGAGGATTCTTGGGACTAACTGGTTGGTATAAATTTTTTATACCTAAGTATGCTCTCATAGCTTCCCCCCTGACTAATCTTCTCAAAAAGAATATCTCGTTCCAACAGGTGTTAGAGTGCTTTTGATAAGCTGAAGACCGCTTTGGTAACCAATCCGGTTCTAAAATTGTTAGATTTCTCTCTACCCTTTGAGGTAGTAATTGATGCCAGTGGTTTTGACCTGGGAGGTGCACTCATGCAAGAAGGTCATGCAGTGGCCTATGAATCTCGAAAACTCAGAACGCATGAGAGAAATTATGCTATCCAGGACCTAGAGATACTTTCAGTAGTATATGCCTTGAAGTTGTGGAGACATTACCTACTGGGTCAAAGGTTCACTTTCATGACAGATCATTAGAGCTTAAAGTGGATCTTCACTGAGAAGGATGTCAACATGTGCCAAAGAAGGTGGATGCAGACCCTGCATGAATTTGATTTTGAAATCAAGTACTGCCTAGGCAAAGAAAATGTGGTAGCAGATGCCCTTAGTAGAAAAGCCTCCTTGCTTGCAATTACAGTGGTGTCAAATCCATTGATTAATGAGGCAAGAGAGAAGATCATGCAAGATAGATTCTTTGGCCCTATTGCTACCCTACTTATGCAGGAAAGCAAAACTCCTCAGGAGTTGAACCGAGTTCAAGGGTACACCCTCGATGATGGAATTATGTATTATAATAGCAGGCTATGCATTCCCAATGATGAGGGAACTAAAGGTCAAATTTTGAATGATGCCCATGACAGCCTTACTGCAGGACATCCAGGTTTCATCAAAACCTACATGTCTATAAAGAAAAGCTTCTTTTGGCCTGGACTAAAAAAGGATGTACTTAATCATGTACGTCAATGCCTGAATTGTCAGAAAGTTAAAGCAGAAAAAGTAAAAATGCATGGGAAGTTACATCCATTAGACATCCCCCAGATGAAGTGGGAATGTATCAGTATGGATTTTATTACTAGACTACCTTCAGTGTAATCAGGTTACAACTCCATCTTCATGGTAGTTGATAGACTAACCAAAGTTGCCCATCTGATTCCAGAAAAAGAAACCTACACTGCAGTGGATATGGCCAGAGTGTTCCTCAAGGAAATCTTTAGATTGCATGGCCTACCCAGGAGAATAGTAAGTGATCGAGATCCTAAGTTCATATCAAGATTTTGGACTGCATTTTTCAAAGCAGTAGGAACTTTCTTGGATCTCAGCACAGCTTACCACCCCAAGATCGATGGTCAAACAGAAAGGGTGAACCACGTAATCAAAGATATACTTCGGTCATGCTGTGGCAGGGAACCCAAGAAGTGGCTAAGCTATCTGCACCTAGTCGAGTTCGCCTACAATGCCTCTTATCATCGAAGCATCGGGGTGAGTTCTTTCAAAGCTCTGTATGGGCAAGACTGCCTAACACCATTAACTTGGTCTGACCCATTGATTAGGGTCGAGATGTCCAAATAGATGCTTGACGACATGGAGCATCAGATGCAGTCAATCCGCAAAGATTTAAGAGCTGCCCAGGATAGACAGAAGCAGTATCCAAATAGATGCTTGACGACATGGAGCAGCAGATGCAATCAATCCACAAAGATTTAAGAGCTGCCCAGGATAGACAGAAGCAGTAAGCAGATAAGAAGAGGCGCCAGACAAAAAGTTCGAAGAAGCAGGTATGGTCTTCATTCGTGTACGCCCCAAAAGAAGTTCTCTATCTCTTGGGAAGTACAAGAAGTTATCCCCCAGATACTGTGGGCCATATCTCATTACAAAGAAAGTAGGTGACTTAGCCTATGAACTTCTTTTGCCTCCTCATCTCAAAGTACATAATGTATTTCATGTCAGCCTACTTAAGAAGTATCATTAAGAAAAGAGGGAACTCATTTTGGGGCCCTGTAAGAAATTCACGATTTTTTTATTTTTCTTCACCCAAAATCAACAAAATTATTATGCAACTACAGAGATTCGCCGAAAAATGCGATTTGGTGTCAGTCTAGCAGAGCAGGTGATTTGGACATCGCCGACGCGTCTGGAGCGGTCCAAAACCCCCAAAACGACACCGAAAGCGCTGAAAACGGGCGTCCGGAGGCCCGGAAAAGGCCGAAAAGGGCCAGGAAGATTCCCCGGGAAAAGCGATGCCAGACTGAAAGGGCCGGCCAGGAAGATTCGCCGAGAAAAGCGATGCCAGACACCAAATCGCTTTTCTCGGCGAATCTTCCTGGCCGGCCCCTGGCCAGAAAGGGCCGGCCAGGAAGATTCGCCGGGAAAAGCGATGCCAGACACTAAATCGCTTTTTCCGGCGAATCTTCCTAGGCCGGCCCTTTCCGGCCTTTTTCGAGCCTTCGGATGCCCGTTTTCAGCGCTTTCGATGTCGTTTTGGGGGTTCTGGACCGCTCCGAACGCGCTGACGATGTCCGAATCACCAAATTTTGTATTGCAAATCCTGCACCGAAGATGACAATATCAATTATAATAAATGAAAAAGATATCTTCATTCAATGCAAACTCGCCGTTCTCTATCTGAATATGACTTTTATTCTTTTTTCCTCCTATTTATTATTTCCTCCAACGTTACGTTGGCCCTCCATTGATTGGTTGAGGGCTATTTTTCCTAAACCCTAAAAGGCCCCAAAATGAGTTCCTATTTTTCCTAATGGTACCGAGCCCAAATCAAGTAGGTGACTTAGCATATGAACTTCTTCTGCCTCCTCATCTCAAAGTACATAATGTATTTCATGTCAGCCTACTTAAGAAGTATGTACTGAGCCCAAATCATGTGCTTAATGAACTCTTAACTTCTTCAACCCAAGGGCTGATGGAACTCCAACCTGAAGAAATCCTTGATGTTCGAGAGAAGGTTCTCACGAACAGAATTCTGAGGGAATTATTAGTCAAATGGAAGTTCTCTCCTTTTGAAGATGCCACCTGGGAGAAAGAAGCCGAATTGATGCGGGATTACCCCCAGTTTGCGAGATGAGGGAATCTCAAGTTTTTCAAGTGGAAGAGAATGTAAGATTCATTCCCTGGCCCCCCAAGATTTCTAGTATCTTCCCCTATAATCAATCCCCTTTTCAAAATAATAAAAGATCTTGTTTCTAACTGTGTAAGATCCCCCACCGCGCAACGGATTCGGGGTGCTAGCAGCGGAAGTAGCACTTCTTTCACGGGGCAGGGTCCCACACTCGGGGCCTCGCCCACGGATATCTAGATCAGAAACTAATCTATCGGTTTTTCCAAAACCGAACTCGAAAAAACTTCCTTTCCCTGGAAAGCACAGGCGATTCCACCAGGATAACTTTTCCCTAATGTAGTCAAAAGCCTTAACTAACTGAGCTCATCTGACCGAACCCATAAGTCCCATAGTCAGATCAGGGAAAAAGACTGTACTTGGATCATAGAGATCAACGCTTTTTTCCTCATTGAGAGGCACAGCCGTTGAGATTTTCCATAGAACAATTTTTGTCCGGAATTTACTTCATCTATCGAACTAAACAGAAATTGAGTCTCGATTTACGGATCCATCAGTCTAGTCTAACCCCATCCAGTCCCATGGGTTAGCCAACCGCCCAACCACTGTAGTGATGGGATCCAATTAGGAATTTGGTTAGGTTTTGTCCCGAGTACCATGGAAAAGAGTTCCCAGGCCCCCTAGCCGGATGTTCATGCAAACATAAAACTAGTCACACCACTTACACACCCAATATGAAATTGCCTTTTTCTCAGCATCAACTATCTTTAAAACAATCCTTTAAAGAAACCATTGTGTCACTGATCACAATCCTCAAAATCTCTAGTTGAATCCTTATTTCCAATCATTCTTTCATCGGTGTACTTATGGCATCATTGGCAACCAGAACGCTCACCACCTATTCACTCAGGGGCCTTTTCGATAGTTCCTGGCTCATAGTAACCGATAATATATTCACATAACAAAATGGAATCTCCGTGGAAGATCAACCAACAGATCCATATAAAAGAGTCATGGACTCATCCGTTGAGGACTAGCAAGGTCAGTCAACCAGATCCACACCCAAATTCAGAAAACAACTCTTACTCCTTGATCCAATATCTTCCACGACACACGTGTGGGTATCTTCGGTGACCCAGAGCCCGAGCACCGTATGGTCAGCACCCTCTAGGATCCTTTGCAGGTCACCTAGCGCTTCACTCATAGGCCACCTTCTTGGTCCCTCATCCACTGTACCGGAAGCTCACCATTTAAATCGAACCGAGGCTGGTCAAGACCTCAGTCGACCATGCTACGCGAGACGTCCTCCGTTGACTCTCCGTCAGCTGTTGCAACTTTATCAGTTAGGTCTCCACGACCTTAATCACAAGACGGTCAAAATGCTTCCCCAGTATTCTTGACATAAAATAGTCATTTACAAACAAGTCACAAATACAGTTTCTATAATGGACTCTCGTCTTTTCATATTATCCTTCATCAGTCCACATTACTTATTCCACATTCCATTCATATATGTACTCATTCTCATCCAATCACATCATTTTCCATCTCATCAAATCAGATTCATTCACATCATATATCATTTATTCACATCCCAATTCACATGTCATCACATCTCATCCATTCACTCATATTTCGATGTCACATCATTTCACATACACATTCGCATTCTTTATTCCACATACACATCCACATCCATACTTCCACTTCCACATCCGCATTCATACATACATATCCATACATCCACATCCACTTCATACATCCATATCCACATCCACATCCATACATCCATTTTCACATCCACATCCCCATTCACATTCATACATCCACACATCCACATCCACATTCATACATTCACTTCCACATCCGCATTCATACATACATATCCTTATTCACATCCATACATCCACATCCACATTCATACATCCATATCCATATCCACATCCATGCATCCACATCCACATCATCCATTCATCCATCTACATCAACCCACATCATTCACACATCGAACCATATCGTCCATCAATCTACATTAATCCACATCGAACCATATCGTCCATCAATCTACATTAATCTACATCATTCTCACATAAAATCACATCATCCATTCACATCCTAATTCACAGGACATCACATCCATTCATCCATTTTCATTTATCTGATTCATATATCACTTCCATCCATCCATTTACATCTATCTGATTCTTATCACATCTCATCACATCTATTTATAGAATGTAAGAGAATTCTAATTTTTTGATATAAAGATTCTTTACGCTTCTAATTAGGCATAAAGACAACTTTACTAGGAATAACACTTTTATAAAAATCCTTTTATGCATCTATTTATGCATAAATTCAATTTTAAGAAAAATAACCTTTTCGAATTAAAAATAAAATAAACCTTTTATGCATTTTACTATGCATAAATTCAATTTTGATGAGAATAACACTTTCAAAATAAAAATAAATTTTTTATGTGTCTATCTATGCATAAATTCAATTTCAATGAAAATAATACTTTGGAAATACAAAAAAAAAATCCTTTTATGCATCTATCTATGCATAAATTCGAAATTGATAAGAATAACTCTTTTGGAATAAAAATAAAATTCTTCATGCATCTATTTATGCATAAAATCAAATTTGATGAAAATAACTCTTTTGAATTAAAATAAAATTCTTTATGCATCTTTCTATGCATGAAATCGAAATTGATAAGAATAACTCTTTTGTAATAAAAATAAAATTCTTTATGCATCTATTTATGCATAAAATTAAAATTGATGAAAATAACTCTTTTGAAATAAAAATAGATTTCTTTATGCATCTTTCTATGCATAAAATCAAAATTGATAAGAATAACTCTTTTGTAATAAAAATAAAATTCTTTATGCATCTATTTATGCATAAAATCAAAATTGATGAAAATAACTCTTTTGAAATAAAAATAGATTTCTTTATGCATCTTTCTATGCATAAAATCAAAATTGATGAGAATAACACTTTTGGATTAAAATAAACTCTTTATGCATCTTCCCATGCATAAATCTAGTTTAGTAGGAATTACACTTTTAGAATAAAAGAATTTCTCTTATGCATCTTCCCATGCATAAAAACTAAATCCAATGAAAAATAATTCTTTTAAAATAAAAACTTTCTTTTATGCATCTATTTATGCATAAATTCAATTTTGATGAAAGTCACACTTTTATAATAAAACCATTTCTTTCATGCATCTAATTTATGCATAAAATCCATTTACGATGAAAATCACACTTTAAAAAAATCTCTTTTATGCATATGTTTATGCATACAAATCATTTGAAAATCACCCTTTTAATATAAAAGAATTTCTTTTATGCATTCATTTATGCATAAAAATCACTCTTTTAATATAAAAATTTATCTTTTATGCATATGTTTATGATGAAAACCACTCTTTTAATATAAAAGAATTTCTTTTATGCATCCATTTATGAATACAAATCATTTATGATGAAAAATCACTCTTTTAATATAAAAATTTATCTTTTATGCATATGTTTATGAATACAAATCATTTATGATGAAAACCACTCTTTTAATATAAAAGAATTTCTTTTATGCATCCATTTATGCATAAAAATCATTTATGATAAAAATAAGACTTTTATAATCAAAATAACAATTTCAATATGCTCCCTTCTATGCATAGAATTTAATTCTAAAGTAGTATTACTTTTTTAATAAAATATTTTTAGTATGTATTTATCTATACCTAGGATGAAAAATAACACTTTAAGAATACATATACGATGGGAATTAATCTTTTTGAATTAAAAAAAACTTATTTTCCATAATTTTAGAAAATTTTGCCATAACCTCCTTTGTATAGATGACCATTTTTCAATTTTTAACTCTCTAAAATTAATTAGAAGTTCACGAAGAGTATTTAAATCATTCTAAACATTTTCTACTTATCAAAGAGAAATATTATGAAAAACTTGATTTTATTCAATAATCATTCATCTAGGATAAAGAATGGTTGGATTTACTAAAGAAGAGAGGGGAATGCATTTTTTCAATGAGGCATAACATCATATTCATTTTAGAGAAGACAAAAATACAAAAACCATAAAATGAATAGAAAAGAGAAGAATCTCCAACTTACAAAGGAATTTGAGAGCTTTCCTTTGGCTTGATGGTTTGAGGGATCTACTCTTGTTTGAAACAAGAGTGGCCACCAATCTTGAGAAGAGGGAAGGTCAAAAACTAATGAATTATGAGTAAACGCACAGTTTTTGGCTCTTGGGAGAAGCAGGGTAACAGTGCAAAAGCACTATTAAGCTTCAACAAAGGGGAAGGCTTCTATTTATAGGAAAAAGTGAGCCTCTAACCAAGCAAACTGATTCTAGAATTTTCCAGATTAGTTTGGTCAAATTTTGACCATTTTTAGGTCAGTTTTGCTCACTTTTTGGATCTAGTTGAAACAGGAGAGAGCAGAGATAAAAATATCTCATTATTTGGGAGTTTAAAACTCCCCCACACAAGTGAAATAGGCACCTCCTTCATGAGGGGAATTCCCCCATAATGAGGTATCAAAAATGCATCATTTCTTCTAAATATCTCTCTTTTTTAACTATTAACCTTATCCTTAGTCAACTCTTCATCTTATGTGAGTATTTACTCATTTTTGGGGGATTTTTCTCTTATTCTTCCATTTATCTCCTCCCTACATTTGGATGAATCTTATTGGTCCATAGGAACCTTAATTTAAAATTTCAAAAAAATCTTGACCCCTAGGATAAGGCCTCTTGAACAGATTATACTTAAGTTCTAATGCACCTTCTGAAAATCTTTTTGAACTTCTGTTTCGGGGGAACTTATTTTAATAAGAAGAGATATTTTTCTATCCAAAAATATTTAAAAACTGAATTACCACTCTCTAGAAGATTCTCTCTCTCTAGGCCAAAACTGGTAGAAATAAGATCTTTTATATTTTCTGAAGAGGGATTTGATTACAGGGGAAGATACTAGACATCTTGAGAGGTTGGGGAGGAATCTTACATTCTACCCCGCTTAAGAAACACGAGATGTCCTCATCTCACAGGTGGAGTATGATCTCTTTCATCTTCTTCTTCTTCTTCAATCACTTCCAACGTTACTGCCATGGAAGTGGACAGCCGATTTGGGAACAACTCTCTTTGACTTCCCCTATTCTGAGGTGGAGGTCTTGCATTACTTTGGATTGAAACTGCATGTTGGATAGAGGGTCTACCTCTGGGATTTTCCTGATTTTGGCGGATAGAACCGTGATTACTCTCGAAGGAAGGGGCTAGAGTCTAGAATCTTGATCCCTGATTTCCATGCCCTGAAAACCTTGATCCAAAAGGAGTTGGGCAATCCATACTGAGATGTCCAAATCCTTGACAGTTATAGTATTTCACTCTCTTGTTTAAGGGTGGAACTTCTGAAATTGAAATCCAGGGAATTGAGTTTCGGGAAAAGGACATTTCTTCCATTCTGGAACTTTCCATATCCTGGGTTTGATCCTGATATCTCTTAGGCGGAGGAAGGTTGGAATCACCTTCTGGGAATAAAAACCTTTTGAAAGGTGATGGTGCTGGCTTTGGCGGGACTTTGACATCAAAGGCTTTGGCGAAATCCTTCGCCATTCTTACTGCTTCGGCCATTGAGATAGGTTTGGCCTTCTTGACTAAAGTATCCAATGGCTCGTTCATTTCCCGAATGAACCTGGCCATCAGCAGCAGACAGTTGTTCTTCATTCAATTGAGGGGAATATTTAAGGAGAAGGGCAAAAGCCTAATGGTACTCTTCAATTGTCCAGCCTTGAGATCGGTGCAGGTTTGGGTATTTCGGTCGAGACGGTTTGTCTCGCAGTGGTTTCTCCATGCCACTCCAGCTGTCTCCACTATCTTCAATCTTACAAGAGCCATTTTGCTCTTCGCATTGTACCTAGTGCCATCGAAGTATTCTTCCATTGATTCGATCCACTTCTCCACAGCCTTGCCCAAGTTTTTCCCTTCACCCTTGAAAGGTCCAGGTTGCGAACTATGAAGAGTTTTACGAATCATCTAGGTCGAGCTCTTCTTTATCGAGTTGGAGGTTAACATTTCTACCACGACGATCTCGATCCATGTTTCTATCAATATGAAAATTCTTGTTAAGTCTCTTTATTTATGATTCAATCCAATTTTTGATTCAAGTGATTCCGGGGTTCTCTAAATAGGTCAGCTCCCCACAGAATCAAGGGATAAAGATACTCATATAGAACGCATTATCAGTGGTGGTTGATTACATCACACTTTTGTAGAGACAAGAGGGGTGAAAAGTACAATGGTTCTTTCTTTAGAAGAGCATGTCTTCAGTTGTGGGATAGCTTTGGCCTCGATGTAGTTTGCGTAATTCTTTTTTTTTATAGCAATTTTCTTCTAGGTGACCAATTTTTCCACAATAGTCACAAACAATCTTTGGTTCATATTTATTGCGACATTCGTTCTTGGTATGACCAAGTTTTTCACAGTGATAGCATCTTGGAAGTTGAGATGTTGATTAATTTGTCCTTTGACATCTCCCACCCTTTGTATACAGTGCTTACTCACTTGAATGTGATTTCAATGATTCTTTATCTTTGAATTTGGATTCTTGTTCAAGTAGAGATGATTCTACATCTTGAAGTTTAGTGTTGGGCACATTTTTAAGTGTAGCAACAATTGATTCATAAGGTTCTTTGTCAATAATTTTTAGCAATACAGCAATAGATTCATCTCCTCAATGACTTTCTTTAATGCACTAAGTTGTTGTTTAATACCTTTGAATTTACTAATGTGTTGTGCCATGGTCTCGGTCTCCTTCTTGTCGAGCTTGTAAAACTGCATGAGAAGGTTGATCTTGAAGCTCATTGAGTGTTGAAAATCCTATTGAGCTCCTGCCATGCCAACTTGGCATCCTTCATGCCAGCAATGTGACTAATCACATCATCATCAAGATTTTGAGCGATGAGGCCCAATGATTTGTTGTTTTGAAGTGGCTCAACCTCCACTTCTTCATCCTCAATAAGGTGCCAAAGCCCCTTAAGGACACATAAGCAAGTACATGGTCTTGCTTTGCCACCATGTGAAAAAACGATCACCAAATTAAATCTTGAAACAACTTTAACACGCTCCAAAATTAGAAGGGGGTCTTACGTTGAGCCTTGATTTCAATGCTCAGGCAGTGTCTAACCCTTTTACAAGTGATTGCAAATTATATGCTATAGATAAACTTAATGCGGTGAAAAAATCACTTAAATTGAGCAATGAAAGTAGTTAAGATGGATTTTGATAAAACAAAGAGTTTTCCACAATGGAATAACACTCTAATTTTGAATTTTAGTTGGCCTAACTTCTACTAATATTGCACTAATGATAGTGATTAGTACTTAATGATTAAGAGAGCTAAAATTTGGAGCCTTCAATTGAGCAGGAGGGAGAAAGCATTGGATAGGCTTTTTGCTTTAGCTCTTTGCTCTTGGTGAGAAGATAAGAACCACAAAGAAAATCTAGCTCAAAAACTCAAAAATCGGCCGCACTTTGCAGATTTAAGGTGATTGGTTTTTTGGTCATAGGAGCCAATTTACTTAACCATTTAGCATAAGATTTGATTTGCAGATGCCTTAGGGTATGTGAAAGACACACCTAGTAGGGCTTGGACTATTATGAAGCGTACGTGGAGAATGAGAAAAAGGACCAGTTTTTGAAAGTGCGTCGATTTCGACTGGATTAGAGTGAAATCAATGAAACCCTCCCTAGGGTTGAGCAACACTCTCCTAAGAGGACTTGGCTAATGATTGAGAGGAAAAGCAATGCCAAGAACTTGAAGTTTGGGCCACAAAGAGGAAGAATGGGATAAGATGAGATTCAGTCTCCTAATGACGTGATTAGTGAACAATAATGCTAGAGCTAAGCTAAAGGGGAGCTGAAACCAAGCTTTGATACCATGATGAAATTCATGGATCAAGCTCCCTAATGACAATCAACTATCTAATTAGATTCTAATCCTAATCTAATCCTACACTAATGATAACACTAATCTAAGGTAGATAAAAATGAACAATATTCATGTGCTGATGAGTGTGTGCTAATTAAGTTTAGACTCAAGTTCAGTTAGGTTACAAGATAGAAACTTATACTCATAAAAAGACTTAAGATATTGTGCTTGTATTCCAATGGTTAAAATGTCATCTTTTTATATGAGGAGAGTACAACAAAGCTATGATAGCTCATGTAGGATAACTTGGCTAGGTGACTTGGCACTCTAGCATCACTCATTTCAACATTTCCCTTTTCAGAAAGTACTTATTTTGGGGGACTCCTAGGGCCTACTTGTTGTTGTTGTTGCTATTGCTGTGGCTCCTTGTATGTAGAATCATCTTTATCTAGGTCATGGATAACCTGTTGTGTCTTGCAAGACATCTGTACATGAATTTGTATCAGGGCTTGCATCACCTAATCCCACAACTTGCTAAGTCTGGCCTTTGCTATTTTTATCACTGTGCTACTTTGGCATCTAGTGGTAGGTATATAACTTCTTCTTCTTCTTGGTTTTTTAGGGCTTGTGCTTTTGATTGGATGACTACCAACGCCATTGTGCTATTCAGCATGTCATCCTTCATTTCTTGTATGGTTTTTGCCCAGACCTTTGCTGGCTTCCTTGCTTTAGCTAGTTATGCACAGAGCCCTTCCACCTGAGCTTGGAGCAGGTGTCTCGCTGATGAGGGCTCTGATCTTTCCCTCACTCAGCTCTCCAACTCTTCCACATCTTGAGGTCTTGCCATTTTCCAATATTGCTCAAACCTCCTCACATGTAGATCTAAATCTTTCCCTTTTTCTCCTGAGAACACCAAGAAATTTTTGGCTCTAATGATGCCATGGCTGTAAGATTCCTCCCTCCAGTTTTTGAGGTGTACAGGTGTAAGAACCTCCCCTTCCGATCTTGTAATTATTGCCCTCTTTGAAATACAAGAAACATTTTGTTTTACCCTGTTTTGACCTAGAGAGAGAAAATATCTAGAGAGAGATAATCCAAAATTGAGATATTTTTGGATATAAAAATCCTCCTAGTGTCTAAAATGGTTTCCCTTGAAACAAAAATTCAAAAAGAACTTTTCAATGTGCATTTGGAATTAATTGAAAATAAGTATAAAGGACCTTAGCCTAAGGGTCTAGATTTTCAGAAATTTTTGGATTATGATTCAATTTTGACACCTTGGTAATGAGATGGGGGATCTTCAAGGAGGCGCCTATTTCACATGTGGTGGAGTTTTAAACTCAAAAATATTGTGATATTTTTATCTCTCCTCTCTCCTGGATCAAACCAAATCAAAAGGGAGCCAAACTAGGTCCAAATCTTGTCCAAATTCAACCAAACTAAACGTGGAAAATTCTAGAAACTAGTTCAACTTGGTTAGGTCTCCCTCACCTATAAATAGATCCTTAGCCCTTTGTAAAAAAATATGAGAACTGTACAATGCCAGTATTATACTGAAATAATGATATTCTCTATTATCCTCTAAAAATTCTCTATACAAAATTGGAGAGATTGGAGTTTCTCTCTCTCTTCAATCTTCCTTGGAGTCTTCATCAAAATACCAAACCAATTGATTGGTTGGGGGCCTCTACATTGATTAAAGAATCAAGCAATCTAGGAGGTAAAGTGTAGTTTATGGTCTTTTTTTTAAAGTCTCCAAATGTTCTCTCTTCTCAACCCCTCTCAAGCTTGAGAAGCATTCAATTGAATGGATTTTTAATAAAGTTCTTTAATGAACTGTAGTGATAAAACACATAAATTTCTTTTTATGATTAAATTAAATGTTTTTTTAAAAGCATGTCTCTCTCTCCCCCAAAGAATGGTCATTCCTATGATCTGTTCTGTATTAAAATGAAACTTCTCATGAAGCAATTCTCTAATATAAAAGTAATTTCTATGCTTGTTAAATTGAGGCCAAATAAGTGGCTTTTTAATGCTTTTATTTAATTCATGAAAAATTTAGGAATCAAGTCCATAATTGGATATTGATCCAATTAATGGTTATTCTATCATATGACCTGTGCCTTCTACCACCACTGAGCTGTTGGGCGCAACACCTTGGTAAGGCGATGGGGGCTCTTCAAGGAGGCGCCTATTTCACATGTGTGGTAGAGTTTTAAACTCAAAAATATTGTGATATTTTTATCTCTCTTCTCTCTTGGATCAAACCAAATCAAAAGGGAGCCAAACTAGGTCCAAATCTTGTCCAAATTTAACCAAACTGAACCTGGAAAATTCTAGAAACTAGTTCAACTTGGTTAGAGGCCTCCCTCACCTATAAACAGACCCTTAGCCCTTTGTAAAAAAATGTGAGAACTATACCATGCCAGTATTATACTGAAATAATGATATTCTCTATTATCCTCTAAAAATTCTCTACAATCTAGAGAGATTGGAGTTTCTCTCTCTCTTCAATCTTCCTTGGAGTCTTCATCAACATACCAAACCAATTGATTGGTTGGGGGCCTCTACACATTGATTAAATAATCAAGCAATCTAGGAGGTAAAGTGTGGTTTATGGTCTTTTTTTTTAAATCTCCAAATGTTCTCTCTTCTCAACCCCTCTGAGAAGCATTTAATTGAATGGATTTTTAATACAATTGAATTTCTTTAATGAATTGTAGTGATAAAACACATAAATTTTTATTTATGCTTAAATTAAATGTTTTTTTTTAAAGCATGTCTCTCTCTCCCCCAAAGAATTGTCATTCCTATGACCTATTCTATATTCAAATGAAGCTTCTCATGAAGCAATTCTCTAATCTGAAAGTAACTTCTATGCTTGTTAAATTGAGGCCAAATAAGTGGCTTTTTAATGCTTTTATGCTATTTAATTCATGGAAAAATTAGGAATCAAGTCCATGATTGGATATTGATCCAATTAATGGTTATTCTATCATATGATATTACTAAACTTTATGTTTTCAAAATTTTTGAGAATTATCAGTAATAGCAGCAAAGCTATGGCAAAATTTTTAAAAAATTAACACATAAATCATTTTCATTCATAATATGAAAAGAGAACTGCCTACCATATTCTAGGATTAATCATCCTAGATTAATTGAACGATTCTCAATATAATCATGGAAAAAGTGATTTTTATGTTTATGCATAAATAGTTAATTAGAAAAAAGAGGAATTTCCAATAATTTATTTTTATGTTAAAAGAGTAATCCCCATGACAATGGAAATCCATGTATTCCAATGAAGTAAGAGAAAAATTGGGATGCTAAAATAATGTATATTTTATTTAAAAATTTAAGAAGGATTTTAGTTAAATTTATCTTTTTGCATAGTTAAATTTAAATGATGAAAGAGGAATTCTCACCATATTGGAATTCAAATATTTGAATGAGGAAAGTATAATTTTTAGTATATTCAAATTATTGGGTATTTTATTTAAATTCAAAGATGAATTTTAGATAAATTTAACTTATCTATGAGAAATATTTAAATGGTAAAAGAGGAATTTCTATGACAATTGAAATTCCATCATTTAGATGGGAAAAGAGAAATTTCTAGAATATTGAAATTAATGGGTATTTTATTTAAATTCAAAGATGAATTTTAGATAAATTTAATTTGTCTATGAGAAGTATTTAAATGGTAAAAGAGGAATTCCTATGACATTTGGAATTCCATCATTTAATTAATGGATATTTTATTTAAATTCAAAGATGAATTTTAGATAAAGTTATTTTATCTATGAGAAATATTTAAATGGTAAAAGAGGAATTCCTATGACATTTGGAATTCCATCAACTAGATGGAAAAAGAGAAATTCCTAGCATATTTAATTAATAGGTATTTTATTATGAGAAATATTGATGATAAAAGAGAAATTCCCATGACATTGGAATGCAAATAATTAAATGCAAAAAAGAGGAATTCCCATGGTATTTGAGATCTAAGAAAATAAGTGGAAAGAAGAGGAATTTTTAGTATAATTCAATTTATGATTATTTATCAAAAGTAAAAATATGGGTAGAATTGATTTCTATAAATCTCATGAATTCTTTTATTCGAAAGAGGAATATTGAATAAAATTCAATTGAGGAATTGAGAAGGAATATAGAAATAGTCATTTGAGAAAAGGAACCTTTAATTAGGCCAAGCAATTGGTAGAAATTTAGAAAAAGTCCCATTATCGAAATCAAACTAGAAAAAGCTACTAAATGGGAATAGCATGTGAAAGAATGGATGTGGATGTGTATGTGAAAGAATGGATGTGGACGTGTATGTGGAAGAATGGATGTGGATGTGTATGTGAAAGAATGGATGTGGATGTGTATGTGAAAGGATGTGATGTCGATGTGAGTGAATGGATGAGATGCAATGTGATGTGAATCAGGATGTGAATGATGTGTGATGTCATGTGAATGAATGATATGTGATGTCATGTGAATCGGATGTAAATGAATGATATGGGATGTGAATGGATGAGATGTAATGTGATGTGAATCAGGATGTGAATGCACGAGATGTAATGTGATGTGAATCAGGATGTGAATGCATGAGATGTAATGTCATGTGAATCGGATGTAAATGAATGATATGGGATGTGAATGGATGAGATGTGATGTGAGAGAGGAGAGATGAAATATCCCACTTAATTGATTTAAAATTGGGGAGTAATGATGAGAAAAAAGGCACCTCCAGATTTGACACCACTGTGATTACAAGCAAAGAGGCTTTTCTGAGGGCATCTGCTACCACATTTTCTTTGCCTAGGCGGTTGAGGGTGTCTTCTATAACTTGATTACCTCTTTCATGTTATGGTCACATGCTATGTTATTTCATAGCATCCCTACATTCTCTCAATCATCGCGCTAACATTATATGCGATGCATTCAATTCTTGGTTGCTTCTTCTCCCACTTGCATTTTGTGGAGATTCTCAGTAACTCCTAGGCGAGAACTCATCCTTTGACCTTTGCGCGCTCATGGATTTTTCCCCGTTAACCCTTAAGGCTAATGGACATACAAACTCATATGGCGGGATAGAAGCAAACAACGAGGTGAGGTGGACACGCACGCACGAGACTCCGAAATACCCAACAAGATTTAAAGACTAAAATTTCTCAAAATGCATTTAGGAGATCGAAGTGCTTTCACACAAGGGTACCCCACACACATGTATGCTTTTATATATATTTTTTGACTATATGAATTGTGTAAAAATTCAAAATCAAATTCCTGCAGGGTCTGCATCCACCTTCTTTGGTGCATGTTGACATCCTTCTAAGTGAAGATCCACTTTAAGCTCTCATGATCTGTCAAATCAAAGTGAATCTTTGACCCATTAGGTAATGTCTCCACCACAACTTCAGGGCATAAGCTACTGAAAGTAGCTCCACCACAACTTCAGGGCATAGACTATTGAAAGTAGCTCCAAGTCATGGACAACATAGTTTCTCTCATGCGTTTTGAGTTCTCGGGATTCATAGGTCATTCCATGACCTTCTTGCATGAGCGCACCTCCCAGGGCAAAATCACTGGCATCAGTTAACTACCTCAAAGGGTAGAACGGGATTGGTTACTAAGGCGGTCTTTAGCTTATCAAAAGCACTCTGACACCTGGCAGACCATTAAAACGGTGTATTCTTCTTAAGAAGATTAGTCAGGAGGGAAGCTATGAGAGCATACTTAGGTATAAAAATTCTATACCAACCAGTTAATCCCAAGAATCTTCTGACTTCTTTCATTGTCTTTGGTTCAAGCTAATCTATGACTACTTGGACTTTTGCAAAATCTGAAGAAATTCCGTCTTTGGATACCAGAAAGCCTAAGTATTCAACATGGTCGGCAAAGAAAGTGCATTTGCTCTTTTTTGCAAAGAGTTGGTGCTTCCTTAGAATCTCAAGAACTTTTCGGACGTGAGCTTCATGGGGGTTAGCTGCATTCTTTGAGTAAATCAAAATATCATCAAAGAAAACAAGAATAAAATCATCCAAGTATTCTTTGAGAATGTCCTGCGTTAGGCGATTGAATGTAGCTGGAGCATTTGTCAATCCAAACGGCATGACTGTAAATTCATAGTGCCCATAGGGAGTATTGATGGTGGCTATCTTCAAGAAATCTTGCTCATTAATCCTGATCTGGTAATACCCTGATTTGAGATCTATCTTGGTGAAGATTTGGGCTCTATTAGCCTGTCTAGAAGCTCATCAATTCTGGAGATAGGATACTTATTCTGTCAGCTGATTGAGACCTCTCTAATCCACACAGAGTCTTAACGTTCCATCCTTCTTTTTCTGAAAGAGAACTGGCGCTCCCAAAGGTGAAACACTGGGTCTTATAAACCCTTGTTCTAACAGCTGCCTAAGCTATTCCTTGAGTTCAATGGCTTCAAGGACTGGCATTTTCTACGTGCGCTGGGCTACTGGCTGAGCTCCGGGGGTCAATTCTATCACATGATCTACTTCCCAAATCGAAGGCATCTCAGTTAGCTCTGCTGGTGGGAATAAATCATCATACTCACTTAACCATTCTAGTACTTTAGCCTTTAACTTTGTGTCTACCGGATTCATTTTGACAACATAGATGAGCTGCTTCTTTCTAAGTCCTTTAAGTAATTTAGAAGCTTTTACTAATTACAGATCTGGGGATCCAAAAATTCCAGTTCCTTGAACTTTGTTCCCATGAAGGTCACAAAAGGAAATGATTCCATTATGACAGTGAATGTCAGCTTGATTTTTGTGGAGCCAATCCATTCCAAGGATTTCATCGAAAACTCCCAAAGGTAGAACTCTAAACTGACAGTCAATTACATTCCCATCTAGATTAAACTGAATATGATCTGTCTCATGGTGAGTGAAAAGGATCTTCCCACTGGCCAATTCAACTTGCATAAGTTTCCCTGATTTCTATTCTAAGACTAGCTTATGCAAGCATCCTGGGGAAATAAATGAATGACAGTCAGTTACATTCCTATCTAGATTAAACTGAATATGATCTGTCTCATGGTGAGTGAAAAGAATCTTCCCACTGGCCAATTCAACTTGCATAAGCTTCCTTGATTTCTATTCTTAAGAAAGTGTTATGAGGGAAGGGTCTTCCTTAACTTCGGAATCTCCTAGCATCTTGATTCTGATTTGGGCCTTGCTGCCTCTTAGGGGGTGGAAAATTTAAAGCACTTCCCGGGGTTTGGAACCTTTTAAAGTTTGAGGGTGCAGGCTTTGGTGGGACCTTAACAACAAATGCCTTGGCAAAGTCCTTTGCCATTCTGAAAATTTCTGCCATTGAGACTGGTTTGGAATTTTTCACTAAAGTGTCCAATGGCTCATTCATCCCTCGAATGAATCTGGCCATCAACTTCATCCAAAAGTGGAGAATATTTGAGGAGAAGGTCAAATGCCTGATGGTATTCTTCAATTGTCCGGCTATCCTGCTTCAGTTCCAAGAACTCATTCATTTTGGTTTCTAGGAAGCCTGGAGGACAGAACCTCTTCTTGAGGTACACTTTAAGATATGACTAGGTCTAGGTATTTCGGTCGAGATAGTTTGTCTCTCGCAATGGTTCCCTTATGCGACACTGGCCGTTTCCACAATTTTCAATCTAGCGAGAGTCATTTTGCTCCTCTCATTACCGGTTACATCAAAATATTCTTCCATTGCCTCGATCCATTTTTCCACTACTTCTCTTAATTGTTCCCCTTCACCCATGAATGGACTAGGTTGGGATTGGTTCAGGGCTTTACGAACGTCCAGATCTAACTCTTCATCATCGATAAGATGATCCGGCTACCTACCATGGACCGTGCGCCTCATGATTCTGACAAAATGAGATTTTTGTCAACTTAACTTTGTCATCAAATTTATGACTATTTAATTTTTGAGATTTTTTTCTTAAACAAATAAATATTCCATCATAATTCTTAAAAACAAGATTCACTCTGATAATTTTATTAAGCAATATTCACAACCACGAAATCAATTTGGAATCTTTTGTAAAACATCATTTATTATCAAAAGTTTTTGATATATACATAGAGCGTCTCGTCTCCAAAAGTCACTGCCTCAATTGCATATGCATAAAAAGGCGATACACGATTTGTCACTTATAATGGCGTTATAATTCTTCTCCTAGGAATAAAGCGGCTCAGAAGTCTAAAAATTTGGCAAGAAATTCTAAAATTTCGGGGTGAATGATTATAGAGTTGGACATAATGAATAACTCCTATCCTTATCAAGATCGTGGCTAGCGAGATATTCTGTCTGAGTCTCTGACGTTGATTGGTATTGACGTTAATACTTTGCCCTCCACCAGAGAACCACATATGTTGATGTCGCTCTACTGGATCAGGAAAGTATAGATCCTCGAAGTGACGAGGAAGTCTCACTCTACTTTCTCGGGTTGTAGTGGAGTTGATGAGATTTTTGAAGGCAAGGGCGATCATATCCTGACTCTGGGAGAGTCTAGGAATGCTGGACAAATTTGGGGTATCCATCTAAAAATCCAATTCAATTTATGAGTTTTCAATGTATGAATTCATTTCAAACATAATCTTAGCAAGTGAAAACATCATTTCCCAGATTTACTTTAAAATTTTAGGCAACTTTTGTTGCTGTGTCATAAGTTTACAATAGTGCTCTAATACCAGCTGTGAGACCCCTCTGCCCACTCCGTGCTCTAATACCAGCTGTGAGACCCCTCTGCCCACTCCGTGCACCGAATTCCCGGTTGTTAGCAGCAGAAGTAACTTCCTCTTGTGCGGGGTAGGGTTTCATAGAAATTAAATTTAATGAAAATAACACTTTTATAATAAAAAAATTCCATTATGCATCTTTCTATGAATAGAAATTAAATTCAATGAAAATAACACTTTTATAATAATAAAAATTTCCATTATGCATCTTTCTATGCATAGAAATTAAATTCAATGAAAATAACACTTTTATAATAAAAACAATTTCCATTATGCATCTTTCTATGCATAGAAATTAAATTCAATAAAAATAACACTTTTATAATAAAACAATTTCCATCATGCATGTTTCTATTCATAGAAATTAAATTCAATGAAAATAGCACTTTTAAAATATAAAAAATTCCATTATGCATCTTTTTAGAATGCACAAACGGTGCGAATTACTCTTTTGGAACAACATAAAAATAAACTTTCTTTTCCACAAAATTTTGGAAAATTTTGCCATAACCTCCTTTGTATGGCTGACCATTTCTCATTTTTATCATTCTAATTTCAACTTAAATTCACTCAATCTAGATGAATCTAGATGTATAGGACTCTAATCTACTCATTTTTTAGAAATCAAGAGAGTAAACAATAAGAAAAGTTTAATTAATCTTTTTGTTAATCATTATAGGGTAAAGAAAGGCTGGAATGTAAAGAAGAGAAGGGTGTTGCCTTTTCATCAAGGTATATCATTAGAATTTACTTCAATCAACTATAAAACAAGAAAATCAAGGAAACCATAGATTTAAAAATTAAACAAGTTAGAAAAATAAGATTACATGGAGCTTGTAAGCTTTCCTTTGGCTTGAGGGATTGAGGGTTCTACTCTTGTTTGGAGTAAGAGTGGCCACCAATCACTTTGGAGAGGTTTAAGCCAAAAATAATTGAATTATCAAGAAAATTCAATGGCTCTGGGTGTAGGAGTAGAGTAATAGTGCATAAAGACCATGGAGCTTGTAAGCTTTTCTTTGGCATGAGGGATTGAGGGTTCTACTCTTGTTTGGAGCAAGAGTGGCCACCAATTACTTTGGAGAGGTTTAAGCCAAAAACAATTGAATTATCAAGAAAATTCAATGTAAATGGCTCTGGGTGTAGGAGTAGAGTAATAGTCCATAAACACTATTAAACTTTTCCAAAGAGGGGGCTTCTATTTATAGGAAAAAGTGAGCCTCAAACCAAGCAAACTGATTCTAGAATTTTCCAGATCAGTTTGGTCAATTTTTGACCTTTTTGGGTCAGTTCAGCTTACTTTTTGGAACTAGACTTGAATTAGGAGAGACCTCTTAAGTCTTAGGATCTTGTGGATGATATCAAAATAAAAATTTAATAATATATAAATTTTTGGCAGAATCATGAGAGGAGGAAACCGTGGCCGCCGTCAACCAGACCCTCTCTCTGAAGATGACGAGCTTGACCCTGATGTTCGCAAGGCTTTTCATAGGACTCAGCCAGGACCCTTCAAAGGAGAAGGGGAGAACCTAGGTGAGGCTGTGGAGAAATGGGTGGAAGCCATGGAAGAATATTTTGACATCACAGGCTACAATGAGCGGAGCAAAATGGCTCTTGCCTGGCTGAAAATAGTGGAAACAGCTAGGGTAGCATGGAGGAACCACTGTGACACCAACCGTCTGGATAGAAATACTCAGTCCTGGAACGACCTAAAAACCTATTTGAGAAAGAGATTTTGTAACCCTGGAAATCAAAATGAACGAATTCTTAGAGTTAATGCATGAGAGCAAAACCATCGGGGAATATCACCAGGCCTTTGTTCTTCTACTCAAATATTCACCACCTCTAGATGAAGAACAACTCATGGCCAGGTTCATTCGGGGAATGAACGATCACACTAATATAATTTGATCATCTGAGTAAATTCAACGCTTTTTTTCTAATCAAGATCAGGCATAGCCGTTGATCCACTCAATTGAGAAATTTATCAGGGAATTAATGAGCTACTTAAATCCTAGCGTAATCCTAAGATTTTTCAGTTTGATTATTAAAACTCCACTGATTTCAGCCTAACCCTATCCGGCCCATGGGTTAGCCACCACCCTGCCCACTGGAATCGGTAGATCCAAACAAGTACTCACCCACCCATAATTGAAATGCCTTTCCTAATTGAGGAGAAACTAGGGAAGCTTTTCCATTATTCATTGCAATTCTAGCATCTATTACACATTAAATTAGCATTTTCAAGCATCATAGCCAAAGATGAACAAGAGAGAGAATCCATATGTGTATATAGCAAAGAGAAAGATACACAATGGCCTAAGTGTGTTAACCTCTCACCAAGAGGATGGCTTGAAAGAATCTAGCCATGAGCCTTGACCATAGATGGCAAATGACAAAAAGGTCTTATCCATGTGCCCAAGGCCCTATTTATAGTGTTTTACCCATGAGCCCATTTACATGTATGCTATAGGTTCATGACATGCCTAATTATTGGCAGTAGCACACAGAGTAGATCCAGAAGCTTATGAATACAAACCAGGTCCTTGGATCACCAAAAGTGTTGGGGCAAATGACCAAGATAGATGGTTTAACATGTTAATACATTACAAGAAAGTGATAATATACAAAAATATCAATACATACCAGACATTTACAAGATAAAGAGTAACAACATATCTTTATATTACTCTAAAAGCTCTCACTGTGTTCATTCATTGCATTGTGAGCTTGCGCTTTATGCAATATGATAATTGTTAAATATACAAAGAGACACATACTATTTCAGTATGCCACTTGATATCTAAGTATGGAAATAATGTAATAAGGTAAGGCTTTAATATTATGTAGGAAATACTATGGATACGATGGATTAACAAAATTGACTTTAGATAGAAATTAGGATGAACCTAAAAAATGGTGGAGAAAAAAGAGCTGTGAACTCTTGAGTAAATTGGGTGTGATCCCAAGAATGTCAAAAAGAAAGTGTCTTCAAAAAACCTTGTAGGATACATGAAGTTAGCAAAATTCGATTTATTTGGAGTTTCGATTGGAGACCTATGATGTATCATCAACTTGTGATTGCTTAAACTACCTTGGTTATGTGTATGATGCATGTGATTTGAAATCATGTTTTAAAACAATTATTTGGATAATTTATTCATGTGATATATACATGTTGTTGTTTGTGAAAGCCTATGAAGGTACTATAATTGTTCATGGATTACCATGTAGATGCCATCTACCAGGTGCATCACACAAAGTCAATATAAAAGGTAGTTATCTAAGACCTTACCCCCTATCAACCAAATGTGGGTTTTCTCTTTATTGGTGTGATTGACTAAGTTCTTATACATTACTAACCTCCTGATTGGTGTGATAGACTAAGCTCTTATGCATTATTAAGCATATACATAATACCTTTAATGCATAAGTGTAATGATCCTATCTTATGAATTAAGAATAAGAGTAATGCTCCTATCTTATGCATTGTTGCATAAGTGTAACACTTATTCATTACACTTTGCATAAGTGTGATGCATGAGAGCTCTTATCTTATCTATTATGCATAAGTGTAATGCTTCTATCTTATGTATTGTTGTAAGTGTAACACTTATGCATTTTGTAAGTTAAACACATGCATTACACTTCCACTTATGCATAAGTGTAATGATCATGGCTCATTTATGAGAGGAAAAGTGTAATGCTCCTAAATTATGTATAAAAGCCCTTCTACATAAGCTCAATGGATATGCATCATAGAGTCTAATCCATAAGTGTAATGATCATGGCTCATTTATGAGAGGAAAAGTGTAATGCTCCTAAATTATGTATAAAAGCCCTTCTACATAAGCTCAATGGATATGCATCATAGAGTCTAATCCATAAGAGCTCCTATTCATAAGCTCTAATGCATTATGGATATTCATAATGATCTTAGATTTAATGCATAAGTGTATATTCTTGCTAATTTCCTTATCTTACATAGGATCTTGTGCCACCTTGATTATGCACAATGCATATAATGCATATGGGCTAGAGCCTATGCATTAGATCTCTTATGCATTATACATATGATTAACATTGTTAGCTCATGTTTATAAGATGTTATGCATAAACACATAAGAGATTCTATATGAGAACTAACAGCATATGCATAGGAGATCTTATGCTTTCTTTGTGCATTTGTGCCTAAGTGAAAATGCTTCTAGCTCTTATGCATAATATCTCATATATAAGATTTACAAATAAGAGCCTTTACCTCTTACCTCTTAATTCTTTTACCTTTCAATTCTCTTAATGGAAAATAGCATATACATAAGAGCTCTTATGTATAAGAGCTATTGTTTATAGCCTCTTAAGCATTAAGCATTATGAATGCATATATGCATAATGTGCTTACCGCATTTACATAAGGCTTATGCATAATACATGTTTAAGTGACTATGAACAAGACCATATGTATAAGAATTAAGATCTTATGCATAAGCTCTAATGCATTATCTTGAACATTATGTGTATGTGTAAAGTTTGGGGGATATATTATCTTTTGTGCATGAACCATCTTTGAGATCATGTAGATTTAGTAGAACTACTAGAGACATTTGAGAGGCTCTCTAGATAGTTAGTGGATAATCTACATGAGCAGTGGATAATCTACATGAGCCAGTGATGAGGCTGCAGATCATTAAGCATAGATTTGATTATTTCTTTCAGTAAAGATCTCTCACCATGGTGGCTTGTCAGTGTTATACCTTACCTTGCAGCCATAACCAAGATGAGATTTTAGGGTAATGGCCATTTACAGAACATGTGTTAGAAATCTGAATATGGGATTAATCATGGTGTTGTGCACCATAGATTAAGCATAAACTATGGTGGGTTAAACCACACCAAGAAAGCCATTGCTAGCGAGAGAGAGAGAGAGAGTATCACACTCAACAAAAGCTCTATTGCATATCTTTTTTACCATACCAAGAAAGGTTTATAATATAGATAGCCATTGACCTAATCTTCTTTACACATCATCATGCCATGTGAAAAATTATATCCGACATCTTCTTGTGTGGCTCTCATAAATCACATCCCACATAATATCTCATCTCACCTATAAGGTGTGTTCCCACACAAACATATCAAAATTACAATTTTAACACCCCTCAAGGCACAATCTCTCCAACAATCATTTTTGACCAACTCACCTCTCACCCCTAACAATTTGGCATGCCCAACAATTTGGCATGCCCAATCTCAACACTTGTCCTCAATGTAAAATTGGGTGTTCATAATCTCTCCAATCATTTCTGACCAACTCACCTCTCACCCCCAACAATTTGTCATTTTGCCAATCTCAATACTCCCCCTCTATGCAAATTGGAGTGTTCTCAACAAGTGTGTGTACATGTGTTTAGCCAACCTAGATGCCTCAAATCTATTTTGAGCACCATTTTTCTCTAGCGGAGCTACCCAAGTGCTTTTTATACAACCATGTGCCTGGGAGAAGGAACCAACCCTCAAGGTGTGATGCCCATGCATGCATGACTCAAAACACACAACAAATACATCTATTTCAAGAACCTGTAGGCTTGAGCAGAGGACCCTCATAATTTGGGTGAGAGTACATATCCATTTCAAGGCTATTCGTGGGCTGGGCTGCTGCAGGGTACCCTCATACGTATATGTTTCACCCAGCAATCTAGTAGCTACGTCCAACAACTGAGTGGTGCTCTGTCCCATCAGTCTGACCACCTTCTATGTTGTGAGGACCACCTCCATACTTTGCACATGTGAAGATGGCGGGTTGTAACCACCACCACTGATCTCTACTGAGATACAAAGACACAGAGAGAGCGAAGATACAATCACACAGATATAATGGATGTATGAAGGGTGCAGTCATTGCATGCTCTCAACTAGTGGTTGATGTCAGTTTATGAAGCTAGTTATAGAGATAGTCGTCACAGGAAGTCATAGCTTTGTGTTGGAAAAATGCTCTGTAATAGTCTGCAATACTTTTGGAAAATAATCAAGAGCAATGTTTCCATTCCATCATGTCTCTGCATTGTGTTGATTAAGCATGTTGTGTCTCTGTTTTAATGAATGTGCCATGTATGTGTGAGAGTGAGTGAGATATGCAGTGGCGAGTTGCAGGGTGAGACCTGAGAGAGTGTGAGTAAAGGTCTACACAATAGAGTGGTGTTCTGAGTGTCCCCATGACCACTTAAGAGGTGGTGTTTATATCCGAAAACTCTGGTAGGGTGATTACATGTCTCCCATAGCATTGCCTAGCTAGTCTATCTCAGGAGACTATTGTCTTGTCATTCTGCTGAGAGGAATATCAGCGAGAAACACTTGGCGATCCTGCTAGGGAACTACTTCCTACTGGGAGCTATGCTGCTGAGGCAAACCCTTACCGTAACTCTACCGGACCACTACTGTAACTCCACTGGGAGACTTCCTATGGAAGAAACTCTACAACATCTTGGTTGGAAAACTCTCAAGTTGAGAAGATCATGGTGAACCAGGAAAACCTCCATTGAGTAGCATTCTTCACCTTCAGGTGAAGGAAAACTCTAAAAAAGAAAGTTGTGGGTCCACTTAAAACAAGTCTACATAGAAACCATATCATGGAAGGAATTTTATAGAAAAATCAGTGCGGAGAACCTTTCACCACACAACCCAACGAGATTGAGGCATGCTCTCCACATGATCATGAATTTAAGGATGGAGAAAAGTAATTCCTTCTAAGATATCCTCCAGGAAGCTCATAGCTAGGAGTGCTTCACACTGTTACAATCAAGAAGTCAATGTGGAAACTTTGACAGCCTTGCATGAGCAAGAGAGAGTGTTAGCATTCAGGAGCAATTTGGACCAAGAAAAGGAGTGCCAAGAACAAGAAGCCGTGTACAGTCTAGGGTTTGGAAAGCCGAAAAAGGGTGGAGCAACAAAACCAAGAAGAACAACCATAGCAAAACCCTGAGAAAAGGTTCAAGGGAGCCACGGCATCATTAGCCAAAAATTTCCTGGTGTTCTCAAGAGAGAAAGGGGAAGATGCAGATCTGCATGTGAGGAGGTTTGAGCAATATTGAAAAGTGGCCAGACCTCGGGATGTGGAAGAGTCAGAGCTGAGTGAAATCCGCAGAGATGCTTTCATGAATATCTTCAAGACAGAGCCATAGAGTGGGTTTCAAGATATCAAGACAACCATTTTTAGACCTATGAAGAGGTCTTGAACTGTTTTTCTGGGAAGATTTAGCAAGATAAAGTCTACAACTCAACTTTGTGATCAAATGAGAGAGTTCCAACAAGAGGAAATGGATGTAGAAGCCTATGCACTAGGGCTACTAAGCTTGAGGCAGAGACTGCAGAACAAACCCAACTCTCAATGCAAATTGTTTTTGATTGGTTTGTCCAAGGGCTTGACCCGGGAATTCACATGGTAGTCAGCACAAAGTAAGTGAAATTGAAGAGGAGTTCGAGGAACTCCTTGATGTGGCAAAAATGGTAGAAAAAAGAAGTTGAGAAAGAAGAAAAAAGAGGAAGCCCAGGAAGAGTGTGACCACTAAAGAGGACCATTAAAGAGACTCCTCACAAGGTAAGTAAAAGAGGATAGCTCATGTGACATCATCGCAGATCTTCTGGAAACAAGTGGAAGCAAGCGTGCAAAGCACCTCAATGAGGAATACCAACTCGTTGTAAACTAATGTAGTGTCAATGTTGCTGGATAGATAGGTCCAGCTCAGACAAGTGTTGGAGTGATGTTCAAGGCCAAAATCCTAATGGCATGCATTGAGGAGAACTGAGCAAAAAATTGAAGCACTTAGTAGAAGAAGAAACCCCAGAATGTAGCAATATGCAAGCCGAAAAAACCCCAGCATCCAGAGATAATGAAGTGGACAAAGTCACATTATTATTAGCTTTAAAGAGAGTAAAGCTTAATAAAATAAGCTTAAAACAAAAGCTTATAGAAACCATTAACTTACAAATTTTGCTTGCAAAGGTTTCAAAGAAGAAAAATAGCTCAAATCTCAGAAAATTCAGATTCTCAGGATTGCAAGGAAATTTTCAAAAATATTCCACCTCTTTTACAAAAAAATAAAAATAAAAATTGAGAGCCTCTTGCTATAGAATTTTTGGACATCGAAGAGCATCAAAGAAATATCAACATTCGGCTATTCTTGGAGGACGGTGACTAGGTCAACCATTTGATTGTGAATTCAACAATGCAAGAGCTAAGTCTTCCATCTTCATTTATTTATTTGTGTTATTAAATTACATTACTTTCATCTATTTAATTGCAATGGCCACTCTACCTTCACAACCCACTGTGCAAGAGAAAATCTTAGCACTACAAGAGCAAATTGCTAGTGAGCGAGAACTCTGACGCAAATTAGAGCGTCAATTGAAGCATTCCAAACACAAACATGACTCTTTCAACTCCGAAAGGAGGAAAGTGATCATTTTAGACGCACTGTTAAAGCTACCTTGTGTGCTCAGAGTTCCCGAAAAGACTCACGAATAAGACAAAAGGAGTTCACTTTCCAAAATTATGATGGCAAGAAGGATACACAAGTTCTTATTGCATAGATTAACCAACTTGATGACTATTTCTCTAGTAAGAAAAACTCAAAAAAAGGATAAAATTAAATGTTCTTGTAATCACTTGATCGAAAGTGTTGCTTTATGGTGGAATATTATCAAGCATGGTAAACATCGGGCTTCAACATGGAAAGAGTTCCAGAAACTCTTAAAGAAGCATTTTCTACCATCTCAGTACAACCTTAAAGCACGTCAATGATGGGAGACTCTATGCCAAATTTAGAAAGAAAATGTCCAAGCCTACATCGACAAATTTTGGGACATTCTTTTATAGGTTCAAGTAATTGAAAAAGTCAAGAAAAAAGAGCAACGAAGAAAATTCATTACTAGACTTAAATCTACCATTACGGTTGACGTTAATATGTTTCATTCGCATGATCTTAGTTTTGCTATGGATCTCACTTTAAATTCTGAATGTAAAGCATCTACTTTTAGAGATTTCAGGATGTAGGATAAGTCTTTTACAAAGTATACCAAACCTTCTTTCCCTTCTAGTACTTTTGATAAATCCAGTATGCACATGGTAAAGATGTGATTAAAGGAGATACTCGGAAAGGCAATAACAACAAACATTGGTAGCTCCAAACATACGTCAATATCCACCAAACATGTTAATATTTATAATGGCATCACCCATTATATTAATATTATTTGTCTTGACGCAAAGATAATCCAACCATCTCCAAATTATCTAAGAGGGTAGAATAATATTTTTAAGAGGGCTTAAAATATATTCCCATAACATTACCTCTATATTATGGGAACATATTTTAAGCCCTCTTAAAAATATTATTTTACCCTCTTAGATAATTCGGGGATACTTGGGTTATCTTTGTACGTCAACAAGCAAAATCATATTAATATCATGGGTCAATATTAATACGTTTGGTGGATATTGACGTATATTTCGAGCCTCCAATCTTTGTTTCAGTTGGTTTATATGGAAGGATGATTCCTGGGCTACTTTCGCCTGGCAAATATGTGTTTTGGTTATGGTTTGTATACTTATGGAATATTTGTTTCAACAATTTATTGTTGGTTATTTTATAACTGAAGAGGATTATGAAGATTGAGGAGAATTAGCACATATTTATTACTTGGCACACTAGTTTTGTAAACAAGCTTTGTATATACATGTGCTAGCTTGTGCACATTTTGATTTTTTTGGAAAGCCTTAGTTTATCAAGCATAGACTTGAACTTTAATATTTTGTAAAGCGTGATATGCTTTAAACCCTAGCCTCCATTTATGGACACTCTATTTTGAGCATAAGAGAGTGTCGTGCAAGAGAAGTAACTTTTTGTATTTTTGGAGGCTATGGCCTAATTTGGAATAAGTATCTCGTAACTACTCATGTGGGAGGAGAGGCCACCCACATGAGGGGGGGATGATTGCACCCAATCTTGGAGTCGTGCTTTAGGAGCTAAGTATTATTTGTTTTTCACTCAAATATTGAATATGTTGAACATGTGGTATTTGATGAGTTATTTAGTTTAATCAAATTCTAGCAAGTTTCTTTTGATTATATTTTTCTCAAAATTTAGATCTGCGCGCAACAATGGTATTAGAGCAAAGATCTAGGAAGATGGAGACAAGAATTGAAAGCTTCAAAGCTTGATTCAAGTTTTTTGAAGAGTTGCACTCTATTATCCAAGGGGAAAAGACCAAAAGATAAAGGGGGGGTAGCAAACCACTCTGCAAAAAACTATAAAACCATCTTCTACTGGAAAAAGTGGTTTTTCCCAATCCAAACCCTCTCAATACTCCAACCATATGGATTGAATGAGCTTGTCAAGGAAAATATTCGATCTCTTTTCAGAGAATATTACCTCTATGGGGGAGAGAGAGAGAGAGAGAGAGAGAGAGAGAGAGAGAGAGAGAGAGAGAGAGAGAGAGAGAGAGAGAGAGAGAGAGAGAGGGAGAGATCATTTCAGGTTCCTCAGCAGCATTCAAGCTACCTGAGAGAGAGAGAGAGAGAGAGAGAGAGAGAGAGAGAGAGAGAGGATTAAACCCTAAACCTGAGGAGATGCTCTCCTCCCTCAAGACCTAGCATTGATTTATTTGTGCGTTGGAGAGAGAGAGAGAGGAGTGAGAAACTCAATCTACAACAGCAGAGGGATGACGTGGGTAACATTGTAACTGAAAAAGTTGTTTCAAACTCTCCTCCCTCAAGACCTAGCATTGATTTATTTGTGCATTGGAGAGAGAGAGAGAGGAGTGAGAAACTCAATCTACAACAGCAGAGGGATGACGTGGGTAACATTGTAACTAAAAAAGTTGTTTCAAACTACTCTGCCTCCAAAGTCCCAATGAATAACATATACAAGTGGGTCCAAAAAACTTTTCACTCCCCTTGAATAATTTTAAATGCAAGTAAATAGACAACTCAAAAACTTTCTTCCCCTGCTGCAAGAAGAAGGTTGCGTGCTTGTATATGCAATGTCTAATGACATGCTATTTTGAGAAGGCTAATATGCTTCCACCCCACACTCTTTATGTGGTTTATGAATCAAACTTGAATGGTGATTTTAATACCAAATGCTCAATGCTAGTTAATGATTCATGCTTAGTTTAGGATGCCTTTCTTAGTTTAGGATGTATTTCTTGGATCACCAAGAAGTATTCATCATAAGTTTAGGATGTATTTATGGGATCAATAAGCAACCTACCATGGCTCTTTCTTTAATAGAGGTTGACACAAGGTTGCAAGGTTGCATGATGCTTATTATCTTGTGAGGCATTGTAACTTAAGTGAATCTTGGAGGATACAGAAATACTTCAAGGATAACCAATAGTGGTTGCATATATAACAACTAAAGTTGCATGCTTACCATGTTGTGAGGAATTGTAAGTTAGGTGAATCTTGGTGGATATGAAAATATTTCAAAGAGTAACCAATGATTTCACATTATGAAAACCAAAGTTGCATGGAATTTGTTCATAATCCAATGTTCTATGCTGGGAGTTCCATATGGACTACTAACCCATGATAGAGAATTATGTTTATATGTTCATGAGGACTCTTGGTAGGGAGGACCAAGTCAAGCATGACATCGATAATGCATCGAGAGCTTGTTCATTGAGGGTGTTCATCGAGAGGGGGAAATGGATATTAATGTCCACCCTTACTCTATTTTATATGGATTTAGTTAGCTCATATTTTGTAAGGCCTATTAATGAGAAAAAGCCATGGTTGAGTAACTTGACAATAGGACTCATAGTTTAGACACTAGATGGTAATCTCAGTGGCTACATGGTTTCACAACAATAGGTCAGACATAGTGTTATGTAGTCTACAAGTAGGTGTGCTAATTGTTAGATGAAAACCTATATGCACTGAGGTGTCAATAGACATTATTCTTGGATATCCTCTCTTGATATTATGGGGCTCAATAGGGCCCAAGATGAGCACATAGATGGCATGAATGGAAATTTGGGCTAAACCATGGGTAGTGTGGCATTGACTATGCATACCAATGCGAGCATGGCCAACCCACATCTCTATCCATATATAGACTCACTATGAAGCCCACCTCTAAATAGTTTTTCATTTATCAATGTGTGTATATCTCCCTACCTTATACCCACAACCTTAGTAGTTGTAATATCTATCTTAGTTCCCTCCATAGTGCATGGGTGTGGAATGAATCCATCACTATATCTTTGCTATCTATCTTATGTGGGCATACATACTTGTAAGTTGGAGGATAAGGAAATACTTCAAGGGTAATGAATGGTGGTTGCATTATGACAACTAAAGTTGCATGCTTAATATGAAAATACTTAAAAGAGTAACCAATGGTGTTGTATTATGACAACCAAAGTTGCATGGACTTTGTAACTAATCCAATGTTCTATGCTAGGATTTCTAGCTGGACTACTACCCCATGATAGAGAATTGTGTTTATATGTTCATGAGAACTCTTTGGTAGGGAGGACCAAGACAAGCACGACATCAATAATGCATTGAGCTTTGCAATAGTAGATAGTTAATCAAGTGTGTGTTCATCAAGATGGGGCATTGGATATTAATGTCTAGAGACTGGCATATTTATAGTGCCAGCTCATTTAGTTGGGTTCATACTATAGAGAACCCTAGTATATATTTGGTTGTACCTTTCATATTGTGTGTACTCTTATCTTTGTATATGGTGTGTTGAGTGTTGTGTGAAGAAGAAGAAGATTTTCAACCTCTCACCTTGTGTGTTCTCTTTTAGGGTTTTGTGAGTGTGTGTGTGCTTGCAAGAGCTCAAGCTCTCTTTTCCCCTGCATCTTTTTAGTTGAGAGGCTAGTGAGAGTCCAACTGGGACTACTCCGCACACTTTTGTCACGGGAGTGGATGGCATGGGAGGATCGGGAGAGCAACCCAAGGAATTGGATTTTGTGTGCACAGTCATGTGAGAGAGTTGGTGGGATGAAGCCAAGGCACTTGTGAAGGCAACTCAACCCATTTATATTGTTCTCCACATAATAGATATGGAGGGTAGCACCCTTGGACTCTTATACGAGTTCATGGACCGCATTGGAGAGGCACTTGACCATAACATTCTGCTACATGTTGGCGAATTATAGATCTGCTACTTGCTTTGTTCAATTTATTTTGTACATGGTGCCATGTGGTTCTCATTGCTACTTATAATTGACTTTGATAGGGTCCAGGACATTAGAGAGGTTTGGAACTGTAGATGGGATTGGTTTCATACACCAATCCATGCAGTTGCCCATATATTGCACCCCCTTTGGTGGAATGAGGAGCAGTATAACAATGAGGAGTTAGAAGAGGGTTGGCAGGAGTACACCTAGAGATGGACAGAAGGTGACCTTGCACTCTTGAGGAAACTTGAGGGCGAGCTTCTAGTGTTTCACAATGGGATTTTTACTTTTGGGAGAGAAACAACAAAACTTTGAGAGACAAAACTTCGGCCAATCTCTTGGTGAATCAATGAAATTGACATTGGCAATAAATAGGACTAGTATTGAATAAATATTGAAATGTTACATGGTGTTTATGTCAAATTTCTTTCAAATGAGTCTCATGATTGGCTATGATCAGAGCTATGATAAGGATCTTATGAGATGAAGATTAAAATTAACAAATTCTCATTAAGATGTCAGTTAGTTTTTAGTCTATTTGAGCTAATAGAACCTAATCTATTTGAGCCGTTGGGCCTTTGGCCATATACAAAAAAGAAATCAAGGATGAGAGGGTTACCCGAAAACCTGACTCGTCATTGTCTTTGTCGTTATCTTCACTTCCTTCACCCACTTCATACTTGCAGTTTGGATCTTCCTCTTCCTCTTCCTCTTGATCCTACATACATGCAAATAAGAGTAAGGTAAGTAAAAGAAAATTACATATAGATAAGAGAAGAGCTTAGTAGCTACTTATCTCATCTGCTTGAGTCTCTAAAATGGACTCATTCAAGCATACACCTCGTGTACGCATCCAAGCCCACAATTGCAAATGGGGGACTCTGTAACCATAATTGTACTCCTCTTTTGTTGGGTCATGCCAACAACCTCCCTCTACAAAAAATAATTAAAAAAAGATACAATTAGTTAAAGGAAACAATATAGTTTGAAACAAAATGGAAGAGGAGAAGGAAAATGGTAAAATAGATACTTATTACAAAGCGAGTAATGAAGGAGGATTTTCCTCCCGAGCCAGTGTGACACCCCTCGCTTCTGTAGTTTGGAAGCACTCACCACTGCCGTTTGTTGTGTTGAAAAGCATATGGATGCAAAGCTCCATGTGTGCCTCCCACTCCTCTTGTGAGCAAACACTTGGCTCTTCCAAATTGTTCTTCGTCACTCTCTTGATGTTTTCTCTACTATTAGAGAGCAAAAGCTTCATCCTCATCTTCATCCAACTCTCCAAGAAGGCAAGACTCGCATGTGGAATAGTAAACTCAATCTTGAGCACATCAATAATATATTGTTCTGAGAGCTCATCATGGGTCTTAAAAAAGGTTGTGAACTCTAGGTTAGAAAGTGCATGCATCCAGTTAATGACTTACTTATCGACATCCACTTTGTATGGTAGGGTTCATGGATGAAATGGTGGGATGGCTCTCCTTGAGGCATGTCTCAAAATGAGCATATGAAGAACCCCCCTTGTTGGGGAGATGATTCGGGAGATCTAGTGCTGCTTTTACCAAAGCAAAAGCACCTTGCTCCCCCCCGCTACTATGTCTACTAGCATCCCCAGATTCCCTACTATGACATCGTGGTGGTGAAGATGGACGTAAGATAGCACAGGTGGGTCTAGTCGATGTTAGCAATGTAGGCTCATCATAGCCGTAGCGTGATGGACCTACACCACTCGGACCTATGCCTATCAATGGAGTGGACAAGATGAAAAGATGAATTAACAAATGTGATAATGAAAGGGTGGCTTTCATATTTGAATTGCGGTGTGAGGGGACCATTGTAACTAATTTACATCGAGCTATTGCCCTTTGTTATGCATAGCCTTGTGTGTTCTTTCTAAATTTCTTCTTTTCTCTACCTTGTTTGAATAATACCACCGTGCTTTACTCATCAGTGTATGGTAGACCTATTGTGGAGAGATGCACTTTCTTTTTCTTTTTTGCCAAACCTTTATCAAAGTGTTAGCCCATGGAATTTGGAAACTTTGTATTTAGTACGCCTATTATGTACTACTTGTCACTAATATTCTTCTTGGTCCACTTGATAAATGAGTTCTTAAAAATTTCATTGACCAACACTTGTAGGCAGGTTTTTAAATGTTCACCTTGGGCATTCATGAGAACACTCCCATCAACATCACCATTAATATAATCTCTCCATGATGCATAAATGATCCCTTGCCATCCTTCATGAATAGGAAAAGCGAGTGTCTCCACCAATGCATGCACTAAAGCATCCTCGAGAATGATAGTTCATGAGCTCATTTTCATTCTTAAGAAGCCCTAGACCCTCCCTAGTGGCAACCATGGTGACTAGATAGTGATGAAAAAAATGAATGGGGTTATTGGAGGTTATAAGGAGATGGTATATATGGGTTATGTTGGATTGTAATGAACTTGCAACATGAAACCCACCCCATATCTTTGGAACCATCGGTCATATACCTCATGTATGGAAAAGATTGTGTAAAAGTTTAGATTGTTATGAGCTTCTTGTGGATTTCTCGAAGAGGAGCAAAGTCACATGCATATGGTAAGGCATCGGCATAGGTGTGTGGAGTGCATGTGTGAGAGCATATCTTGATACAGAGTTCTACACCCACTATTGGGCACTGATGACATTAGTGGGGATGTCGTAGTATCTAGTCCATACTATGCATAATGGAGTTGATAGTTATATAGTCTTGTGGGTTAACTACCATGAGTATATAACATGCACGTTCCTAAAAGGTGAATTCGGGCGTGTTCCTGGATTCATCTAGGTATATAAGTCAGCCGTATTAACGGACATGCAAATTTCACATTGTGAAGTTTTCATCCGAGTTGTGGCGAGTTGATATTGTGCTTATTCTTTCTATCTTTAGCGGTGCATTTGCCCTATCAAATACTTATTTGTTGTACTACTTTTTTCTATTTGCTACTTCCCTTAGTTCTAGGCTTCATTATGGTTGAGTATGCCGTGCATCTTTGGAGGTTTGACAGAAACTCAGTACGAAGGGCTTTGTGTGAATATATGCTCTTATGTGTGTGTGTGTGTGTGTGTGTGCGGAGTGCATGTGTGAGAGCATATCTTGATACAGAGTACCACACCCACTATTGGGCAGTGATGACGTTAGTGGGGATGTCGTAGTATCTAGTCCATACTATGGATAATGGAGTTGATAGTTGAATCTAGGAACATGCCCAAATCCACCTTTTAGGAACGTGCATGTTATATACTCATGGTAGTCAACTCACAAGACTATATAACTATTAACTCCATTATGCATAGTATGGACTAGATACTACAACATCCCCACTAATGTCATCAGTGCCCAATAGTGGGTGTAGAACTCTGTATGAAGATATTCTCTCACATACGCACTCCACACACACACACACACACACACACACACACACAAACACACACACACATAAGAACATATATTCACACAAAGTCCTTTGTATTGAGTTTCTGTCAAACCTTCGGAGATATAGGGCAGACTCAAGCATAATCAAGCCTAGAACTAAGGGAAGTAGCAAATAAAAGAACTAGTACAGCAAATAAGTAGTTTATAGGAAAAATGCACCGCTCAAGATAGAAAAATTAAACACAATATCAATTGGTCGCAACTCGGACAAAAATTCACAATGTGAAATCTGTATGTCCGATAATGTGGCTGAATCACCGAAGTATCAGAATGAGCCCTTTCAAAGCTCTATATGGACAAGACTGCCTAATGCCATTAACTTGGTCTGACCCATTGACTAGGGTTGAGATGTCCAGACAGATGCTTAACGACATGGAGTAGCAGATGCAGTCAATCCACAAAGATATAAAAGCTACCCAGGATAGACAAAAATAGTATGAAGATAAGAAGAGGTCAGACAAAAAATTCGAAGAAGCAGATATGGTCTTCATTCGAGTACGTCCCAAAAGAAGTTTTCTATCTCTTGGGAAGTACAAGAAGTTATCCCCCAGATACTATGGGCCATATCTGATTACAAAAAGAAAGTAGGGGACTTAGTCTATGAACTTCTTCTGCCTGCTCATCTTAAAGTTCATAATGTATTTCATGTCAGCCTACTTAAGAAGTATGTACCGAGCTCGAATCATGTGTTTGATGATGAACTCTTAACTTCTTCAACTCAAGGGCTGATGGAACTCCAACCTGAAGAAATCCTTGATGTTCGAGAAAAGGTTCTCAAGAATGGAATTTGAAGAGAATTATTAGTCAAATAGAAGTACTATCCTTTTGAAGACGCCACCTAGGAGAAAGAAGCCGAACTGTTGCGGAATCACCCCCACTTTGCGAGATGAGGACATCTCACGTTTTTCAAGTATGAGAGAATGTAAGATTCCTCCCCAGCCCCTCAAGATGTCCAGTATCTTCCCTTGTAATCAATCCCCTTTTCAGACTAATAAAAGATCATGTTTCTACCTGTTTTGGCCTAGAGAGAGAAAAATATTCTAGAGAGAGGTAATTTAATTTTTAGATATTTTTGGATGGAAAAATATCCCTTCTCATTAAAATAATTTCACCCGAAACAGAAGATTAAAAAGAAATTCCTAAGGTGCATTAGAAAAAAATTATATTCTGCTCCAAAGACAGCCTAAGGGTCTAGATTTTCTGAAAATTTTGGATTAAGGTTTTGAGGGACCAATAAGATTATTCCAAATGTAGGGAGGAGATAAATTGAAGAAAAAAAGAAAAACCACCCAAAAATAAGTAAATGCTCACATAAGATGAAGAGTGGACTAAGGACCAAAGAAAATAGTTAAAAAAACTGATTTTTGACACCTCTCAGAGTGGGGATTGCCCCTCATGAAGGAGGCACCTTTTTTCTCATCGTTACTCCCCATTTTAAATCAATAAAAATGAGATATTTCATCTCTCCTCTCTCCTAACTCAAGTCTAGTTCCAAAAAGTAAGCGTTGAACTGACCCAAAAATTGACCAAACTGATCTAGAAAATTTTAGAATTAGTTTGCTTAGTTTGAGACTCACTTTTTCCTATAAATAGAAGCCTCCACCTTTGTAAAAGCTTAATAGTGTTTATGCACTATTACTCTACTCCTACTTAGAGCCAATTTTCTTGAAATTTCTTGATAATTCAATTATTTTTGGCTTAATCCTCTCGTAATTGGTGGCCACTCTTGATCCAAACAAGAGTAGAACCCTCAATCCCTCAAGCCAAAGAAAAGCTTACAAACTCCATGTAAGCTAAATTCTTCTTACTTTTTTAATTTTAAATCTATGGTTTTCTTGATTTTTTTATTATAGTTAATTAGAGTAAATTTTGATGCTATGCCTTGATGAAAAAGACCATCCCCTTCTCTTCCTTACAATTCAGCCTTTCTTTATCTTAGAATGATTAATAAAAAGATTAATTAAACTTTTCTTATTATTTACTCTCTTGGAAATGCAAAATTGTGTAGATTAGAATCCTAGATATCTAATTGGGGTTGATATAAGTTTAAAATAGAAGGATAAAAATGAGAAATGGTCAGCCATAGAAAGGAGGTTATGGTAAAATTTTCTAGAATTTTGTGGAAAAGAAAGTTTATTTTTATGTTATTCTAAAAGAGTAATTCCCACCGTTTGTGCATTCTAAAAGAAATATTTTAATTTACTTCATGTATATATTCACCTATGAATATGCATGGATATCATTGATATTAATTATTAAAATTAATTTCTATGTATAAAAAGATGCATAATGGAAATTTTTTTATTATAAAAGTGTTATTTTCATTGAATTTAATTTCTATGCATAGAAAGATGCATAATGGAAAGTTTTTTATTATAAAAGTGTTATTTTCATTGAATTTAATTTCTATGCATAGAAAGATGCATAATGGAAATTGTTTTTATTATAAAAGTGTTGTTTTCATTGAATTTAATTTCTATGCATAATGGAATTTATTTTATTATAAAAGTGTTGTTTTCATTGAATTTAATTTCTATGCATAGAAAGATGCATAATGGAAATTTTTTTATTATAAAAGTGTTTTTTTCATTGAGTTTAGAAAGATGCATAAAGGAAGTTTTATTATTAAAGCGTTATTCTTGTAAAATTTGATTTTTATGCATAAATAGATGCATAAAGAATTTTTTTTTATTTTAAAAGTGTTATTCCTATTAAAATTATTTTTTTGCATAAATAGATGCATAAAAGGATTTTCTTTTATATAAAATTGTTATTTCCATTGATGTTGATTTTTATGCATAAATATATGCATAAAGAATTTTTATATCAAAATTAGAATTCTCTTTAATTCCATGTTTAATTTCTATGAGTATTTGATAAATGAATAAGTAAATACTCTATGACAGAAATTTCTATCATTTTATATTCACTCCGATTGTAAAGAGAAAATTCAAAAAATCTATCAAAGGCGAAATATTCAGATAAATTATTAATTTATTCCTCATCGAAATTCGTAATTAATTTAGAAAATCGGTTAAGTGAATATTCAATGAATGAAATTCAGTAAAATAGTAACTAAAATATCACCCCTTTTTGAGAAAGATAGTTTAGGAAAAATCTTATCAGACTCAAACCCTGAATCAATGTATGACCAAGACATAACTCTTTCGTCAATTTCAAGGAAAGAAGATGTGACCAGTTCAAGAAAATACACTTAAATCTCCCGCCAAACCTAAAACTAAGTTTGAGACCCTTTGAATTGATCTGTGGATCAAGGTTACAGAATTCGAGAAATTCTGTTAGGGAATTCAGAATTACGATCATGAAGTTTTACGGATATTGATTTAAGATACTCATTGTATTTAAAAGAAAATCAAACTGAAAACTTGCGTAGAAACCTTGTTTTCTTAAAGGACTGTCATACGCCAGAATGCTGGAAGGAGCATTTGGTATGTGTTTTTCTAAGGGAAGTTCGATAGCAACACCTGGTGGGGAGTGTTCAAAGGACAGCTCACGCGGCAAAGCCTGCCCAAGTCTTGACCAGCTTCGGTACGGTTAAAATAGTGCGCTTCCGGTACGATGGACAAGGGCCGACGAAGCAGTATCCCTGAGTGAAGTGCCAGGACACCTAAGGAGGATCTTGGAGGGTTCTGACCAAGCGATGCACGGTCTCGCAGTGCCTAGGCCACCCATGCATATGTTATGGAAGATTGTATGATGGACAAATGATTATTGTAATTTCTTACTGGATCTCGTTGTTGCTAACCAACTGGTCTCAACGGAGAGTCCAGAGTGATACTATTTTTTCTTACTGGATCTCGTTACTAACCAGCTCGTCTCAACGGAGAGTCCAGAGTGATACTATTTTTTCTTACTGGATCTCGTTGCTAACCAGCTGGTCTCAACGGAGAGTCCAGAGTGATACTATTTTTTCTTACTAGATCTCGTTGTTGCTAACCAGCTGGTCTCAACGGAGAGTCTAGAGTGATACTGTTTTTTCTTTTAGAAACAAGGGATTGGATGGAAATTTTGAGTTTTGACATCTATAACCAATAACTGTTTGTCAATGGATTGTTTTATAAGTTAAAGTTTTAAAGAAGAGTGTGTGTGTATCTGTATTCGAAAGAAAAAGTTAAGAAAGGCATTCGATTATGGGTGGGTGAGTAATTGTCTAGTTCTACCGATTCCACTAGTTGGGTGGTGGCTAACCCATGGGCCGAATGGGGTTAGCTGGAATCAGTGTGGAGTTTTAATAATAATGAAATTGAACAGTAAGAATGTGCTTAAAACTCGAGTAGTTAAATAATAACCTGAAGACTTTCCCAAATGAATAGATCAACAGTTGTGCCTGATTTCAGTTAGGAAAAAAATGTTGATTTCTTCAAGTTAAGTCTGTAATAGTTTTCCTTCTATCTGGTTTAGTCAGGTGAAGGATAGTTTAATCTCTTGACCCCGTTAGAAAATTTGTTAAGAAAATCAAAAAGGTGGAATCGTCCCCGTTTTCCAGGCAAGGGAATTTTTTTGGGTTTCGGTTTCAGAATGACCACCATATTAGTCTCGTGTCCGAACATTTCAGGGCAAGACCCCAAGTGAGAAACCCTGCCCCCATGCAAGAGGAAGCTACTTCCGCTACTGCTAGCAACAATCGGGAGTCCGGTGCGCGGAGGGGATAGAGGGGTCTCACAGCCAGAGCAGTTACGATAGCAAATGTAGTGAAAGAGGAAAGAGGTTAGATTTATGCCGTAATTGAGAACCAAGGGCCAAATCGTAAATTCTTTGTCATCCATACTCTAGCTGAGTATAAGGGTAAGTCATTTAAGATTTTAATTGATTCAGGCAGTACTCATTCATTTATTTCCCCAAGATGCTTGCGTAAGCTAGTATATTAAAACAGAAATCAGGGAAACTTATGCAAGTTGAGTTGGCCAGTGGGAAGATTCTTTTCACTCACCATGAGACAGATCGTATTTAGTTTAATCTAGATGGGAATGTAACTAACTTTTGGGAATTTTTTACGAAATCCTACCTTTGAGAATTTTTGACGAAATCCTACCTTTGGGAATTTTCGACAAGATCCTTGGAAATGGATTGGCTCCACAAAAATCAGGCTGACATTCACTGTCACAATGGAACCATTTCCTTCGGTGACCTTCACGAAAACAAAGTTCAAGGAACTAGAATTTCAGGATCCCCAAATCTGCAATTAGTAAATGCTTCTAAGTTACTGAAAAGACTTAGAAAAAAACAGCTCATTTATGTTGTCACCGGTAGACACAAAGGTAAAGGATAAAGAACCAGAATGGTTAAGTGAGTATGATGATTTATTCCCAACAGAGCTAACTCAGATGCCTCCGATTCGGGAAGTAGATCATGTGATAGAATTAACCCCCGGAGCTCAGCCAGTAGCCCAGCGCACATTTAAAACGCCAGTCCCTAAAGCTATTGAACTCAAGGAACAGCTTAGGGCAGCTGTTAGAACAAGGGTTTATAAGAGCCAGTGTTTCACCTTGGGGAGTGCCAGTTCTCTTTCAGAAAAAGAAGGATGGAATACAAAGACTCAATCAGCTGCTCTACTGACAGTTAAGAATAAGTATCCTATCCCCAGAATTGATGAGCTTCTAGACAGGCTATGTGCAGCCTAGATCTTCACAAAGATAGATCTCAAATCTGGGTATTACCAGATCAAGATTAATGAGCAAGATATCCCAAAGACAGCCATTAGAACTACTCGATATATGGGCACTGTGAATTTACAGTCATGCCGTTTGGATTGACAAATGCCCCGGCTACATTCAATCGCCTAATGCAAGACATTCTCAGAGAATACTTGGATGATTTTGTTCTTGATTTCTTTGATGATATTCTGATTTACTCAAAGAATGCAGCTGACCCCATGAAGCTTAGGTTCGAAAAGTTCTTGAAATTTTAAAGAAGCACCAACTCTTTGCAAAAAAGATCAAATGCTGCCGACCATGTTGAATACTTGGGATTCCTGGTATCCAAAGACGAAATTTCTCCAGATTCTGCAAAAAGCAGTCATAGATTGGCCTGAACCAAAGACAATGAAAGAAGTCAGAGGATTCTTGGGATTAACTGGCTCGTATAGAATTTTTATACCTAAGTATGCTCTCATAGCTTCCCCCTGAATAATCTTCTCAAGAAGAATACCCTGTTTTAATGGTCTGCCAGGTGTTAGTGCTTTTGATAAGCTGAAGAAGACCGCCTTGGTAACGAAGGAAGGTCATGCAGTGGCCTATGAATCCCGAAAACTCAGAACACATGAGAGGAATTATGCTATCCACGACCTCGAGCTACTTTCAGTAGTCTATGCCCTGAAGTTGTGGACACATTACCTACTAGGTCAAAGATTCACTTTGATGCCAGATCATCAGAGGCTAAAGTGGATCTTCACTTAGAAGGATCTCAACATGTGCCAAAGAAGGTGGATGCAGACCCTGCAGGAATTTGATTTTGAAATCAAGTACCGCCCAGGCAAAGAAAATGTGGTAGCAGATGCCCTCAGTAGAAAAGCTTCCTTGCTTGCAATCACAGTGGTGTCAAATCCATTGATTTATAAAGCAAGAGAGAAGTTCATGCAGGATAAATTCTTTGGCCCTATTGCTACCCTACTTATGCAGGAAAGCAAAACTCCTGAGGAGTTGAACCGAGCTCAAGGGTATAGCCTGGATGATGGAATTATGTATTATAATAGTAGGCTATGCATTCCCAATGGGAACTAAGCATCAAATTCTGAATGAAGCCCATGATAGCCTTATTGTAGGACATCCAGGTTTCATCAAGACCTACATGTCTGTAAAGAAAAGCTTCTTTTGGCCTGGACTAAAAAAGCATGTACTTAACCATGTACGTGAATGCCTGATATGTCAAAAAGTCAAAGCCGAGAGAGTAAAAATGCCTGGGAAGTTACATCCATTAGACATCCCCTAGATGAAGTGGGAATGTATCAGTATGGATTTTATTACTAGACTACCTTCAGTGCAATCAGGTTACAACTCCATCTTCGTGGTAGTTGACAGACTAACCAAAGTTGCCCATCTGATTCCAGTAAAATAAACCTACACTGCAGTGGATGTGGCCAGAGTGTTCCTCAAGGAAATCTTCAGATTGCATGGCCTACCTAGGAGAATAGTAAGTGATCGAGATCCCAAGTTCACGTCAAGATTCTGGACTGCATTCTTCGAAGCAGTAGGAACTTTCCTGGATCTCAGCACAGCTTACCACTGCAAGACCAATGGTCAAACTGAAAGGGTGAACTAAGTAATCGAAGATATACTTTGGTGATGCTGTGGCAGGGAACCCAAGAAGTGGCTAAGCTATCTGCACCTAGTCAAGTTCGCCTACAATGCCTCTTATCAAGCTATGTATAGACAAGACTCCCTAACACCATTAACTTGGTCCGACCCATTGATTAGGGTTGAGATATCCAGATAGATGCTTGACGACATGAAGTAGTAGATGCAATCAATCCGCGAAGATTTAAAAGTTGGCCAAGATAGACAGAAGTAGTATGCAGATAAGAAGAAGTCAGACAGAAAATTCAAAGAAGTAGATATGGTCTCCATTCGAGTACGCCCCAAAAGAAGTTCTCTATCTCTTGGGAAGTACAAGAAGTTATCCCCGAGATACTGTGGACCATATCTGATTACAAAGAGAGTAGGCGACTTAGCCTATGAACTTCTTCTGCCTCCTCATCTCAAAGTACATAATGTATTTCATGTTAGCCTACTTAAGAAGTATGTACGAAGCCCGAATCATGTGTTAATGTGATGAACTCTTACCTTCTTCAACCCAAGGGCTGATGGAACTCCAACCTAGAGAAATTCTGGATGTTAGAGAGAAGGTTTAAGAACAGAATTCTAAGAGAATTATTAGTCAAATGGAAGTTCTATCCTTTTGAAGACGCCACCTGAGAGAAAGAAGCCGAATTGATGCGGGATTATCTCCAGTTTGTGAGATGAGAACATTTCTCGTTTTTCAAGTGGTAGAGGATGTAAGATTTTTCCCCAGCCCCTCAAGATATCCAGTATCTTCTCCTGTAATCAATCTCCTTTTCAGAATAATAAAAGATCTTATTTCTACCTGTTTTGGCCTAGAGAGAGAAAATATTATAGAGAGAGATAATCTAATTTTTAGATATCTTTGGATGGAAAAATATCCTTTCTTATTAAAATAATTTTCTCCAAAACAGAAGTTTAAAAAGAAATTCCTAAGGTGCATTAGAAATAATTTATAATCTACTCAAAAGACCTTAGCCTAAGGGTCCAGATTTTCTAAAAATTTTGGATTAAGGTTCTGAGGGGCCAATAAGATTAATCCAAATGTAGGGAGGAGATAAATTGAAGAAATAAAGAAAACCCCCCCAAAAATGAGTAAAGGATCACATAAGATGAAGAGTGGACTAAGGACCAAAGAAAATAGTTAAAAACCTGATTTTTGACACCTTAGAGTGGGGATTCCCCCTCATGAAGGAGGCACCTTTTTTCTCATCATTACTCCCCAATTTTAAATCAATAAAATGACATATTTCATCTCTCCTCTCTCCTATTTCAAGTCTAGTTCCAAAAATTGAGGCTCACTTTTTTCTATAAATAGAAGCCTCCCCCTTTGTAAAAGCTTAATAGTGTTTATGCACTGTTACTCCACTCCTACCAAGAGCCAATTACATTGAATTTTCTTGATAATTCAATTGTTTTTTACTTAATCCTCTCCAAGGAAATTGGTGGCCACTCTTGATCCAAACAAGAGTAGAACCCTCAATCCCTCAAGCCAAAGGAAAGCTTACAAACCCCAAGTAAGCTAAAATTTCTACTTTTTAATTTCAAATCTATGATTTTTTTATTTTCTTATTTTTTTATAGTTGATTAAATTAAATTCTGATGCTATGCCTTGATAAAAAGGCCGTCCCCTTTCTCTTCTTTAGAATTCAGCCTTTCTTTATTCTAGAATGATTAATAAATAGATTGATTAAACTTTTCTTATTGTTTACTCTCTTGTAAATTGAAAATTGTGTAGATTAGAGTCCTTTATATCTAATTGGGGTTAATTTAAATTGAAAATAGAATGTTAAAAATTGAGAAATGGTCAACCATACAAAGGAGGTTATGGCAAAATTTTCTAGATATTGTGGAAAAGAAAGTTTATTTTTATGTTACTCCAGAAGAGTAATTCTCCCGATTTGTGCATTCTAAAAGAAATATTCTAATTTACTCCATGTACATATTCACCAATGAATATGCATGGATATCTCTGATATTAATTATTGAATTTGATTTCTATGCATAGAAAGATGCATACTGAAATTTCTTTTATTATAAAAGTGTTATTTTCATTGAACATAATTTCTATGCATGAAAAGATACATAATGGAAATTTTTTTTAATAAAAGTGTTAATTTTATTGAATTTAATTTCTATGCATAGAAAGATGCATAATGGAAATTTTTTAATTATAAAAGTGTTTTTTTCATTGAATTTAATTTCTATGCATAGAAAGATGCATAATGGATTTTTTTGGAATTTAATTTCTATGCATAGAAAGATGTACAATGAAAATTTGTTTTATTATAATAGTGTTATTTTCATTGAGTTTAATCTCTATGCATAGAAAGATGCATAATGAAATTTTTTTTATTATAAAAGTGTTATTTTCATTGAATTTAATTTCTATGCATAGAAAGATGCATACTGAAATTTTTTTATTATAAAAGTGTTATTTGCATTGAATTTAATTTATATGCATAGCAAGATGCATAATGGAAATTCTTTTATTATAAAAGTGTTATTTTCTTTGACTTGAATTTCTATGCATAGAAAGACGCATAATGAAAATTTGTTTTATTATAGAAGTGTTATTTTCATTGAATTTAATTTCTATGCATAGAAAGATGCATAATGGAAATTCTTTTATTATAAAAGTGTTATTTTCATTGAATTTGATTTCTATGCACAGACAGATGCATAATGGAATTTTTTAATTATAAAAGTGTTATTTTCATTGAATTTAATTTCTATGCATAAATAAATTTTTTAATTCTAAAAGTGTTATTTTCATTGATTTTAATTTCCATGCATAGATAGATGCGTAATGGAACTTTTTTTATTATAAAAGTGTTATTTTCATTGAATTTAATTTTTATGCATAGAAAGATGCATAATGGAATTTTTATTATTATAAAAGTGTTATTTTCATTGAATTTAATTTCTATGCATAGAAAGATGCATAATAAAAAAAATTTATTATAAAAGTATTATTTTCATTGAATTTAATTTCTATGCATAGAAAGATGCATAATGGAAATTTCTTTTATTATAAAAGTGTTATTTTCATTGAATTTAATTTCTATGCATAGAAAGATGCATAATGGAAATGTTTTTATTATAAAAGTGTTATTTTCATTGAATTTAATTTCTATGCATAGAAAGATGCATAATGGAAATTTTTTTATTATAAAAGTGTAATTTTCATTGAATTTAAATTTTATGCATGGAAAGATGCATAAAGGAAATTTTATTATAAGAGCGTTATTCTTGTAAAAAATGATTTTTATGCATAAAGAAGTTCTTTTTATTTTAAAAGTGTTATTCTTATTAAAATTGATTTTATGTATAAATAGATGCATAAAAGGATTTTCTTTTATATAAAAGTGTTATTCCCATTGACGTTGATTTTTATGCATAAATAGATGCATAAAGAATTTTTATATCAACATTAGAATTCTCTTTAATTCTATTTTTAATTTCTATGAGTATTTGATAGATGAATAAGTAAATACTCTGAGAGAGAAGTTTCTATCATTTAATATTCACTCGGATTGTAAAGAGAAAATTCAAGAAATCTATTGAAGTGGAAATATTCAAATAAATGAATAATTTATTTCTCATCAGAGTTCATGATTAATTTATAAATCAGTTAAGTGAATATTCAATGAATGAAATTTAGTAAAATAGTAACTAAAATATCATCCCTTTTGGAGAAAGATAGTTCATGAAAAATCTTATCAGACTCGAACCCTGACTAAGACCAAACTCTTCATCAATTTCGAGGAAAGAAGATGTGATCAGTTCAGGAAAACACACTCAAATCTCCCACCAAACCTAAAACTAAGTTTGAAACCCTTTGAATTGATCTGTGGACCAAGTTAAAGAATTTGAGGAATTCTGTTATGGAATTCAGAATTATGATCATGAAGTTTTGGGGATATTGATTTAAGATATACACATTGTATTCAAAAGAAAATCAAACTGAAAACTTACATAGAAACCCTCTTTTCTTAAAGAAGTGTCTTACGCCAAAATGCTAGAAGGAGCATTTGGTATGTGTTTTTCTAAGGAAAGTTTGGTTGGAACAGCTGGCGGGGAGTGTTCAAAGGACAGCTCACGCGGCAAAGCCTTGACTAGCCTCGGTACGGGTAAAATGGTGCGCTTCCAGTACGATGGACGAGGGCCGACGAAGCTGTCCCTGAGTGAAGTGCCAGGACACCTAAGGAAGATCCTAGAGGGTCCTGACTAGGCGATGCAAGGCCTCGCGGTGCCTAGGACACCCATGCGTATGTCGTGAAATATTGTCTGATGGACGAATGATTATTGTAATCTGTTACTGGATCTCGTTGTGCTGACCAGGTGGTCTTAACGGAGAGTCTAGAGTGATTTTGTTTTTTCAGAAACAAGGGACTGGATGGAATTTTTGAGTTATGATGTCTGTAAACCATAATTGTTTTGTCAATAGATTGTTTTATAAGTTAAAGTTTTAAAGAGGAGTGTGTGCATATCTGTATTCGAAAACAAAAGTTAAGAAAGGCATTTAATTATGGGTGGGTGAGTAATTGTCTGGTTCTACCGATTCCAGTGGTTGGGTGGTGGCTAACCCATGGGCCGGATGGGGTTAGGCTAGAATCAATGGAGTTTTAATAATGAAATTGAATAATAGGAATACGCTTAGAACTCGAGTAGTTAAATAAAAACCTGAAGACTTCTCTAATGATTAGATCAACGGCGGCTGTGCCTGATTCGGTTAGAAAAAAAGCGTTGATTTCTTCAAGTTAAGTCTGTTATAGTTTTTCTTCTTTCTGGTTTAATCAGGTGAAGGATAGTTTAGCTCTCTTGACCCCGTTAGAAAATTCGTTAAGAAAATTTTAAAAAAAGGTGGAATCGTCCCCGTTTTTCGGGCAAGGAAAATTTTCTCGGTTTCGGTTTCGGAATGACCACCCACCAGATTAGTCTCGTGTTCGGACATTCATGGGTGGGTGAGGCCCTGAGTGGGAAACCCTACCCCGCACAAGAGGAAGCTACTTTCACTGCTAAAATAAATATAACAACCGGGAATCTAGTGCGCGGAGGGGGCAATGGGATCTCACTAAATCCATTGATTAATGAAGCAAGAGAGAAGGTCATGAAGGATAGATTCTTTGGTCTATTGCTACCCAACTTATGCAGGAAAGCAAAACTCCTCAGGAGTTGAACCGAGTTCAGAGTACAGCCTGGATGAAGGAGTTATGTATTACAATAGTAGGCTATGCATTCCCAATGATGAGGGAACTAAGGGTCAAATTCTGAATGAAGCCCATGATAGCCTTCTAGCAAGACATCCAAGTTTCATCAAGATCTACATGTCTGTAAAGAAAAGCTTCTTTTGGCCTGGACTAAAAAAGAATGTACTTAATCATGTACGTCAATGCCTGATATGTCAAAAAGTCAAAGAAGAGAGAGTAAAAATGCATGGGAAGTTACATCCATTAGACATCACCCAGATGAACTGGGAATGTATCAGTATGGATTTTATTACTGGAGTACCTTTAGTGCAATTAGGTTACAACTCCATCTTCGTGATAGTTGACAGACTAACCAAAGTTTCCCATCTAATTCCAGTAAAAGAGACCTACACTGCAGTAGATGTGACCAGAGTGTTCCTCAAGGAAATCTTCAGATTGCATGGCCTACCCACAGGAGAATAGTAAGTGATTGAGATCCCAAATTCATGTTAAGATTCTGGATTGCATTCTTCGAAGCAGTAGGAACTTTCTTGGATCGCAGCACACCTTACCACCCTGAGATCGATGGTCAAACTGAAAGGGTGAACCAAGTAATCAAAGATATACTTCGGTCATGCTGTGCAGGGAACCCAAGAATTGGCTAAGCTATCTGCACCTAGTCGAGTTCACCTACAATGCCTCTTATCACTGAAGTATCTGGATGAGCCCTTTCAAAGCTTTGTAGTATGGACAAGACTGCCTAACACCATTAACTTGGTCCGACCCATTGATTAGGGTCAAGATGTCCTTGACGACATGGAGCAACAGATGCAGTCAATCCACAAAGATATAAAAGCTGCCTAGGATAGACAGAAACAGTATGAAGATAAGAAGAGGTCAGACAGAAAATTCGAAGAAGCAGATATGGTCTTCGTTCGAGTACGCTAGAAAAGAAGTTTTCTATCTCTTGGGAAGTACAAGAAGTTATCCCCCAGATACTATGGGCCATATCTGATTACAAAGAAAGTAGGTGACTTAGCCTATGAACTTCTTATGCCTCCTCATCTCAAGGTACATAATGTATTTCATGTCAGCCTACTTAAGAAGTATGTATCGAACCCGAATCATGTGCTTAATGATGAACTCTTAACTTCTTCAACCCAAGGGCTGATGGAACTCCAACCTAAAGAAATCCTTGATGTTCAAGAGAAGGTTCTCAAGAACAGAATTCTGAGAGAATTATTAATCAAATGGAAGTTCTATCCTTTTGAAGACGCCGCCTGGGAGAAAGAAGCCGAACTGATACGGGATTACCCCCAGTTTGTGAGATGAGGACATCTCACGTTTTTCAAGTGGGAGAGGATGTAAGATTCCTCCCCAACCCCTTAGATGTCTAATTTCTTCCCCTGTAAACAATCCCCTTTTCAGAGTAATAAAAGATCTTGTTTCCACCTGTTTTGGCCTAGAGAGAGAAAATATTCTAGAGAGAGATAATTCTGTTTTTAGATATCTTTGGATGGAAAAATATCCTTTCTTATTAAAAAAAAATTCCCTTGAAATAGAAGTTTAAAAAGAAATTCCTAAGGTGCAATAGAAATAAATTATAATCTGCTCAAAAGACCTTAGCCTAAGAGTCCAGATTTTTTAAAAATTTTGGATTAAGGTTTTGATACACCAATAAGATTAATCCAAATGTAGGGAGGAGATAACTGAAGAATAAAAGAAAACCCTCCCAAAAATGAGTAAATACTCACATAAGATGAAGAGTGGACTAAGGACTAAGGAAAACATTTAAAAATTTTAATTTTGACACCTCAGAGTGGGGATTTCCCCTCATGAAGGAGGTGCCTTTTTTCTCATCATTAGCCCCACTTTTAAATCAATTAAATGAGATATTTCATCTCTCCTCTCTCCTAATTCAAGTCTAGTTTCAAAAAGTGAGCTGAACTGATCTAAAAATGGTCAAAAATTGACCAAATTGATCTGAAAAATTCTAGAATCAGTTTGTTTGGTTTGAGGCTTACTTTTTCCTATAAATAGAACCCCCTCCCTTTGTAAAAGCTTAATGGTGTTTATGCACTGTTACTCTACTCCTACCTAGAGCCATTTACATTGAATTTTCTTGATAATTCAATTGTTTTTGGCTTAATCCTCTCCAAAGTAATTGGTGGCCACTCTTGCTCCAAACAAGAGTAGAACCCTCAATCCTTCAAGCCAAAGGAAAGCTTACAAGCTCCATATAAGCTTATTTTTCTAACTTGTTTAATTTTTAAATCTATAGTTTACTTGATTTTCTTATTTTATAGTTGATTGAAGTAAATTCTAATGCTATGCCTTGATGAAAAGGCCACACCCTTCTCTTCTTTACATTCTAGCCTTTCTTTATCCCCCCCAAAATGATTAACAAAAAGATTAATTAAACTTTTCTTATTGTTTACTCTCTTGATTTCTGAAAATTAAGTAGATTATAGTCGTATACAACTAGATTGGGTTAATTTAAGTTGAAACTAGAATGATAAAAATGAGAAATGGTCAGCCATACAAAGGAGGTTATGGCAAAATTTTCCAGAATTTTGTGGAAAAGAAAGTTTGTTTTTATGTTATTCCAAAAGAGTAATTTCCACGAATTGTGCATTCTAAAAGAAATATTCTAATTTACTTCATGTACATATTCACCTATGAATATGCATGGATATCACTGATATTAATTATTAAATTTAATTTCTATGCATAGAAAGATGCATAATGAAATTTTTTTTATTATAAAAGTGTTATTTCCATTGAATTTAATTTCTATGCATAGAAAAATGCATAATGGAAATCTTTATTATAATAAAAGTGTTATTTTCATTGAATTTAATTTCTATGCTACATAATTAAAATTTTTTATTATAAAAGTGTTATTTTCATTGAATTTAATATCTATGCATAGAAAGATGCATAATAAATTTTTTTTATTGTAAAAGTGTTATTTTTAATTTACTTTCTATGCATAGAAAGATGCATAATGGAAACTTGTTTTATTATAAAAGTGTTATTTTCATTGAATCTATGCATAGAAAGATGCTGGAAATTTTTTTATTATAAAAGTGTTATTTTCATTGAATTTAATTTCTATGCATAGAAAGATGCATAATGGAAATTATTTTTTATTATAAAAGTGTTATTTTCATTGAATTTAATTTCTATGCATAGAAAGATGCATAATGAAAATTATTTTTTATTATAAAAGTGTTATTTTCATTGAATTTAATTTCTATGCATAGAAAGATGCATAATGGAATTTTTTTAATTATAAAAGTGCTATTTTTATTGAATTTAATTTCTATGGATAGAAAGATGCAAAATGGAAATTTGTTTTATTATAAAAGTGTTATTTTCATTGAATTTAATTTCTATGCATAGAAAGATGCATAATGGAAGATTTTTTTAATTATAAAAGTGTTATTTTCATTAAATTGGATTTTTATGCATAGAAAGATGCATAAAGGAAGTTTTTATTACAAAAGTGTTATTCCTATTAAAATTGTTTCTGTGCATAAAGAAATTCTTTTTATTCTAAAAGTGTTATTCCCATTGAAGTGATGCATAAAGAATTTTTATATCAAAATTAGAATTCTCTTTAATTCTATGTTTAAATTCTATGAATATTTGATAAATGAATAAGTAAATACTCTAAGAGAGAAATTTCTATCCTTTTATATTCACACGGATTATAAAGAGAAAATTATTCCTCATCGAAATTCGTAATTAATTTAGAAATCAATTAAGTGAATATTCAATGAATGAAATTTAGCAAATTAATAACTGAATTATCAATCCTTTTTGAGAAATATAGTTCAAGAAAAACCTTATGAGACTCAAACCTTGAATCAAACAAGACCAAACTCTTTCATCAGTTTCGAGGAAAGAAGTTGTGACCAGTTTAAAAAACTGCACTCAAATCTCCCGCCAAATCTGAAACTAAGTTTCAGACCCTTCGAATTGATCTTTGGATCAAGGTTACAGAATTCGAGGAATTATGTTATGGAATTTAGCATTACAATTTTTTTCTTAATCTTCTAAATGTTTTTCACTTCTCAACCCCTCTCAAGCTTGAGAAGTATTCAATTGAATGGTTTTTCAATTCAAATGAAACTCTCTAATGAATTTTAATTATTGATCACATGAAGTTTACAATTATACTTAATTTAGGATGTTCTTTGTGTATATCTCTCTCTCCCCCAAAGAATGGTCATTCCTATGACCAATTCTCAATTCAAATGATGCTTCTCATAGAGCAGTTCCTAATTCTAAAATCAAACTCTATGCTAGTTAAGCTAGAGGCCAAAGAGATGGCTTTTTTATGCTTTAATGTTACAAAAAATATGGTAAACTTAGGAATTAAGTCCATAAATTGGATATTGGTCTAAATTATAGTTACTCTATCATAATCCTATTACTAAGTCTTATTCTTTTAGGAAATATTGAAAATTATCAGTACTAGAAGCGGAGCTATGGCAAAATTTTTAAAAATTAACACATAAATCTTTTTTATCCATAATGTGAAAAGAGAACTTCCTACCATATTCTAAGATTAGTCATCCTATGTTAAATGAATAATTCTCGTTATCCATGGAAAACTAATTTTTAATGTTTATGTATATATAGTTAATTAGAGAAAAAGACGAATTTTAGTAATTTCATTTTTATGATAAAAGAGGAATTCCCATGATAATGGAGATCCATGTATTCCCATGGAGAAAGAGAAAAGTTAGAATATTAAAATAATGGATATTTTATTTAAAAATTAAAGAAGAGTTTTAGATAAATTATTTTATGCATGAATAAATTAAATGATAAAAGAGAAATTCCCATCATATTTGGCATTCAATCATTTAAATGAAAAAAGTGGAATTCTTGTCATATTAGGATTAATGGATATTTTTATTTAATTTTTAAGAGAAATTTTAGTTAAAATTATTTTATGCACGTATAAATTTAAATGATGAAAGAGAAATTTTCATCATATTTAGAATTCAATCATTTAAATGGAAAAGAGGAGTTCTTGGTATATTTGGAATATTGAATATTTTTATTAAAGAAAAGAGAAATTTTAGATAAATTTATTTGATGATAAAAGAGGAATTTCCATGACATTTAGATTTCAAGCAATTAAATGTAAAAAGAGGAATTCCCATGATAATTGAGATCCAAGAAATTAAATGGAAAAAAGAGAAATTTTTAGTATAATTCAATTTATGAATATGTATCAAAAGTGAAAATATAGATAGAATTGATTTTTGTAGATCCCATGAGTTCTTTTATTCAAAAGAGGAATATTGAATATAATTCATTTGAGAAATTGAGAAAGAATATAGAAATAGTCGTCTCGAGAAAAAGAACCTTCATCTAAGACAAACAATTGGCAGAAATTTAGGAAAAGTCCTATTATCAAAGTAGGAAAAGCTACTAAATGTGATAGAATGTGAATGGATGTGATAAGATGTAACTGGGATGTGATAGGATGTAAATAGATGTGATAAGATAGAAATGGGATGCGATAGGATGTGAATGGATGTGATAAAATGTAAATGGGATATGATAGGATGTGAATGGATGTGATAAGATGTAAATGGGATGCAATAGGATGTGATAAGATATAAATGGGATGTGATAGGATGTGATAAGATGTAAATGGGATGCGATAGGATGTGATAGGATGTAAATGGGATGCGATAGGATGTGATAAGATGTGAATGGGATGCAATAGGATGTGATAAGATGTGAATGGGATGTAGATGTGATGAAAATGAATAAGGATGAGCTGTGAAGTAAATAGGATGTGATAAGATGTGAATGGGATGTGATAGGATGTGGATGTGATGAAAATGAATAAGAATGAGATGTGAAGTAAATGGATGTGGTTGTGTATGATGAGATGAGAACAAAATGAGAGGATATGTGAAAGGGTGAGATGGGAAGTAAATGGATGTGGATGTGTATGTGAAATAATGTGATGTGAATATATGTGGATGTGAAGTGATAGATGTGAATGTATGGATATATGTGGATAGTCGTGCATGTGAATGATTGGGTGGATGTGGATGAATGAGATGGGATGTGCATGAATAAGATATGATGTGGATGTGATGTAAAGTCGATGGAATGAATGAGACATCATCACTAAGTGAGAATCAAACAAGTTCTGATACATCACTCATTGCACCTCACAGGCCAATTAAGAAACTAGAGTCCACCCAACCCCCCCCCCCCCAACTTGAAAATTATCATCACATGACATATGCACTATACGAAAAGAAAGCTCAAACGAGCATCCTTAGCATTGTTGAGTGTCATACAGGATCACCGGCTGTGATTGAACCTCTTAATGTAAAATCTACCAAAATACAAAAATCGGAGGAGTATCTCTTTCCCTTTCAAGAGGAGTACATACTCTCTACAGATGAGTCATTAGAGAAGACAGATTGCACGAATGATGCGGTTTAAAAAGCATGTGAGGAATTCGATGAATCCCTTACAAAATTAAAGCACTCTCTCAAAATTAAAGCATAGCGTCTTTAAACGGAAACCATGCATTATACCAAGACATCAAGAGCTACATAGAACAGGACTGTAAGGATTCATAAGTTTCCAAATAGACCTCACTTAAAGTTGTCAAAGGACCGAGTGTGCCATTGTACACATTGGGAACTCTTCAAAAAACTGAGAGCCAAAAAGAGGATGAAAGTGAATGGGAATATGAAACCAACACGAGATCTGAAGCTGAAACAAAAACTAAAACATCCATGGTTCCACTTGAAGATTCTATCATGGTATGGTTAGATTTCCCTACGAGCAATGATGTTAAGTACAAATGAGCATTCATTAGCCCTTGAGCTATTCATAACATCATGACTATAGACACTTGGATGTTATTGGGACAACTTAAAATCATCCCTAAAGAAAATGGTATTGTAAGAGGTGCCAACGGACAAAATATTGAAGTTCCAGGTTGCTTTAGTTATGCTACTCAAACAATCGATGGAGATGTGGAATTGAGATTCCATGTTATCCTAGATTCCCTTGAGTATGATGTCATCCTTGGTGGAACTTGTGTATGTGACTCATTGTATTCAATTGATGAATCCATGTAAACAATCACCTTGAATACTCCTGCAAGCATTGTGCAGTTGCTATTACGGGAGGGAGAGACCTTGGAGGAGTTGGAACTTCCAACATAACTTACTCAGAATAACCCAAGAATTATGATTATATTAGAACTTTCCAATAAAATCACCACAATCCAGGCGCAACTTTATCCACAATGAGCACAATCTCATGACCTTCAAGTTATGGGATTGGTTAGATCAACCAGCACTCACAAATCATCCTGATATAATCCTATTCAAACAAGACTTGAACATGCCATGTATCTAGACTACTTTGAACACACAATGTATATTGAAACTAAGCCCCTTACTTGCAAGTTTTTGGTGGTTGAGTATGTGTTGGAAGTAGATTTGATCTTGGGGCATAAATGAACTATTGCTACCCAAGTGGCATTGTGCTTCGCTACTAGCGATAGTGTCATCATGATGGTAAACGACACAAACTTGACAATACCATACTGCTAAGAAGAGGATCCAACCCTAATGGATTTCTATGATGCTAAGAAAGATGCATAATGGAAATTGTTTTTATTATAAAAGTGTTATTTTCATTGAATTTAATTTCTATGCATAAAAAGATGCATAATGGAAATGTTTTTATTATAAAAGTGTTATTTTCATTGAATTTAATTTCTATGCATAGAAAGATGCATAATGAAAATTTTTTAATTATAAAAGTACTATTTTCATTGAATTTAATTTCTATGCATAGAAAGATGTATAATAGAAATTCTTTTTATTATAGAAGTGTTGTTTTCATTAAATTTGATTTTTATGCATAGAAAGATGCATAAAGGAAGTTTTTATTACAAAAGTGTTATTCCTATTAAAATTGATTTTATGCATAAATACATGCATAGAGAAATTCTTTTTATTTTAAAAGTGTTATTCCCATTGAAGTTGATTTTCATGCATAAATAGATGCATAAAGAATTTTTATATCAAATATAGAATTGTCTTTAATTCTATGTTTAAATTCTATGAGTATTTGACAAATGAATAAGTAAATACTCTAAGAGAGAAATTTCTATCGTTTTATATTCACACAGATTGTAAAGAGAAAATTCAGGAAATCTATCGAGATCAAAATATTCAAATAAATGATTAACTTATTCCTCATCAAAATTCGTAATTAATTTAGAAATCGGTTAAGTGAATATTCAATGCATGAAATTCAACAAATTATAATAACTGAATTATCAATCCTTTTTGAGAAAGATAGTTCAGGAAAAATCTTATCAGACTCGAACCTTGAATCAGACTATGACCAAGACCAAACTCTTTTGTCAATTTTTCGAGGAAAGAAGATGTGAACAGTTTAGAAAAATACACTCAAATCTCTTGCCAAATCCGAAACTTCTATCTGGTTTAATCAGGTGAAGGATAGTTTAGCCTCTTGACCCCGTTAGAAAATTTGTTAAGAAAATAAAAAAGGTGAAATCGAGCCCGTTTTTCGGGCAAGGAAAATTTTTCCGATTTTGGTTTCGGTTTCAGAATGACCACCAGAATAGTCTCGTGTCCGGACATTCAAGGGCGAGGCCCTGAAAGCCCCTCTACATGACCTACCATTTGCATCAATGACCGACTCCGATAAAGCATCTACCCCATCAACTCCATCCTCACCAACAAAGTCCAATGCCAAAACCTCCTAATCAACAGCTATCCCTAAAGAAGTTCCCCAAGCGCAACCATCTATCTCTAAAAGGGAACTCAAGGGAGAATCTCAAGAGGAAATGTCTCTTCATCGATCAACCTCACCAAAGGAGATATCTGCATGCTGAAATGCCTCGTCATCAATAGCCACTCCACAAGAGACTCAAGCCTCATCGTCAACAACGCCCATGAGTCACAAACCCGCAACCTTAATGCCAACCAAAGTGAAGGAGGACCCCAACCCTTCCACTTCATCCAAAAAGAAAACTCCACCAAGACAGCCAAGATCAAGATATCTTAATGGTATCAAAATGTGGGTGGAAAAGAAGCTACTTGTAGCTCAAGGATACTACAAAGGCGCCAATCCAATTTGGGAGCTTCAACAATCAAAGCCTCTTCCTCAATGCAAAACTAAATGGCCAAGGAAGACTAAAAGTACGCCACAACATCGTCCACAAAAGCCTATGCGAGTTACTCAAAGAACTCCGAGAACTCAACAAGTGTGGGTACCAAAAACATTACTACAACACAAGGGTACTACCAAGGTAATACCAAAGCTTAGATTCCCAAGTGCATCAAAAAATTCCCTAAGCCTACATAAAGAAATAAACTTCAGCACCAAAAACATCAGCCACCAATTCATAATGTTCATCAAAGATGGGTTCCTGTGCACACGCTTCAGGAAGAAGGGTATTATGATGGTAATCCCATCATATGATTGCCAAGATCGAACAAAGGGAAGAACGCTTCACCAACACCTTCAATCCCAACATCTTCACCTAAAGTTCAACAAGAATGGAGGCCCAAGCAACACAAAGCAAACGACTCAACCTCTCTCATGCATTCAACACCTACACAAGAGCTTGTGTGTTCCGTCAACCCCAATGGCAACCAACCATTATCTATACCTACCACCTCAACAACATTTGAGCTACAAATTCAAGAATTAATTCCCACCTCTACAATGAAGACTTATAAGCACATCAAGGAAAAACTAACAGTGCTCTTTTCACTCCTCTAGATGAGAAGAATGAGTGTAGAAGCTACCCAGCATAAGAACCTATTCTCTAAAAAATGAGAGTAGCCACAAGAACTTGTTGCTTGCAAGATGGTTTTTTTTTAAGAAAGAAAAAAAATGAAAATAAAGAAAGAAATAAAAGGACACAAACACAAGGGAGTCACACAAAGGGCCTACCTAAAATAGGATAGAATATCACAAGAAACTCCCAACAATCTTTAATAACCAATATATTTTGGTTAAGCTTATGGCTTACTATTCTTTTGGCTAAGTTGTTAAGGTGGCAGTTGCTCCATGAATACATATCCATATCATGCACTAGAGAACATTTGCACCAAAACATCATCTCATCGAAAACCTTCCAAGTACAAATCTCTGTATGGGGGGGGGGGGCATGGTGGGCAAAACCTCATCAATGGTACAACCCATCACCTGGAATTTTCCTTCAAATTTCAAATCTCTCCAAACAAAAATTTAAATCTTCACAACACATCAATATCTAATCCATAGTGAAGATAGCTAAATTTGCTTCGCAAGTTAACGTTATTCTTTCATACCTCACCAACAGGTGGCTACTTAAACAAGCAACAACTCAATAGGAGTCTATTTGACTCAATTCTTGTACTTCATGTATATCTACTTCATAGAGCAGCTAAATATACATAAAAGCATAAAAATCACATGGGAAGAAGCATGTAGGAATAGGTCCTAATCAACAACGATTGACAACCATCTTGCCACAAAAAGGGACATCATTGAAAGCCAAAATCTTCAAGGGATGAATGTCACTTCAATGAATCAGATGAGGAACTGAGAAATACAATGTCATTCTAATGATTATATATCTATGTTTCTCTCGATCCTTCATTCTCTTCTCCCCTATAATTAACATATCTTAGTTTCAAACCTAACACATCAAATGTAACTTTGCTTATGATTGCCCAAAAAAAGTGAGCAAAAAATATAACCCACATAAAAACATGCTCACAAAAATATAAAAATGCAATCATACGGAAAAACCTCCCACCACCCCCACCTGTTAGGAATTGTTGCTAATCCACTAACTAACCTTTTCATTTATTAACTTACCTTTCTTATTCCTTTGAGAGGAATAAAGACCATTGAACGTCACTCAACATCAAAAGCCATCAACAAAGCTTGCCATTTCTCCCCACACAAAGGTCTTCAACGTGATTACGAGGACGCGATCAACATTAGGAAGGGAGGAGTGTTAACCCATTACTAGGGTTAACAAGAGCTACTACCATTATTACACATCAATGATTCAAGGTAGATACACCAAAAGGTCATACATTCAAGATATGAAGCAATGGTTTCCAAATCCACAACTTGGACAGGCGCCCGTAAGGTTTTGATGGAATACTTTTGGCAATTCCTGCTTCAAGAGCGTATGTAGTAAGTTAGGATGAAGTCCCAAGTGATGTAATTCATGGACATATTAAGAGAGTGGTCATTGTAATAGGCCTCTTATGCACCTAATGTGCCCGTCCGGCACCACAGTTTAAGTGAGTGTGAACACTTATGGCCATGTATATAAGTGAATATCTCTCATAATAAGTGAATATCTCTCATAATACAAAGAACTCTCCCATTGTGCAATAGAGTCTTGCTCTTGCTAATCCTCTTTCTAATCTCTCTGTCTAATGCATGCTAGTGAGTGTGTGAGTGAACTGAGGTGGGAGGAGGGATGAGTATACGTAGTGCAATGCGGCGATGTGACAACGCTCACGGTGGAGGGTGCGGTGGAATTACTTCTCATGGGTTGTAGAGCTTGGAGACCTCAAGGATTATGAGCTCGGCCATTGGAAAGATCCTCATGACAGTTGTGGTTAACCAGCTAATCTCTTATTGGATGTGTTTCAAGGGGTTGGGTGAGCCATAACATTTTTGGCGCCGCTGTGTCGGGGAATCATCCCTTAACGTTTTCCATCGTTTTCCTCTAATCTGCCCATTGTCTTGATTAATGGTTTCCTGTAAAAAAGATGTGGTTTTGATGGTGATTTGTGTGTGATTGGGTGAAGAGTATCTCTCTTTTTTATTTTGTAAAGAATGCATTTTGTGCTTAATTTTTAGCTTAAATTGTTGTTTTTGTTGTTCTTAATTTGGTTTTAAATGTTCCTAGGTCTTGCACATAGAGCGTATTAGGATTTTTTTGCTTCCATTGCATCAAAAAATGCAATAGAATGCAATTTTTAGTAGATTTTAGCTCTCTTTAGAGTTAAACATTGAGCTAAAATCATTAATTTTTATTTGATTTGTATGTTTTTTGTTTGATTTATATGCATTGGAGTGTTACCAAGCATTAGGAGTAACTTAATCATTTAAAAAACTCTTAAAAACCCTTAAATCTACTAATCTTTTTTAATTGAATAGTTTTTACCATTAAGGGGTGATTAATCCAGTTCAAGAGACAATAAAGAGATAAGCCCTATTTTTTTGTATTTGTTAATGCAATCTCTATGTTTATTTCACCCTTGGGTTCCGGGTTTAGGTTTAGCTTAGTGCATAAAGCTTAATGCATAGAGCTTTATGCATAAGGCTTAATGGAGGCTTAAAGATTATGCATAAAGCTTATGTATGCTTTAAGATTTTGCCTAATCTAGGATTTGAGAGTTACCAATTTTTTCTCTTGTATGCTCTTTTGAGTGCTTAACTAGTTATATTAATTGTAAGATTGCTCCCTCCAACTTTTGAGGTGTGCGGGTATAAGAACCTCCCCTTCTGATCTTATAATCATTCCCCTCTCTAAAATAAAATAAAGATCCTATTTTACCTTGTTTTGGCCTGAAGAGAGAAAATGTCTAGAGGGAGGTAATTCAAAATTGAGATATTTTAGGATATAAAAATCCTCCTAGTGTCTAAAATGGTTTCTCCTAAAACAGAAATTCAAAAAGAACTTTCCAATGTACAATTGGAATTAATTGAAAATAGGTATAAAGGACCTTAGCCTAAGGGTCCAGATTTTCAAAAAAAAATTATTTTATGGTCCAATTAAGGTTCCTATGGACCAATAAGATTAATCCAAATGTAGGGAGGAGATAAATTGAGGAATAAAAGAAAAACCCCTTAAAATGAGTAAATGCTCACATAAGATGAAGAGTTGATTGAGTACAAATGCCAGGGAGTGGTCATTGAAACGGATGTACAACAAGCTTGGCTAGGCAACTTGGTGAGGAAATGATGCATTTTTGACACCTCAGTGTGGGGATCTCCCCTCGTGAAGGAGGCACATATTTCACATGTGTGGAGGAGTTTTAAAATAAAAAATAATGAGATATTTTTATCTCTCCTCTCTCCTGTTTCAACTAGATCCAAAAAGTAAGCTAAACTGACCCAAAAATGGTCAAAAATTGACCAAACTGATCTGGAAAGTTTTAGAATCTGTTTGCTTGGTTAGAGGCTTACTTTTTCCTATAAATAGAAGCCTCCCCCTTTGTAAAAGCTTAATGGTGTTTATGCACTATTACTCTGCTCCTGTCTTGAGCCATTTACATTGAATTTTTTACTCTGCTCCTATCTTGAGCCATTTACATTGAATTTTTTAATAATTCAATTATTTTTTGCCTAATCCTCTCCAAACTGAATTGGTGGCTACTCTTGCTTCAAACAAGAGTAGAACCCTCAATCCCTTAAGCCAAAGGAGAGCTTACAAGCTCTATGTAAGTTAATTTTCTTACTTGTTTAACTTTAAATCTATGGTTTTCTTGATTTTTATGTTTTACAGTAAATTGAATTAAATTCAAATGCTATGCCTTGATGAAAAGGCCACTCCCCTTCTCTTCTTTACATTCCATCCTTTCTTAATCCTAGAGAGATTAACTAAAGGATTAATTAAACTCTTCTTATTGTTTACTCTTTTGAACTTAGAAAATTGTGTAGATTAGAGTTCTATGAATCTAATTTGGGTTAATTTAAGTCAATTAAACTCTTCTTATTATTTACTCTTTTGAACTTAGAAAATTGTGTAGATTAGAGTTCTATGAATCTATGAATCTAATTTGGGTTAATTTAAGTCAATTAAAGAATGATAAAATGGAGAAATGGTTAGCCATACAAAGGAGGTTATGGTAAAATTTTCCAGAATTTTGTGGAAAGGAAAGTTTGTTTTTATGTTATTCCAAAAGAGTAATTCCCACCATTTTTGCATCTAAAAGAAGTATTCTGATTACTCCATGTACATATTCACCTATGAATATGCACAGATATCACTGATATTAATTATTAAAATTGATTTTTATGCATAGAGAGATGCATAAAGGAATTATTTTTATTTCAAAAGTGTTATTCTCATTAAAATTGATTTTTATGCATAGAGAGATGCATAAAGGAATTATTTTTATTTCAAAAGTGTTATTCTCATTAAAATTGATTTTTATGCATAGAGAGATGCATAAAGGAATTATTTTTATTTCAAAAGTGTTATTCTCATTAAAATTGATTTTGATGCATAGAGAGATGCATAAAGGAATTATTTTTATTTCAAAAGTGTTATTCTCATTAAAATTGACTTTTATGCATAGAGAGATGCATAAAGCATTCCTGGACTTTTTCAGAGTCAGCATATGATCGCCTTTGCCTTCGAACATCTCATTAACTCTGCTACAACAACCCGAGAAAGTAGAGTGAGGCTCGCTCGTCACTTTGAGGATCTATACTTCCCTAATCCTGTAGAGCGATGTCAACACATGTGGTTCTCTGGAGGGCGATGTATTAATGTCAATACCAATCAGCTTCAAAGACTCAGGCAGAATATCTCTCTAGCCATGATCTTGATAAGGCTAGGAGTTGTTCATTATGTCCAACTCTTTAATCATTTGCCCCAAAATTTTAGAAATTCTTGTCGAATTTTCAGACTTCTAAGTCGCTTTATTCCTTGAAGTAGAATTACAGCACCCTTATTAGTGATGGATTGTGTATATCATAGCATGTCTCCATTGCAGTATTGCCTTTATATGTGTACGCGATTGAGGCAGTGACTTTTGGAGTCGAGATGCTCTATGTATATATCAAAAACTTTTGATAATAAATGACGTTTTGCAAAAGATTCCAAATTGTTTTCGTGGTTGTGAATATCAGTTAATAAAATTATCAAAGTGAATCTTGTTTTTAAGAATTATAATGGAATAATTATTGTTTAAGAAATAAATCTCAAAAATTAAATAATCATAAATCCGATGACAAAGTTAAGTTGACAAAAATCTCGTTTTGTCAGAATCATGAAGCACACAGCCCATGCTAGGCAGCCGGACCCTCTTACCAATGATGAAGAGTTAGATCCGGACGTTCGTAAAGCTTTGCACCCATCCCAACCTGGTCCATTAAAGGGTGAAGGGGAACAGTTAGGAGAAATAGTGGAAAAATGGATTGAGGCTATGGAAGAGTACTTTGATGTAACTGGTTACAATGAGAGGAGTAAGTTTGCTCTTGCCAGATTAAAGATTGTGGAAACGGCCATGGTCGCATGGAGGAACCATTGTGAGACAAACCGTCTCGACAGAAATACCCAGACCTGGTCAGATCTTAAAGCATACCTCAAGAAAAGGTTCTGTCCTCCGGGCTTCCTGGAAACCAAAATGAATGAGTTCTTGGAATTGAAGCAAGATAGCCAAACAATTGAAGAGTACCATCAGGCATTTGCCCTTCTCCTCAAATATTCTCCTCTTTTGGATGAAGAGCAGGTGATGGCCAGATTCATTTGAGGAATGAAGGAGCCATTAGACACTTTAGTAAAAAATGCCAAACCAGTCTCAATGGAAGAGGCTATCAGAATGGCAAAGGATTTTGCCAAGGCATTTGTTGTCAAGGTTCCGCCAAAGCCTGCACCCTCAAACTTTAAAAGGTTCCAAACCCTAGGAAGTGCTTCAAACTTTCCACCCCCAAAGAGGCAGCAAGGCCCCAGTCATTAGAAGGCCCCAGTCAGAATCAAGATGATGCTAGTTGGCAGATTCAGAAGTGAAGGAAGACCCTTCCCTCAGAACACTTTCTCAGGAGCCCCACCTTTTTCAAGGACTCAGAGGAGGGAGGAGCTTAGAAGTGAGAACAGATGTTTTGGATGTTATGGTTTCCAACACCAGCTTAAAGACTGCCCGACTCCTGCCATGTCAAGAGGACAGGGAAGTCAAGGACCTAGAATGCAGAAACCAGCCCCTTCCTCTATCAGTTAAATCAAGGTCCATCTTGTCAAAATCAGGGCAGTCCCAAGAGGAATCCAGCTCAGCCATCTGTCTCTATACATAGTAATCTCAAAACTCCCTGGGATAACCAAAGAGAGAGAGTTTCGCCCCAGTCTGCAGCAGCCAGAGCAGTTATAATAGCAGAAGTAGTGGAAGAGGAAAGAGGCCAGATTTATGCCGCAATTGAAAACCACTGGCCAAATCGTCAATTCTCTGTCATCCATAATCCAGCTGAGTATAAGGGTAAGTCATTCAAACTTTTGATTGATTTAGGTACTAGTACTCATTTATTTATTTCCCCTGGATGCTTAGTCTTAGATCAGAAAGCAGGGAAACTTATGTAAATTGAATTGGCTAGTGGGAAGATCCTTTTCACTCACCATGAGACAGATCATATTCAATTCAATCTAGATGGAAATGTAACTGACTGTCAGTTTCGAGTCCTACCTTTGGGAGTTTTTGGTCGACAGGATCCTTGGAATGGATTGGCTCCACAAAAATCAACCTAACATTCACTGTCATAATGGCACCATTTCCTTCCATGACCTTCACAGAAACAAAGTTCAAGGAACTAGAATTTTAGGATCCCCAAGTTTGCAATTAGTAAAAGCTTCCAAGTTACTGAAAGGACTTAGAAAGAAACAGCTCATTTATGTTGTCAAAATGAATCCTGTAGACACAAAGTTAAAGGCTAAAGAACCAGAATGGTTAAGTGAATATGATGATTTATTCCCAGCAGAGCTAATAGAGATGCCTCCAATTTGGAAAGTATATTATGTGATAGAATTGACCCTCGGAGCTCAGCCATTAGCCTAGCGCATGTATAGAATGCCAGTGCCTGAAGCCATTGAACTCAAGGAATAGCTTAGGCAGCTGTTAGAACAAGGGTTTGTAGGACCCAGTGTTTCACCTTAGGGAGTGCCAGTTCTCTTTCAGAAAAAGAAAGATGGAACGCTAAGACTCTGTGTGGATTATAGAGGTCTCAATCAGCTAACAATTAAGAATAAGTATCCTATCCCCATAATTGATGAGCTTTTGGATAGGCTAAGTGGAGCCCAGATCTTCACAAAGATAGATCTCAAATCAGGGTATTATCATATTAGGATTAATGAGCAAGATATCCCAAAGACAGCCATTAATACTTGGTATGGGCACTATGAATTTACAGTCATGCCGTTTGGATTGACAAATGCCCCAGCTACATTCAATCGCCTAATGCAAGACATTCAATCGCCTAATGCAAGACATTCAATCGCCTAATGCAAGACATTCTCAGAGAATACTTGGATGATTTTGTTCTTGTTTTCTTTGATGATATTCTGATTTACTCAAAGAATGCAACTAACCATGAAGCTCACGTCCGAAAAGTTCTTGAGATTCTAAGGAAGCACCAACTCTTTGCAAAAAAGAGCAAATTCACTTTCTCTGCCGACCATGTTGAATACTTGGGCTTTCTAGTATCCAAAGACAGAATTTCTCCAAACTGCAAAAGTCCACACAGTCATAGATTGGCCTGAACCAAAGAGAGTGAAAGAAGTCAGAGGATTCTTGGGACTAACTGGTTGGTATAAATTTTTTATACCTAAGTATGCTCTCATAGCTTCCCCCCTGACTAATCTTCTCAAAAAGAATATCCCGTTCCAATGGTCTGCCAGGTGTTAGAGTGCTTTTGATAAGCTGAAGACCGCCTTGGTAACCAATCCGGTTCTAAAATTGTTAGATTTCTCTCTACCCTTTGAGGTAGTAATTGATGCCAGTGGTTTTGACCTGGGAGGTGCACTCATGCAAGAAGGTCATGCAGTGGCCTATGAATCTCGAAAACTCAGAACGCATGAGAGAAATTATGCTGTCCAGGACCTAGAGATACTTTCAGTAGTATATGCCTTGAAGTTGTGGAGACATTACCTACTGGGTCAAAGGTTCACTTTGATGACAGATCATTAGAGCTTAAAGTGGATCTTCACTGAGAAGGATGTCAACATGTGCCAAAGAAGGTGGATGCAGACCCTGCATGAATTTGATTTTGAAATCAAGTACTGCCCAGGCAAAGAAAATGTGGTAGTAGATGCCCTTAGTAGAAAAGCCTCCTTGCTTGCAATTACAGTGGTGTCAAATCCATTGATTAATGAGGCAAGAGAGAAGATCATGCAGGATAGATTCTTTGGCCCTATTGCTACCCTACTTATGCAGGAAAGCAAAACTCCTCAAGAGTTGAACCGAGTTCAAGGGTACACCCTCGATGATGGAATTATGTATTATAATAGCAGGCTATGCATTCCCAATGATGAGGGAACTAAAGGTCAAATTTTGAATGATGCCCATGACAGCCTTACTGCAGGACATCCAGGTTTCATCAAAACCTACATGTCTATAAAGAAAAGCTTCTTTTGGCCTGGACTAAAAAAGGATGTACTTAATCATGTACGTCAATGCCTAAATTGTCAGAAAGTTAAAGCAGAAAGAGTAAAAATGCATGGGAAGTTACATCCATTAGACATCCCCCAGATGAAGTGGGAATGTATCAGTATGGATTTTATTACTAGACTACCTTCAGTGTAATCAGGTTACAACTCCATCTTCATGGTAGTTGATAGACTAACCAAAGTTGCCCATCTGATTCCAGAAAAAGAAACCTACACTGCAGTGGATGTGGCCAGAGTGTTCCTCAAGGAAATCTTTAGATTGCATGGCCTACCCAGGAGAATAGTAAGTGATCGAGATCCCAAGTTTATGTCAAGATTTTGGACTGCATTTTTCAAAGCAGTAGGAACTTTCTTGGATCTCAGCACAGCTTACCACCCCGAGATCGATGGTCAAACAGAAAGGGTGAACCACGTAATCAAAGATATACTTCGGTCATGCTGTGGCAGGGAACCCAAGAAGTGGCTAAGCTATCTGCACCTAGTCGAGTTCGCCTACAATGCCTCTTATCATCGAAGCATCGGGGTGAGTTCTTTCAAAGCTCTGTATATGGACAAGACTGCCTAACACCATTAACTTGGTCTGACCCATTGATTAGGGTCGAGATGTCCAAATAGATGCTTGACGACATGGAGCAGCAGATGTAGTCAATCCGCAAAGATTTAAGAGCTGCCCAGGATAGACAGAAGCAGTATCCAAATAGATGCTTGACGACATGGAGCAGCAGATGCAATCAATCCGCAAAGATTTAAGAGCTGCCCAGGATAGACAGAAGCAGTATGCAGATAAGAAGAGGCGCCAGACAAAAAGTTCGAAGAAGCAGGTATGGTCTTCATTCGTGTACGTCCCAAAAGAAGTTCTCTATCTCTTGGGAAGTACAAGAAGTTATCCCCCAGATACTGTGGGCCATATCTGATTACAAAGAAAGTAGGTGACTTAGCCTATGAACTTCTTTTGCCTCCTTATCTCAAAGTACATAATGTATTTCATGTCAGCCTACTTAAGAAGTATCATTAAGAAAAGAGGGAACTCATTTTGGGGCCCTGTAAGAAATTCATGATTTTTTTATTTTTCTTCACCCAAAATCAACAAAAATATTAAAGCAAGTACATGCAACTACAGAGATTCGCGAAAAAATGTGATTTGGTGTCAGTCTAGCAGAGCAGGTGATTCGGACATCGCCGACGTGTCTGGAGCGGTCCAAAACCCCCAAAACGACACCGGAAGCGCTGAAAACGGGCGTCCGGAGGCCCGAAAAAGGCCGGAAAGGGCCAGGAAGATTCCTCGGGAAAAGCGATGCTAGACTGAAAGGGCCGGCCACGAAGATTTGCCAAGAAAAGCGATGCCAGACACCAAATCGCTTTTCTCGGCGAATCTTCCTGGCCAGAAAGGGCCGGCCAGGAAGATTCGCCGGGAAAAGCGATGCCAGACACCAAATCGCTTTTTCCGGCGAATCTTCCTGGGCCGGCCCTTTCCGGCCTTTTTCGAGCCTTCGGATGCCCGTTTTCAGCGCTTTCGATGTCGTTTTGGGGGTTCTGGACCGCTCCGAACGTGCTGACGATGTCCGAATCACCAAATTTTGTATTGCAAATCCTGCACCGAAGATGACAATATCAATTATAATAAATGAAAAAGATATCTTCATTCAATGCAAACTCGCCGTTCTCTATCTGAATATGACTTTTATTCTTTTTTCCTCCTATTTATTATTTCCTCCAACGTTACGTTGGCCCTCCATTGATTGGTTGAGGGCTATTTTTCCTAAACCCTAAAAGGCCCCAAAATGAGTTCCTATTTTTCCTAATGGTACCGAGCCCAAATCAAGTAGGTTACTTAGCCTATGAACTTCTTCTGCCTCCTCATCTCAAAGTACATAATGTATTTCATGTCAGCCTACTTAAGAAGTATGTACTGAGCCCAAATCATGTGCTTAATGAACTCTTAACTTCTTCAACCCAAGGGCTGATGGAACTCCAACCTGAAGAAATCCTTGATGTTCGAGAGAAGGTTCTCACGAACAGAATTCTGAGGGAATTATTAGTCAAATGGAAGTTCTCTCCTTTTGAAGATGCCACCTGGGAGAAAGAAGCCGAATTGATGCGGGATTACCCCCAGTTTGCGAGATGAGGGAATCTCAAGTTTTTCAAGTGGAAGAGAATGTAAGATTCCTCCCCTGGCCCCCCAAGATTTCCAGTATCTTCCCCTATAATCAATCCCCTTTTCAAAATAATAAAAGATCTTGTTTCTAACTGTGTAAGATCCCCCACCGCGCAACGGATTCGGGGTGCTAGCAGCGAAAGTAGCACTTCTTTCACGGGGCAGGGTCCCACACTCGGGGCCTCGGATATCTAGATAAGAAACTAATCTATCGGTTTTTCCAAAACCGAACCCGAAAAAACTTCCTTTCCCCGGAAAGCACGGGCGATTCCACCAGGATAACTTTTCCCTAATGTAGTCAAAAGCCTTAACTAACTGAGCTCATCTGACCGAACCCATAAGTCCCATAGTCAGATCAGGGAAAAAGACTGTACTTGGATCATAGAGATCAATGCTTTTTTCCTCATTGAGAGGCACAGCCGTTGAGATTTTCCATAGAACAATTTTTGTCCGGAATTTACTTCATCTATCGAACTAAACAGAAATTGAGTCTCGATTTACGGATCCATCAGTCTAGTCTAACCCCATCCAGTCCCATGGGTTAGCCAACCACCCAACCACTGTAGTGATGGGATCCAATTAGGAATTTGGTTAGGTTTTGTCCCGAGTACCATGGAAAAGAGTTCCCAGGCCCCCTAGCCGGATGTTCATGCAAACATAAAACTAGTCACACCACTTACACACCCAATATGAAATTGCCTTTTTCTCAGCATCAACTATCTTTAAAACAATCCTTTAAAGAAACCATTGTGTCACTGATCACAATCCTCAAAATCTCTAGTTGAATCCTTATTTCCAATCATTCTTTCATCGGTGTACTTATGGCATCATTGGCAACCAGAACGCTCACCACCTATTCACTCAGGGGCCTTTTCGATAGTTCCTAGCTCATAGTAACCGATAATATATTCACATAACAAAATGGAATCTCCGTGGAAGATCAACCAACAGATCCATATAAAAGAGTCATGGACTCATCCGTTGAGGACTAGCAAGGTCAATCAACCAGATCCACACCCAAATTCAGAAAACAACTCTTACTCCTTGATCCAATATCTTCCACGACACACGTGTGGGTATCTTCGGTGACCCAGAGCCCGAGCACCGTATGGTCAGCACCCTCTAGGATCCTTTGCAGGTCACCTAGCGCTTCACTCATAGGCCACCTCCTTGGTCCCTCATCCACTGTACCGGAAGCTCACCATTTAAATCAAACCGAGGCTGGTCAAGACCTCAGTCGACCATGCTACGCGAGACATCCTCCGTTGACTCTCTGTCAGCTCTTGCAACTTTATCAGTTAGGTCTGCACGACCTTAATCACAAGACGGTCAAAATGCTTCCCCAGTATTTTTGACATAAAACAGTCATTTACAAACAAGTCACAAATACAGTTTCTATAATGGACTCTCGTCTTTTCACATTATCCTTCATCAGTCCACATTACTTATTCCACATTCCATTCATATATGTACTCATTCTCATCCAATCACATCATTTTCCATCTCATCAAATCAGATTCATTCACATCACATATCATTTATTCACATCCCAATTCACATGTCATCACATCTCATCCATTCACTCATATTTCGATGTCACATCATTTCACATACACATTCGCATTCTTTATTCCACATACACATCCACATCCATACTTCCACTTCCACATCCGCATTCATACATACATATCCATACATCCACATCCACTTCATACATCCATATCCACATCCACATCCACATCCACATCCATACATCCGTTTTCACATCCACATCCCCATTCACATTCATACATCCACACATCCACATCCACATTCATACATTCACTTCCACATCCGCATTCATACATACATATCCTTATTCACATCCATACATCCACATCCACATTCATACATCCATATCCATATCCACATCCATGCATCCACATCCACATCATCCATTCATCCATCTACATCAACCCACATCATTCACACATCGAACCATATCGTCCATCAATCTACATTAATCCACATCATTCACACATCGAACCATATCGTCCATCAATCTACATTAATCTACATCATTCTCACATCAAACCACATCATCCATTCACATCCTAATTCACAGGACATCACATCCATTCATCCATTTTCATTTATCTGATTCATATATCACTTCCATCCATCCATTTACATCTATCTGATTCTTATCACATCTCATCACATCTATTTATAGAATGTAAGAGAATTCTAATTTTTTGATATAAAGATTCTTTACGCTTCTAATTAGGCATAAAGACAACTTTACTAGGAATAACACTTTTATAAAAATCCTTTTATGCATCTATTTATGCATAAATTCAATTTTAAGAAAAATAACCTTTTCGAATTAAAAATAAACCTTTTATGCATTTTACTATGCATAAATTCAATTTTGATGAGAATAACACTTTCAAAATAAAAATAAATCTTTTATGTGTCTATCTATGCATAAATTCAATTTCAATGAAAATAATACTTTGGAAATACAAAAAAAAATCCTTTTATGCATCTATCTATGCATAAATTTGAAATTGATAAGAATAACTCTTTTGGAATAAAAATAAAATTCTTCATGCATCTATTTATGCATAAAATCAAATTTGATGAAAATAACTCTTTTGAATTAAAATAAAATTCTTTATGCATCTTTCTATGCATGAAATCGAAATTGATAAGAATAACTCTTTTGTAATAAAAATAAAATTCTTTATGCATCTATTTATGCATAAAATTAAAATTGATGAAAATAACTCTTTTGAAATAAAAATAGATTTCTTTATGCATCTTTCTATGCATAAAATCAAAATTGATAAGAATAACTCTTTTGTAATAAAAATAAAATTCTTTATGCATCTATTTATGCATAAAATCAAAATTGATGAAAATAACTCTTTTGAAATAAAAATAGATTTCTTTATGCATCTTTCTATGCATAAAATCAAAATTGATGAGAATAACACTTTTGGATTAAAATAAACTCTTTATGCATCTTTCCATGCATAAATCTAGTTTAGTAGGAATTACACTTTTAGAATAAAAGAATTTCTCTTATGCATCTTCCCATGCATAAAAACTAAATCCAATGAAAAATAATTCTTTTAAAATAAAAACTTTCTTTTATGCATCTATTTATGGATAAATTCAATTTTGATGAAAGTCACACTTTTATAATAAAACCATTTCTTTTATGCATCTAATTTATGCATAAAATCCATTTACGATGAAAATCACACTTTAAAAAAATATCTTTTATGCATATGTTTATGCATACAAATCATTTGAAAATCACCCTTTTAATATAAAAGAATTTCTTTTATGCATCCATTTATGCATAAAAATCACTCTTTTAATATAAAAATTTATCTTTTATGCATATGTTTATGATGAAAACCACTCTTTTAATATAAAAGAATTTCTTTTATGCATCCATTTATGAATATAAATCATTTATGATGAAAAATCACTCTTTTAATATAAAAATTTATCTTTTATGCATATGTTTATGAATACAAATCATTTATGATGAAAACCACTCTTTTAATATAAAAGAATTTCTTTTATGCATCCATTTATGCATAAAAATCATTTATGATAAAAATAAGACTTTTATAATCAAAATAACAATTTCAATATGCTCCCTTCTATGCATAGAATTTAATTCTAAAGTAGTATTACTTTTTTAATAAAATATTTTTAGTATGCATTTATCTATACCTAGGATGAAAAATAACACTTTAAGAATACATATACGATGGGAATTAATCTTTTTGAATTAAAAAAAACTTATTTTCCACAATTTTAGAAAATTTTGCCATAACCTCCTTTGTATGGCTGACCATTTTTCAATTTTTAACTCTCTAAAATTAATTAGAAGTTCACGAAGAGTATTTAAATCATTCTAATGTAAACATTTTCTACTTATCAAAGAGAAATATTATGAAAAACTTGATTTTATTCAATAATCATTCATCTAGGATAAAGAATGGTTGGATTTACTAAAGAAGAGAGGGGAATGCCTTTTTTCAATGAGGCATAACATCATATTCATTTTAGAGAAGACAAAAATAAAAAAAACCATAAAATGAATAGAAAAGAGAAGAATCTCCAACTTACAAAGGAATTTGAGAGCTTTCCTTTGGCTTGATGGTTTGAGGGATCTACTCTTGTTTGAAACAAGAGTGGCCACCAATCTTGAGAAGAGGGAAGGTCAAAAACTAATGAATTATGAGTAAACTCATAGTTTTTGGCTCTTGGGAGAAGCAGGGTAATAGTGCAAAAGCACTATTAAGCTTCAACAAAGGGGAAGGCTTCTATTTATAGGAAAAAGTGAGCCTCTAACCAAGCAAACTGATTCTAGAATTTTCCAGATTAGTTTGGTCAAATTTTGACCATTTTTAGGTCAGTTTTGCTCACTTTTTGGATCTAGTTGAAACAGGAGAGAGGAGAGATAAAAATATCTCATTATTTGGGAGTTTAAAACTCCCCCACACAAGTGAAATAGGCACCTCCTTCATGAGGGGAATTCCCCCATAATGAGGTATCAAAAATGCATCATTTCTTCTAAATATCTCTCTTTTTTAACTATTAACCTTATCCTTAGTCAACTCTTCATCTTATGTGAGTATTTACTCATTTTTGGGGGATTTTCCTCTTATTCTTCCATTTATCTCCTCCCTACATTTGGATGAATCTTATTGGTCCATAGGAACCTTAATTTAAAATTTCAAAAAAATCTTGACCCCTAGGATAAGGCCTCTTGAACAGATTATACTTAAGTTCTAATGCACCTTCTGAAAATCTTTTTGAACTTCTGTTTCGGGGGAACTTATTTTAATAAGAAGAGATATTTTTCCATCCAAAAATATTTAAAAACTGAATTACCACTCTCTAGAAGATTCTCTCTCTCTAGGCCAAAACTGGTAGAAATAAGATCTTTTATATTTTCTGAAGAGGGATTTGATTACAGGGGAAGATATTGGACATCTTGAGAGGTTGGGGAGGAATCTTACATTCTACCCCGCTTAAGAAACACGAGATGTCCTCATCTCACAGGTGGAGTATGATCTCTTTCATCTTCTTCTTCTTCTTCAATCACTTCCAACGTTACTGCCATGGAAGTGGACGGCTAATTTGGGAACAACTCTCTTTGACTTCCCCTATTCTGAGGTGGAGGTCTTGCATTACTTTGGATTGAAACTGCAGGTTGGATAGAGGGTCTACCTCTGGGATTTTCCTGATTTTGGCGGATAGAACCGTGATTACTCTCGAAGGAAGGGGCTAGAGTCTAGAATCTTGATCCCTGATTTTCATGCCCTGAAAACCTTGATCCAAAAGGAGTTGGGCAATCCATACTGAGATGTCCAAATCCTTGACAGTTATAGTATTTCACTCTCTTGTTCAAGGGTGGAACTTTTGAAGTTGAAATCCAGGGAATTGAGTTTCGGGAAAAGGACATTTCTTCCATTCTGGAACTTCCCATATCCTAGGTTTGATCTTGATATCTCTTACGCGGAGGAAGGTTGGAATCACCTTCTGGGAATAAAAACCTTTTGAAAGGTGATGGTGCTGGCTTTGGCGGGACTTTGACATCAAAGGCTTTGGCGAAATCCTTCGCCATTCTTACTGCTTCGGCCATTGAGATAGGTTTGGCCTTCTTGACTAAAGTATCCAATGGCTCGTTCATTCCCCGAATGAACCTGGCCATTAGCAGCAGACAGCTGTTCTTCATTCAATTGAGGGGAATATTTAAGGAGAAGGGCAAAAGCCTAATGGTACTCTTCAATTGTCCAGCCTTGAGATCGGTGCAGGTTTGGGTATTTCGGTCGAGACGGTTTGTCTCGCAGTGGTTTCTCCATGCCACTCCAGCTGTCTCCACTATCTTCAATCTTACAAGAGCCATTTTGCTCTTCGCATTGTACCCAGTGCCATCGAAGTATTCTTCCATTGATTCGATCCACTTCTCCACAGCCTTGCCCAAGTTTTTCCCTTCACCCTTGAAAGGTCCAGGTTGCGAACTATGAAGAGTTTTACGAATCATCTAGGTCGAGCTCTTCTTTATCGAGTTGGAGGTTAACATTTCTACCACGACGATCTCGATCCATGTTCCTATCAATATGAAAATTCTTGTTAAGTCTCTTTATTTATGATTCAATCCGATTTTTGATTCAACTGATTCCGGGGTTCTCTAAATAGGTCAGCTCCCCACAGAATCAAGGGATAAAGATACTCATATAGAACGCATTATTAGTGGTGGTTGATTACATCACACTTTTGTAGAGACAAGAGGGGTGAAAAGTACAATGGTTCTTTCTTTAGAAGAGCATGTCTTCAGTTGTGGGATAGCTTTGGCCTCGATGTAGTTTGCGTAATTCTTTTTTTTTATAGCAATCTTCTTCTAGGTGACCAATTTTTCCACAATAGTCACAAACAATCTTTGGTTCATATTTATTGCGACATTTGTTCTTGGTATGACCAAGTTTTCCACAGTGATAGCATCTTGGAAGTTGAGATGTTGATTAATTTGTCCTTTGACATCTCCCACTCTTTGTATACAGTGCTTACTCCCTTGAATGTGATTTCAATGATTCTTTATCTTTGAATTTGGATTCTTGTTCAAGTAGAGATGATTCTACATCTTGAAGTTTAGTGTTGGGCACATTTTTAAGTATAGCAACAATTGATTCATAAGGTTCTTTGTCAATAATTTTTGCAATACAGCAATAGATTCATCTCCTCAATGACTTTCTTTAATGCACTAAGTTGTTGTTTAATACCTTTGAATTTACTAATGTGTTGTGCCATGGTCTCGGTCTCCTTCTTGTCGAGCTTGTAAAACTGCATGAGAAGGTTGATCTTGAAGCTCATTGAGTGTTGAAAATCCTATTGAGCTCCTGCCATGCCAACTTGGCATCCTTCATGCCAGCAATGTGACTAATCACATCATCATCAAGATTTTGAGCGATGAGGCCCAATGATTTGTTGTTTTGAAGTGGCTCAACCTCCACTTCTTCATCCTCAATAAGGTGCCAAAGCCCCTTAAGGACACATAAGCAAGTACATGGTCTTGCTTTGCCACCATGTGAAAAAACGATCACCAAATTAAATCTTGAAACAACTTTAACACGCTCCAAAATTAGAAGGGGGTCTTACGTTGAGCCTTGATTTCAATGCTCAGGCAGTGTCTAACCCTTTTACAAGTGATTGCAAATTATATGCTATAGATAAACTTAATGCGGTGAAAAAATCACTTAAATTGAGCAATGAAAGTAGTTAAGATGGATTTTGATAAAACAAAGAGTTTTCCACAATGGAATAACACTCTAATTTTGAATTTTAGTTGGCCTAATTTCTACTAATATTGCACTAATGATAGTGATTAGTACTTAATGATTAAGAGAGCTAAAATTTGGAGCCTTCAATTGAGCAGGAGGGAGAAAGCATTGGATAGGCTTTTTGCTTTAGCTCTTTGCTCTTGGTGAGAAGATAAGAACCACAAAGAAAATCTAGCTCAAAAACTCAAAAATCGGCCGCACTCTGCAGATTTAAGGTGATTGGTTTTTTGGTCATAGGAGCCAATTTACTTAACCATTTAGCATAAGATTTGATTTGCAGATGCTTTAGGGTATGTGAAAGACACACCTAGTAGGGCTTGGACTATTATGAAGCGTACGTGGAGAATGAGCAAAAGGACCAGTTTTTGAAAGTGCGTCGATTTCGACTGGATTAGAGTGAAATCAATGAAACCCTCCCTAGGGTTGAGCAACACTCTCCTAAGAGGACTTGGCTAATGATTGAGAGGAAAAGCAATGCCAAGAACTTGAAGTTTGGGCCACAAAGAGGAAGAATGGGATAAGATGAGATTCAATCTCCTAATGACGTGATTAGTGAACAATAATGCTAGAGCTAAGCTAAAGGGGAGCTGAAACCAAGCTTTGATACCATGATGAAATTCATGGATCAAGCTCCCTAATGACAATCAACTATCTAATTAGATTCTAATCCTAATCTAATCCTACACTAATGATAACACTAATCTAAGGTGGATAAAAATGAACAATATTCATGTGCTGATGAGTGTGTGCTAATTAAGTTTAGACTCAAGTTCAGTTAGGTTACAAGATAGAAACTTGTACTCATAAAAAGACTTAAGATATTGTGCTTGTATTCCAATGGTTAAAATGTCATCCTTTTATATGAGGAGAGTATAAAAGGAGAGTACAACAAAGCTATGATAGCTCATGTGGGATAACTTGGCTAGGTGACTTGGCACTCTAGCATCACTCATTTCAACATTTCCCTTTTCAGAAAGTACTTATTTTGGGGGACTCCTAGGGCCTACTTGTTGTTGTTGTTGCTATTGCTGTGGCTCCTTGTATGTAGAATCATCTTTATCTAGGTCATGGATGACCTGTTGTGTCTTGCAAGACATCTGTACATGAATTTGTATCAGGGCTTGCATCACCTAATCCCACAACTTGCTAAGTCTGGCCTTTGCTATTTTTATCACTGTGCTACTTTGGCATCTAGTGGTAGGCATAGAACTTCTTCTTCTTCTTGGTTTTTTAGGGCTTGTGCTTTTTATTGGATGACTACCAACGCCATTGTGCTATTCAGCATGTCATCCTTCAGTTCTTGTATGGTGTTTGCCTAGACCTTTGTTGTGGCTTCCTTGCTTTAGCTAGTTATGCACAGAGCCCTTCCACCTGAGCTTGGAGCAGGTGTCTCGCTGATGAGGGCTCTGATCTTTCCCTCACTCAGCTCTCCAACTCTTCCACATCTTGAGGTCTTGCCATTTTCCAATATTGCTCAAACCTCCTCACATGTAGATCTATATCTTTCCCTTTTTCTCCTGAGAACACCAAGAAATTTTTGGCTCTAATGATGCCATGGCTGTAAGATTTCTCCCTCCAGCTTTTGAGGTGTACAGGTGTAAGAACCTCCCCTTCTGATCTTGTAATTATTGCCCTCTTTGAAATACAAGAAACATTTTGTTTTACCCTGTTTTGACCTAGAGAGAGAAAATGTCTAGAGAGAGATAATCCAAAATTGAGATATTTTTGGATATAAAAATCCTCCTAGTGTCTAAAATGGTTTCCCTTGAAACAAAAATTCAAAAAGAACTTTTCAATGTGCATTTGGAATTAATTGAAAATAAGTATAAAGGACCTTAGCCTAAGGGTCTAGATTTTCAGAAATTTTTGGATTATGATTCAATTTTGACACCTTGGTAAGGAGATGGGGGATCTTCAAGGAGGCGCCTATTTCACATGTGGTGGAGTTTTAAACTCAAAAATATTGTGATATTTTTATCTCTCCTCTCTCCTGGATCAAACCAAATCAAAAGGGAGCCAAACTAGGTCCAAATCTTGTTCAAATTCAACCAAACTAAACCTGGAAAATTCTAGAAACTAGTTCAACTTGGTTAGGTCTCCCTCACCTATAAATAGATCCTTAGCCCTTTGTAAAAAAATATGAGAACTGTACAATGCCAGTATTATACTGAAATAATGATATTCTCTATTATCCTCTAAAAATTCTCTATACAAAATTGGAGAGATTGGAGTTTCTCTCTCTCTTCAATCTTCCTTGGAGTCTTCATCAAAATACCAAACCAATTGATTGGTTGGGGCCCTCTACATTGATTAAAGAATCAAGCAATCTAGGAGGTAAAGTGTAGTTTATGGTCTTTTTTTTTAAGTCTCCAAATGTTCTCTCTTCTCAACCCCTCTCAAGCTTGAGAAGCATTCAATTGAATGGATTTTTAATAAAGTTCTTTAATGAACTCTAGTGATAAAACACATAAATTTCTTTTTATGATTAAATTAAATGTTTTTTTAAAAGCATGTCTCTCTCTCCCCCAAAGAATGGTCATTCCTATGATCTGTTCTGTATTAAAATGAAACTTCTCATGAAGCAATTCTCTAATATAAAAGTAATTTCTATGCTTGTTAAATTGAGGCCAAATAAGTGGCTTTTTAATGCCTTTATTTAATTCATGAAAAAATTAGGAATCAAGTCCATAATTGGATATTGATCCAATTAATGGTTATTCTATCATATGACCTGTGCCTTCTACCACCACTGAGCTGTTGGGCGTAACACCTTGGTAAGGCGATGGGGGCTCTTCAAGGAGGCGCCTATTTCACATGTGTGGTAGAGTTTTAAACTCAAAAATATTGTGATATTTTTATCTCTCTTCTCTCTTGGATCAAACCAAATCAAAAGGGAGCCAAACTAGGTGCAAATCTTGTCCAAATTTAACCAAACTGAACCTGGAAAATTCTAGAAACTAGTTCAACTTGGTTAGAGGCCTCCCTCACCTATAAATAGATCCTTAGCCCTTTGTAAAAAAATATGAGAACTATACCATGCCAGTATTATACTGAAATAATGATATTCTCTATTATCCTCTAAAAATTCTCTACAATCTAGAGAGATTGGAGTTTCTCTCTCTCTTCAATCTTCCTTGGAGTCTTCATCAACATACCAAACCAATTGATTAGTTGGGGGCCTCTACACATTGATTAAATAATCAAGCAATCTAGGAGGTAAAGTGTGGTTTATGGTCTTTTTTTTTAAATCTCCAAATGTTCTCTCTTCTCAACCCCTCTGAGAAGCATTCAATTGAATGGATTTTTAATACAATTGAATTTCTTTAATGAATTGTAGTGATAAAACACATAAATTTTTATTTATGCTTAAATTAAATGTTTTTTTTAAAAGCATGTCTCTCTCTCCCCCAAAGAATTGTCATTCCTATGACCTATTCTATATTCAAATGAAGCTTCTCATGAAGCAATTCTCTAATCTGAAAGTAACTTCTATGCTTGTTAAATTGAGGCCAAATAAGTGGCTTTTTAATGCTTTTATGCTATTTAATTCATGGAAAAATTAGGAATCAAGTCCATGATTGGATATTGATCCAATTAATGGTTATTCTATCATATGATATTACTAAACTTTATGTTTTCAAAATTTTTAAGAATTATCAGTAATAGCAGCAAAGCTATGGCAAAAGTTTTAAAAAATTAACACATAAATCATTTTCATTCATAATATGAAAAGAGAACTGCCTATCATATTCTAGGATTAATCATCCTAGATTAATTGAACGATTCTCAATATAATCATGGAAAAAGTGATTTTTATGTTTATGCATAAATAGTTAATTAGAAAAAAGAGGAATTTCTAATAATTCATTTTTATGTTAAAAGAGTAATCCCCATGACAATGGAAATCCATGTATTCCAATGAAGTACGAGAAAAATTGGGATGCTAAAATAATGTATATTTTATTTAAAAATTAAAGAAGGATTTTAGTTAAATTTATCTTTTTGCATAGTTAAATTTAAATGATGAAAGAGGAATTCTCACCATATTGGAATTCAAATATTTGAATGAGGAAAGTATAATTTTTAGTATATTCAAATTATTGGGTATTTTATTTAAATTCAAAGATGAATTTTAGATAAATTTAACTTATCTATGAGAAATATTTAAATGGTAAAAGAGGAATTTCTATGACAATTGAAATTCCATCATTTAGATGGGAAAAGAGAAATTTCTAGCATATTGAAATTAATGGGTATTTTATTTAAATTCAAAGATGAATTTTAGATAAATTTAATTTGTCTATGAGAAGTATTTAAATGGTAAAAGAGGAATTCCTATGACATTTGGAATTCCATCATTTAGATGGGAAAAGAGAAATTCCTAGCATATTGAAATTAATGGGTATTTTATTTAAATTCAAAGATGAATTTTAGATAAAGTTATTTTATCTATGAGAAATATTTAAATGGTAAAAGAGGAATTCCTATGACATTTGGAATTCCATCAACTAGATGGAAAAAGAGAAATTCCTAGCATATTGAATTAATAGGTATTTTATTATGAGAAATATTGATGATAAAAGAGAAATTCCCATGACATTGGAATGCAAATAATTAAATGCAAAAAAGAGGAATTCCCATGGTATTTGAGATCTAAGAAAATAAGTGGAAAGAAGAGGAATTTTTAGTATAATTCAATTTATGATTATTTATCAAAAGTAAAAATATGGGTAGAATTGATTTCTATAAATCTCATGAATTCTTTTATTCGAAAGAGGAATATTGAATAAAATTCAATTGAGGAATTGAGAAGGAATATAGAAATAGTCATTTGAGAAAAGGAACCTTTAATTAGGCCAAGCAATTGGTAGAAATTTAGAAAAAGTCCCATTATCGAAATCAAACTAGAAAAAGCTACTAAATGGGAATAGCATGTGAAAGAATGGATGTGGATGTGTATGTGAAAGAATGGATGTGGACGTGTATGTGGAAGAATGGATGTGGATGTGTATGTGAAAGAATGGATGTGGATGTGTATGTGAAAGGATGTGATGTCGATGTGAGTGAATGGATGAGATGCAATGTGATGTGAATCAGGATGTGAATGATATGTGATGTCATGTGAATGAATGATATGTGATGTCATGTGAATCGGATGTAAATGAATGATATGGGATGTGAATGGATGAGATGTAATGTGATGTGAATCAGGATGTGAATGCACGAGATGTAATGTGATGTGAATCAGGATGTGAATGCATGAGATGTAATGTCATGTGAATCGGATGTAAATGAATGATATGGGATGTGAATGGATGAGATGTGATGTGAGAGAGGAGAGATGAAATATCCCACTTAATTGATTTAAAATTGGGGAGTAATGATGAGAAAAAAGGCACCTCCAGATTTGACACCACTATGATTACAAGTAAAGAGGCTTTTATGAGGGCATCTACTACCACATTTTCTTTGCCTAGGCGGTTGAGGGTGTCTTCTATAACTTGATTACCTCTTTCATGTTATGGTCACATGCTATGTTATTTCATAGCATCCCTACATTCTCTCAATCATCGCGCTAACATTATATGCGATGCATTCAATTCTTGGTTGCTTCTTCTCCCACTTGCATTTTGTGGAGATTCTCAGTAACTCCTAGGCGAGAACTCATCCTTTGACCTTTGCGCGCTCATGGATTTTTCCCCGTTAACCCTTAAGGCTAATGGACATACAAACTCATATGGCGGGATAGAAGCAAACAACGAGGTGAGGTGGACACGCACGCACGAGACTCCGAAATACCCAACAAGATTTAAAGACTAAAATTTCTCAAAATGCATTCAGGAGATCGAAGTGCTTTCACACAAGGGTACCCCACACACATGTATGCTTTTATATATATTTTTTGACTATATGAATTGTGTAAAAATTCAAAATCAAATTCCTGCAGGGTCTGCATCCACCTTCTTTGGTGCATGTTGACATCCTTCTAAGTGAAGATCCACTTTAAGCTCTCATGATCTGTCAAATCAAAGTGAATCTTTGACCTATTAGGTAATGTCTCCACCACAACTTCAGGGCATAGGCTACTGAAAGTAGCTCCACCACAACTTCAGGGCATAGACTGTTGAAAGTAGCTCCAAGTCATGGACAACATAGTTTCTCTCATGTGTTTTGAGTTTTCGGGATTCATAGGTCATTGCATGACCTTCTTGCATGAGCGCACCTCCCAGGGCAAAATCACTGGCATCAGTTAACTACATCAAAGGGTAGAACGGGATTGGTTACTAAGGTGGTCTTCAGCTTATCAAAAGCACTCTGACACCTGGCAGACCATTAAAACGGTGTATTCTTCTTAAGAAGATTAGTCAGGAGGGAAGCTATGAGAGCATACTTAGGTATAAAAATTCTATACCAACCAGTTAATCCCAAGAATCTTCTGACTTCTTTCATTGTCTTTGGTTCAAGCTAATCTATGACTACTTGGACTTTTGCGGAATCTGAAGAAATTCTGTCTTTGGATACCAGAAAGCCTAAGTATTCAACATGGTCGGCAAAGAAAGTGCATTTGCTCTTTTTTGCAAAGAGTTGGTGCTTCCTTAGAATCTCAAGAACTTTTCGGACGTGAGCTTCATGGGGGTTAGCTGCATTCTTTGAGTAAATCAAAATATCATCAAAGAAAACAAGAATAAAATCATCCAAGTATTCTTTGAGAATGTCCTGCGTTAGGCGATTGAATGTAGCTGGAGCATTTGTCAATCCAAACGGCATGACTGTAAATTCATAGTGCCCATAGGGAGTATTGATGGTGGCTGTCTTCAAGAAATCTTGCTCATTTATCCTGATCTGGTAATACCCTGATTTGATATCTATCTTGGTGAAGATTTGGGCTCTATTAGCCTGTCTAGAAGCTCATCAATTCTGGAGATAGGATACTTATTCTGTCAGCTGATTGAGACCTCTCTAATCCACACAGAGTCTTAACGTTCCATCCTTCTTTTTCTGAAAGAGAACTGGCGCTCCCAAAGGTGAAACACTGGGTCTTATAAACCCTTGTTCTAACAGCTGCCTAAGCTATTCCTTGAGTTCAATGGCTTCAAGGACTGGCATTTTCTATGTGCGCTGGGCTACTGGCTGAGCTCCGGGGGTCAATTCTATCACATGATCTACTTCCCAAATCGAAGGCATCTCAGTTAGCTCTGCTGGTGGGAATAAATCATCATACTCACTTAACCATTCTAGTACTTTAGCCTTTAACTTTGTGTCTACCGGATTCATTTTGACAACATAGATGAGCTGCTTCTTTCTAATTCCTTTAAGTAATTTAGAAGCTTTTACTAATTACAGATCTGGGGATCCGAAAATTCCAGTTCCTTGAACTTTGTTCCCATGAAGGTCACAAAAGGAAATGATTCCATTATGACAGTGAATGTGAGCTTGATTTTTGTGGAGCCAATCCATTCCAAGGATTTCGTCGAAAACTCCCAAAGGTAGGACTCTGAACTGACAGTCAATTACATTCCCATCTAGATTAAACTGAATATGATCTGTCTCATGATGAGTGAAAAGGATCTTCCCACTGGCCAATTCAACTTGCATAAGTTTCCCTGATTTCTATTCTAAGACTAGCTTATGCAAGCATCCTGGGGAAATAAATGAATGACAGTCAGTTACATTCCTATCTAGATTAAACTGAATATGATCTGTCTCATGGTGAGTGAAAAGAATCTTCCCACTGGCCAATTCAACTTGCATAAGCTTCCCTGATTTCTATTCTTAAGAAAGTGTTATGAGGGAAGGGTCTTCCTTAACTTTGGAATCTCCTAGCATCTTGATTCTGATTTGGGCCTTGCTGCCTCTTAGGGGGTGGAAATTTTGAAGCACTTCCCGGGGTTTGGAACCTTTTAAAGTTTGAGGGTGCAGGCTTTGGCGGGACCTTAACAACAAATGCCTTGGCAAAGTCCTTTGCCATTCTGAAAATTTCTGCCATTGAGACTGGTTTGGAATTTTTCACTAAAGTGTCCAATGGCTCATTCATCCCTCGAATGAATCTGGCCATCAACTTCATCCAAAAGTGGAGAATATTTGAGGAGAAGGTCAAATGCCTGATGGTATTCTTCAATTGTCCGGCTATCCTGCTTTAGTTCCAAGAACTCATTCATTTTGGTTTCTAGGAAGCTTGGAGGACAGAACCTCTTCTTGAGGTACACTTTAAGATATGACCAGGTCTAGGTATTTCGGTCGAGATAGTTTGTCTCTCGCAATGGTTCCCTTATGCGACACTGGCCGTTTCCACAATTTTCAATCTAGCGAGAGTCATTTTGCTCCTCTCATTACCGGTTACATCAAAATATTCTTCCATTGCCTCGATCCATTTTTCCACTACTTCTCTTAATTGTTCCCATTCACCCATGAATGGACTAGGTTGGGATTGGTGCAGGGCTTTACGAACGTCCAGATCTAACTCTTCATCATCGATAAGATGATCCGGCTACCTGCCATGGACCGTGCGCCTCATGATTCTGACAAAATGAGATTTTTGTCAACTTAACTTTGTCATCAAATTTATGACTATTTAATTTTTGAGATTTTTTTCTTAAACAAATAAATATTCCATCATAATTCTTAAAAACAAGATTCACTCTGATAATTTTATTAAGCAATATTCACAAACCACGAAATCAATTTGGAATCTTTTGTAAAACATCATTTATTATCAAAAGTTTTTGATATATACATAGAGCGTCTCGTCTCCAAAAGTCACTGCCTCAATCGCATATGCATAAAAAGGCGATACACGATTTGTCACTTATAATGGCGTTATAATTCTTCTCCTAGGAATAAAGCGGCTCAGAAGTCTAAAAATTTGGCAAGAAATTCTAAAATTTCGGGGTGAATGATTATAGAGTTGGACATAATGAATAACTCCTATCCTTATCAAGATCGTGGCTAGCGAGATATTCTGTCTGAGTCTCTGACGTTGATTGGTATTGACGTTAATACTTTGCCCTCCACCAGAGAACCACATATGTTGATGTCGCTCTACTGGATCAGGAAAGTATAGATCCTCGAAGTGACGAGCGAGTCTCACTCTGATTTCTCGGGTTGTAGTGGAGTTGATGAGATTTTTGAAGGCAAGGGCGATCATATCCTGACTCTGGGAGAGTCTAGGAATGCTGGACAAATTTGGGGTATCCATCTAAAAATCCAGTTCAATTTATGAGTTTTCAATGTATGAATTCATTTCAAACATAATCTTAGCAAGTGAAAACATCATTTCCCAGATTTACTTTAAAATTTTAGGCAACTTTTGTTGCTGTGTCAGAAGTTTACAATAGTGCTCTAATACCAGCTGTGAGACCCCTCTGCCCACTCCGTGCTCTAATACCAGCTGTGAGACCCCTCTGCCCACTCCGTGCACCAAATTCCCGATTGTTAGCAGCAGAAGTAACTTCCTCTTGTGCGGGGTAGGGTTTCATGGAAATTAAATTTAATGAAAATAACACTTTAATAATAAAAAAATTCCATTATGCATCTTTCTATGAATAGAAATTAAATTCAATGAAAATAACACTTTTATAATAATAAAAATTCCCATTATGCATCTTTCTATGCATAGAAATTAAATTCAATGAAAATAACACTTTTATAATAAAAACAATTTCCATTATGCATCTTTCTATGCATAGAAATTAAATTCAATAAAAATAACACTTTTATAATAAAACAATTTCCATCATTCATGTTTCTATGCATAGAAATTAAATTCAATGAAAATAACACTTTTATAATAAAAACAATTTCCATTATGCATCTTTCTATGCATAGAAATTAAATTCAATAAAAATAACACTTTTATAATAAAACAATTTCCATCATTCATGTTTCTATGCATAGAAATTAAATTCAATGAAAATAGCACTTTTAAAATATAAAAAATTTCATTATGCATCTTTTTAGAATGCACAAACGGTGCGAATTACTCTTTTGGAACAACATAAAAATAAACTTTCTTTTCCACAAAATTTTGGAAAATTTTGCCATAACCTCCTTTGTATGGCTGACCATTTCTCATTTTTATCATTCTAATTTCAACTTAAATTCACTCAATCTAGATGAATCTAGATGTATAGGACTCTAATCTACTCAATTTTTAGAAATCAAGAGAGTAAACAATAAGAAAAGTTTAATTAATCTTTTTGTTAATCATTATAGGGTAAAGAAAGGCTGGAATGTAAAGAAGAGAAGGGTGTTGCCTTTTCATCAAGGTATATCATTAGAATTTACTTCAATCAACTATAAAACAAGAAAATCAAGGAAACCATAGATTTAAAAATTAAACAAGTTAGAAAAATAAGCTTACATGGAGCTTGTAAGCTTTCCTTTGGCTTGAGGGATTGAGGGTTCTACTCTTGTTTGGAGTAAGAGTGGCCACCAATCACTTTGGAGAGGTTTAGCCAAAAATAATTGAATTATCAAGAAAATTCAATGGCTTTGGGTGTAGGAGTAGAGTAATAGTGCATAAAGACCATGGAGCTTATAAGCTTTCCTTTGGCTTGAGGGATTGAAGGTTCTACTCTTGTTTGGAGCAAGAGTGGCCACCAATTACTTTGGAGAGGTTTAAGCCAAAAACAATTGAATTATCAAGAAAATTCAATGTAAATGGCTCTGGGTGTAGGAGTAGAGTAATAGTCCATAAACACTATTAAACTTTTCCAAAGGTGAGGCTTCTATTTATAGGAAAAAGTGAGCCTCAAACCAAGCAAACTGATTCTAGAATTTCCCAGATCAGTTTGGTCAATTTTTGACCTTTTTTGGGTCAGTTCAGCTTACTTTTTGGAACTAGACTTGAATTAGGAGAGACCTCTTAAGTCTTAGGATCTCGTGGATGATATCAAAATAAAAATTTAATAATATATAAATTTTTGGCAGAATCATGAGACGAGGAAACCGTGGCCGCCGTCAACCAGACCCTCTCTCTGAAGATGACGAGCTTGACCCTGATGTTCGCAAGGCTTTTCATAGGACTCAGCCAGGACCCTTCAAAGGAGAAGGGGAGAACCTAGGTGAGGCTGTGGAGAAATGGGTGGAAGCCATGGAAGAATATTTTGACGTCACAAGCTACAATGAGCGGAGCAAAATGGCTCTTGCCCGGCTGAAAATAGTGGAAACAGCTAGGGTAGCATGGAGGAACCACTGTGACACCAACCGTCTGGATAGAAATACTCAGTCCTGGAACGACCTAAAAACCTATTTGAGAAAGAGATTTTGTAACCCTGGAAATTAAAATGAACGAATTCTTAGAGTTAATGCATGAGAGCAAAACCATCGGGGAATATCACCAGGCCTTTGTTCTTCTACTCAAATATTCACCACCTCTAGATGAAGAACAACTCATGGCCAGGTTCATTCGGGGAATGAACGATCACACTAATATAATTTGATCATCTGAGTAAATTCAACGCTTTTTTCCTAATCAAGATCAGGCATAGCCGTTGATTCACTCAATTGAGAAATTTATCAGGGAATTAATGAGCTACTCAAATCCTAGCGTAATCCTAAGATTTTTCAGTTTGATTATTAAAACTCCACTGATTCCAGTCTAACCCTATCCGGCCCATGGGTTAGCCACCACCCTGCCCACTGGAATCGGTAGATCCAAACAAGTACTCACCCACCCATAATTGAAATGCCTTTCCTAATTGAGGAGAAACTAGGGAAGCTTTTCCATTATTCATTGCAATTCTAGCATCTATTACACATTAAATTAGCATTTCCAAGCATCATAGCCAAAGATGAACAAGAGAGAGAATCCATATGTGTATATAGCAAAGAGAAAGATACACAATGGCCTAAGTGTGTTAACCTCTCACCAAGAGGATGGCTTGAAAGAATCTAGCCATGAGCCTTGACCATAGATGGCCATCTCCATAATAGGAGCCAAGGGTACAATGGAATGTCCAAGGTTAATAAAATGACAAAAAGGTCTTATCCATGTGCCCAAGGCCCTATTTATAGTGTTTTACCCATGAGCCCATTTACATGTATGCTATAGGTTCATGACATGCCTAATTATTGGCAGTAGCACACAGAGTAGATCCAGAAGCTTATGAATACAAACCAGGTCCTTGGATCACCAAAAGTGTTGGGGCAAATGACCAAGATAGATGGTTTAACATGTTAATACATTACAAGAAAGTGATAATATACAAAAATATCAATACATACCAGACATTTACAAGATAAAGAGTAACAACATATCTTTATATTACTCTAAAAGCTCTCACTGTGTTCATTCATTGCATTGTGAGCTTGCGCTTTATGCAATATGATAATTGTTAAATATACAAAGAGACACATACTATTTCAGTATGCCACTTGATATCTAAGTATGGAAATAATGTAATAAGGTAAGGCTTTAATATTATGTAGGAAATACTATGGATACGCTGGATTAACAAAATTGACTTTAGATAGAAATTAGGATGAACCTAAAAAATGGTGGAGAAAAAAGAGCTGTGAACTCTTGAGTAAATTGGGTGTGATCCCAAGAATGTCAAAAAGAAAGTGTCTTCAAAAAACCTTGCTAGGATACATGAAGTTAGCAAAATTCGATTTATTTGGAGTTTCGATTGGAGACCTATGATGTATCATCAACTTGTGATTGCTTAAACTACCTTGGTTATGTGTATGATGCATGTGATTTGAAATCATGTTTTAAAACAATTATTTGGATAATTTATTCATGTGATATATACATGTTGTTGTTTGTGAAAGCCTATGAAGGTACTATAATTGTTCATGGATTACCATGTAGATGCCATCTACCAGGTGCATCACACAAAGTCAATATAAAAGGTAGTTATCTAAGACCTTACCCCCTATCAACCAAATGTGGGTTTTCTCTTTATTGGTGTGATTGACTAAGTTCTTATACATTACTAACCTCCTGATTGGTGTGATAGACTAAGCTCTTATGCATTATTAAGCATATACATAATACCTTTAATGCATAAGTGTAATGATCCTATCTTATGAATTAAGAATAAGTGTAATGCTCCTATCTTATGCATTGTTGCATAAGTGTAACACTTATTCATTACACTTTGCATAAGTGTGATGCATAAGAGCTCTTATCTTATCTATTATGCATAAGTGTAATGCTCCTATCTTATGTATTGTTGTAAGTGTAACACTTATGCATTTTGTAAGTTAAACACATGCATTACACTTCCACTTATGCATAAGTGTAATGATCATGGCTCATTTATGAGAGGAAAAGTGTAATGCTCCTAAATTATGTATAAAAGCCCTTCTACATAAGCTTAATGGATATGCATCATAGAGTCTAATCCATAAGTGTAATGATCATGGCTCATTTATGAGAGGAAAAGTGTAATGCTCCTAAATTATGTATAAAAGCCCTTCTACATAAGCTCAATGGATATGCATCATAGAGTCTAATCCATAAGAGCTCCTATTCATAAGCTCTAATGCATTATGGATATTCATAATGATCTTAGATTTAATGCATAAGTGTATATTCTTGCTAATTTCCTTATCTTACATAGGATCTTGTGCCACCTTGATTATGCACAATGCATATAATGCATATGGGCTAGAGCCTATGCATTAGATCTCTTATGCATTATACATATGATTAACATTGTTAGCTCATGTTTATAAGATGTTATGCATAAACACATAAGAGATTCTATATGAGAACTAAGAGCATATGCATAGGAGATCTTATGCTTTCTTTGTGCATTTGTGCCTAAGTGAAAATGCTTCTAGCTCTTATGCATAATATCTCATATATAAGATTTACAAATAAGAGCCTTTACCTCTTACCTCTTAATTCTTTTACCTTTCAATTCTCTTAATGGAAAATAGCATATACATAAGAGCTCTTATGTATAAGATCTATTGTTTATAGCCTCTTAAGCATTAAGCATTATGAATGCATATATGCATAATGTGCTTACTGCATTTACATAAGGCTTATGCATAATACATGTTTAAGTGACTATGAACAAGACCATATGTATAAGAATTAAGATCTTATGCATAAGCTCTAATGCATTATCTTGAACATTATGTGTATGTATAAAGTTTGGGATATATATTATCTTTTGTGCATGAACCATCTTTGAGATCATGTAGATTTAGTAGAACTACTAGAGACATTTGAGAGGCTCTCTAGATAGTTAGTGGATAATCTACATGAGCAGTGGATAATCTACATGAGCCAGTGATGAGGCTGCAGATCATTAAGCATAGATTTGATTATTTCTTTCAGTAAAGATCTCTCACCATGGTGGCTTGTCAGTGTTATACCTTACCTTGCAGCCATAACCAATATGAGATTTTAGGGTAATGGCCATTTACAGAACACGTGTTAGAAATCTGAATATGGGATTAATCATGGTGTTGTGCACCATAGATTAAGCATAAACTATGGTGGGTTAAACCACACCAAGAAATCCATTGCTAGCGAGAGAGAGAGAGAGAGTATCACACTCAACAAAAGCTCTATTGCATATCTTTTTTACCATACCAAGAAAGGTTTATAATATAGATAGCCATTAACCTAATCTTCTTTACACATCATCATGCCATGTGAAAAATTATATCCGACATCTTCTTGTGTGGCTCTCATAAATCACATCCCACATAATATCTCATCTCACCTATAAGGTGTGTTCCCAGACAAACATATCAAAATTACAATTTTAACACCCCTCAAGGCACAATCTCTCCAACAATCATTTTTGACCAACTCACCTCTCACCCCTAACAATTTGGCATGCCCAATCTCAACACTTGTCCTCAATGTAAAATTGGGTGTTCATAATCTCTCCAATCATTTCTGACCAACTCACCTCTCACCCCCAACAATTTGTCATTTTGCCAATCTCAATACTCCCCCTCTATGCAAATTGGAGTGTTCTCAACAAGTGTGTGTACATGTGTTTAGCCAACCTAGATGCCTCAAATCTATTTTGAGCACCATTTTTCTCTAGCGGAGCTACCCAAGTGCTTTTTATACAACCATGTGCCTGGGAGAAGGAACCAACCCTCAAGGTGTGATGCCCATGCATGCATGACTCAAAACACACAACAAATACATCTATTTCAAGAACCTGTAGGCTTGAGCAGAGGACCCTCATAATTTGGGTGAGAGTACATATCCATTTCAAGGCTATTTGTGGGCTGGGCTGCTGCTGCTGCAGGGTACCCTCATACGTATATGTTTCACCCAGCAATCTAGTAGCTACGTCCAACAACTGAGTGGTGCTCTGTCCCATCAGTCTGACCACCTTCTACGTTGTGAGGACCACCTCCATACTTTGCACATGTGAAGATGGCGGGTTGTAACCACCACCACTGATCTCTACTGAGATACAAAGACACAGAGAGAGCGAAGATACAATCACACAGATATAATGGATGTATGAAGGGTGCAGTCATTGCATGCTCTCAACTAGTGGTTGATGTCAGTTTATGAAGCTAGTTATAGAGATAGTCGTCACAGGAAGTCATAGCTTTGTGTTGGAAAAATGCTCTGTAATAGTCTGCAATACTTTTGGAAAATAATCAAGAGCAATGTTTCCATTCCATCATGTCTCTGCATTGTGTTGATTAAGCATGTTGTGTCTCTGTTTTAATGAATGTGCCATGTATGTGTGAGAGTGAGTGAGATATGCAGTGGCGAGTTGCAGGGTGAGACCTAAGAGAGTGTGAGTAAAGGTCTACACAGTAGAGTGGTGTTCTGAGTGTCCCCATGACCACTTAAGAGGTGGTGTTTATATCCGAAAACTCTGGTAGGGTGATTACATGTCTCCCATAGCATTGCCTAGCTAGTCTATCTCAGGAGACTATTGTCTTGTCATTCTGCTGAGAGGAATATCAGCGAGAAACACTTGGCGATCCTGCTAGGGAACTACTTCCTACTGGGAGCTGTGCTGCTGAGGCAAACCCTTACCGTAACTCTATCGGACCACTACTGTAACTCCACTGGGAGACTTCCTATGGAAGAAACTCTACAACATCTTGGTTGGAAAACTCTCAAGTTGAGAAGATCATGGTGAACCAGGAAAACCTCCATTGAGTAGCATTCTTCACCTTCAGGTGAAGGAAAACTCTAAAAAAGAAAGTTGTGGGTCCACTTAAAACAAGTCTACATAGAAACCATATCATGGAAGGAATTTTATAGAAAAGTCAGTGCGGAGAACCTTTCACCACACAACCCAACGAGATTGAGGCATGCTCTCCACATGATCATGAATTTAAGGATGGAGAAAAGTAATTCCTTCTAAGATATCCTCCAGGAAGCTCATAGCTAGGAGTGCTTCACACTGTTACAATCAAGAAGTCAATGTGGAAACTTTGGCAGCCTTGCATGAGCAAGAGAGAGTGTTAGCATTCAGGAGCAATTTGGACCAAGAAAAGGAGGGCCAAGAACAAGAAGCCGTGCACAGTCTAGGGTTTGGAAAGCCGAAAAAGGGTGGAGCAACAAAACCAAGAAGAACAACCATAGCAAAACCCTGAGAAAAGGTTCAAGGGAGCCACGGCATCATTAGCCAAAAATTTCCTGGTGTTCTCAAGAGAGAAAGGGGAAGATGCAGATCTGCATGTGAGGAGGTTTGAGCAATATTGAAAAGTGGCCAGACCTCGGGATGTGGAAGAGTCAGAGCTGAGTGAAATCCGCAGAGATGCTTTCATGAATATCTTCAAGACAGAGCCATAGAGTGGGTTTCAAGATATCAAGACAACCATTTTTAGACCTATGAAGAGGTCTTGAACTGTTTTTCTGGGAAGATTTAGCAAGATAAAGTCTACAACTCAACTTTGTGATCAAATGAGAGAGTTCCAACAAGAGGAAATGGATCTAGAAGCCTATGCACTAGGGCTACTAAGCTTGAGGCAGAGACTGCAGAACAAACCCAACTCTCAATGCAAATTGTTTTTGATTGGTTTGTCCAAGGGCTTGACCCGGGCATTCACATGGTAGTCAGCACAAAGTAAGTGAAATTGAAGAGGAGTTCGAGGAACTCCTTGATGTGGCAAAAATGGTAGAAAAAAGAAGTTGAGAAAGAAGAAAAAAGAGGAAGCCCAGGAAGAGTGTGACCACTAAAGAGGACCATTAAAGAGACTCCTCACAAGACACTCTAGTGGCGGTAAAGAAAAATAAAGACAAAAAGAAGAAAACTGGGAAGGCACAAGCAAGCCCCATAGAATTAAGGATGCAGGTAAAGCAGCAAATGTAAGAAATGAGAAATGACAAAGACTCAGATTTTCGCAAAGAATGTGTTCTACTCCCAATGCAAACAGGAAGGTCACCTCAAGGAGGAATGCATTGTGCCACCAAATTGTCCCATTTGTAACATGTATAATCATAGTACATGGAATTGCAGGTATAACAACATGAAAATAGAGCTCCCATGGTGAACAACATGGAAGGAGCAAAAAGAATGCCCCCAGGAATGGGAAGGGATGGGAATAGAGGCCATGGATATTATTCAAGAAGAAGAGGCTAAGGACATGCCAATGGTTCTACAACCTTCACATGCTACTATTGTTAACATCCTAGAAACACCAAAGCAGAATCTGCCATGAAGAAATCATGATGAAGAAAGACAAGAAGAATTGATCTAGCTTAAAGGAAATCTGCCAAGTGCCAACATTATGTAGGTAGATGACATCTAGATGGAGATTCATGACATCTTTGCAGTGTGACAAGGACTAAAGCTAATGAATCTAGTGTAAAAATTACTCTGCTAGTAGATAATCAACACTCACCCAAAGCTCGCAAGAAGGCAGTTGTGGATTGGGAACACCAAGAAAAGGTGAGGATCCAAACCACTAAGGAAATAGAGAGAAGACAAGGTAAGTAAAAGAGGATAGCTCATGTGACATCATCGCAGATCTTCTGGAAACAAGTGGAAGCAAGCGTGCAAAGCACCTCAATGAGGAATACCAACTTGTTGTAAACTAATGTAGTGTCAATGTTGCTGGATAGATAGGTCCAGCTCAGACAAGTGTTGGAGTGATGTTCAAGGCCAAAATCCTAATGGCATGCATTGAGGAGAACTGAGCAAAAAATTGAAGCACTTAGTAGAAGAAGAAACCCCAGAATGTAGCAATATGCAAGCCGAAAAAACCCCAGCATCCAGAGATAATGAAGTGGACAAAGTCACATTATTATTAGCTTTAAAGAGAGTAAAGCTTAATAAAATAAGCTTAAAACAAATGCTTATAGAAACCATTAACTTACAAATTTTGCTTGCAAAGGTTTCAAAGAAGAAAAATAGCTCAAATCTCAGAAAATTCAGATTCTCAGGATTGCAAGGAAATTTTCAAAAATATTCCACCTCTTTTACAAAAAAATAAAAATAAAAATTGAGAGCCTCTTGCTATAGAATTTTTGGACATCGAAGAGCATCAAAGAAATATCAACATTCGGCTATTCTTGGAGGACGGTGACTAGGTCAACCATTTGATTGTGAATTCAACAATGCAAGAGCTAAGTCTTCCATCTTCATTTATTTATTTGTGTTATTAAATTACATTACTTTCATCTATTTAATTGCAATGGCCACTCTACCTTCACAACCCACTGTGCAAGAGAAAATCTTAGCACTACAAGAGCAAATTGCTAGTGAGCGAGAACTCTGACGCAAATTAGAGCGTCAATTGAAGCATTCCAAACACAAACATGACTCTTTCAACTCCGAAAGGAGGAAAGTGATCATTTTAGACGCACTGTTAAAGCTACCTTGTGTGCTCAGAGTTCCCGAAAAGACTCACGAATAAGACAAAAGGAGTTCACTTTCCAAAATTATGATGGCAAGAAGGATACACAAGTTCTTATTGCATAGATTAACCAACTTGATGACTATTTCTCTAGTAAGAAAAACTCAAAAAAAGGATAAAATTAAATGTTCTTGTAATCACTTGATCGAAAGTGTTGCTTTATGGTGGAATATTATCAAGCATGGTAAACATCGGGCTTCAACATGGAAAGAGTTCCAAAAACTCTTAAAGAAGCATTTTCTACCATCTCAGTACAACCTTAAAGCACGTCAATGATGGGAGACTCTACGCCAAATTGAGAAAGAAAATGTCCAAGCCTACATCGACAAATTTTGGGACATTCTTTTATAGGTTCAAGTAATTGAAAAAGTCAAGAAAAAAGAGCAACGAAGAAAATTCATTACTAGACTTAAATCTACCATTACGGTTGATGTTAATATGTTTCATTCACATGATCTTAGTTTTACTATGGATCTCACTTTAAATTCTGAATGTAAAGCATCTACTTTTAGAGATTTCAGGATGTAGGATAAGTCTTTTACAAAGTCTACCAAACCTTCTTTCCCTTCTAGTACTTTTGATAAATCCAGTATGCACATGGTAAAGATGTGATTAAAGGAGATACTCGGAAAGGCAATAACAACAAACATTGGTAGCTCCAAACATACGTCAATATCCACCAAACATGTTAATATTTATAATGGCATCACCCATTATATTAATATTATTTGTCTTGACGCAAAGATAATCCAACCATCTCCAAATTATCTAAGAGGGTAGAATAATATTTTTAAGAGGGCTTAAAATATATTCCCATAACATTACCTCTATATTATGGGAACATATTTTAAGCCCTCTTAAAAATATTATTTTACCCTCTTAGATAATTCGGGGATACTTGGGTTATCTTTGTACGTCAACAAGCAAAATCATATTAATATCATGGGTCAATATTAATATGTTTGGTGAATATTGATGTATGTTTCGAGCCTCCAATCTTTGTTTCAGTTGGTTTATATGGAAGGATGATTCCTGGGCTACTTTCGCCTGGCAAATATGTGTTTTGGTTATGGTTTGTATACTTATGGAATATTTGTTTCAACAATTTATTGTTGGTTATTTTATAACTGAAGAGGATTATGAAGATTGAGGAGAATTAGCACATATTTATTACTTGGCACACTAGTTTTGTAAACAAGCTTTGTATATACATGTGCTAGCTTGTGCACATTTTGATTTTTTTGGAAAGCCTTAGTTTATCAAGCATAGACTTGAACTTTAATATTTTGTAAAGCGTGATATGCTTTAAACCCTAGCCTCCATTTATGGGCACTCTATTTTGAGCATAAGAGAGTGTCGTGCAAGAGAAGTAACTTTTTGTATTTTTGGAGGCTATGGCCTAATTTGGAATAAGTATCTTGTAACTACTCATGTGGGAGGAGAGGCCACCCACATGGGGGGGGATGATTGCACCCAATCTTGGAGTCGTGCTTTAGGAGCTAAGTATTATTTGTTTTTCACTCAAATATTGAATATGTTGAACATGTGGTATTTGATGAGTTATTTAGTTTAATCAAATTCTAGCAAGTTTCTTTTGATTATATTTTTCTCAAAATTTAGATCTGCGCGCAACAATGGTATTAGAGCAAAGATCTAGGAAGATGGAGACAAGAATTGAAAGCTTCAAAGCTTGATTCAAGTTTTTTGAAGAGTTGCACTCTATTATCCAAGGGGAAAAGACCAAAAGATAAAGGGGGGGTAGCAAACCACTCTGCAAAAAACTATAAAACCATCTTCTACTGGAAAAAGTGGTTTTCCCCAATCCAAACCCTCTCAATACTCCAACCATATGGATTGAATGAGCTTGTCAAGGAAAATATTCGATCTCTTTTCAGAGAATATTACCTCTATGGGGGGGAGAGAGAGAGAGAGAGAGAGAGAGAGAGAGAGAGAGAGAGAGAGAGAGAGATGGAGGGAGGGAGAGATCATTTCAGGTTCCTCAGCAGCATTCAAGCTACCTGAGAGAGAGAGAGAGAGAGAGAGAGAGAGAGAGAGAGGATTAAACCCTAAACCTGAGGAGATGCTCTCCTCCCTCAAGACCTAGCATTGATTTATTTGTGCGTTGGAGAGAGAGAGAGAGGAGTGAGAAACTCAATCTACAACAGCAGAGGGATGACGTGGGTAACATTGTAACTGAAAAAGTTGTTTCAAACTCTCCTCCCTCAAGACCTAGCATTGATTTATTTGTGCGTTGGAGAGAGAGAGAGAGGAGTGAGAAACTCAATCTACAACAGCAGAGGGATGACGTGGGTAACATTGTAACTAAAAAAGTTGTTTCAAACTACTCTGCCTCCAAAGTCTCAATGAATAACATATACAAGTGGGTCCAAAAAACTTTTCACTCCCCTTGAATAATTTTAAATGCAAGTAAATAGACAACTCAAAAACTTTCTTCCCCTGCTGCAAGAAGAAGGTTGCGTGCTTGTATATGCAATGTCTAATGACATGCTATTTTGAGAAGGCTAATATGCTTCCACCCCACACTCTTTATGTGGTTTATGAATCAAACTTGAATGGTGATTTTAATACCAAATGCTCAATGCTAGTTAATGATTCATGCTTAGTTTAGGATGCCTTTCTTAGTTTAGGATGTATTTCTTGGATCACCAAGAAGTATTCATCATAAGTTTAGGATGTATTTATGGGATCAATAAGCAACCTACCATGGCTCTTTCTTTAATAGAGGTTGACACAAGGTTGCATGATGCTTATTATCTTGTGAGGCATTGTAACTTAAGTGAATCTCGGAGGATACAGAAATACTTCAAGGATAACCAATACTGGTTGCATATATGACAACTAAAGTTGCATGCTTACCATGTTGTGAGGAATTGTAAGTTAGGTGAATCTTGGTGGATATGAAAATATTTCAAAGAGTAACCAATGATTTCACATTATGAAAACCAAAGTTGCATGGAATTTGTTCATAATCCAATGTTCTATGCTGGGAGTTCCATATGGACTACTAACCCATGATAGAGAATTATGTTTATATGTTCATGAGGACTCTTGGTAGGGAGGACCAAGTCAAGCATGACATCGATAATGCATCGAGAGCTTGTTCATTGAGGGTGTTCATCGAGAGGGGGAAATCGATATTAATGTCCACCCTTACTCTATTTTATATGGATTTAGTTAGCTCATATTTTGTAAGGCCTATTAATGAGAAAAAGCCATGGTTGAGTAACTTGACAATAGGACTCATAGTTTAGACACTAGATGGTAATCTCAGTGGCTACATGGTTTCACAACAATAGCTCAGACATAGTGTTATGTAGTCTACAAGTAGGTGTGCTAATTGTTAGATGAAAACCTATATGCACTGAGGTGTCAATAGACATTATTCTTGGATATCCTCTCTTGATATTATGGGGCTCCATAGGGCCCAAGATGAGCACATAGATGGCATGAATGGAAATTTGGGCTAAACCATGGGTAGTGTGTCATTGACTATGCATACCAATGCGAGCATGGCCAACCCACATCTCTATCCATATATAGACTCACTATGAAGCCCACCTCTAAATAGTTTTTCATTTATCAATGTGTGTATATCTCCCTACCTTATACCCACAACCTTAGTAGTTGTAATATCTATCTTAGTTCCCTCCATAGTGCATGGGTGTGGAATGAATCCATCACTATATCTTTGCTATCTATCTTATGTGGGCATACATACTTGTAAGTTGGAGGATAAGGAAACACTTCAAGGGTAATGAATGGTGGTTGCATTATGACAACTAAAGTTGCATGCTTAATATGAAAATACTTAAAAGAGTAACCAATGGTGTTGTATTATGACAACCAAAGTTGCATGGACTTTGTAACTAATCCAATGTTCTATGCTAGGATTTATAGCTGGACTACTACCCCATGATAGAGAATTGTGTTTATATGTTCATGAGAACTCTTTGGTAGGGAGGACCAAGACAAGCACGACATCAATAATGCATCGAGCTTTGCAATAGTAGATAGTTAATCAAGTGTGTGTTCATCAAGATGGGGCATTGGATATTAATGTCCACCCTTACTCTATTTTGTAGGAGTTTAGTTAGCTCATGTTTACTCTATTGATGAGCAGAAACCATGGTCGAGTAACTTGACAAATAGAGCTCCTCATTTAGACACTAGATGGTAATCCTAGTGGCAATACATTTGGCATAGTGCTACATAGTCTACAAGTAGGTGTGCAAATTGTTAGATGAAAACCAAGATGCAATCTCAAGGTGTCAACAGATATTAATCCGAGATAGCCTCTTTTGATATTATGGGGATTAATAGGGCCCAAGATGAGCACCCAGATGGCATGGAAGGCGATGTGCCAAGTCTATTGTGGGCTAAACCATGGGTAGTGTGGCAATGACTATGAATGCATACCAATGCAAGCATGGCCACCCCACATCTCTATCCCTTTATAGACTCACTATGAAGCCCACCTCTAAAAAATTTGTCATTCATCAGTGTGTCTCTATCTCCCTACCTTATACCCATAACCTTAGTAGTTGTAATATCTATCTTGGCTCCCTCCATAGTTCATGGGTGTGGAATGAAGCCATCACTATATCTTTGCTATCTATCTTATGTGGGAGTAATTGTAAGATGGAGGATAGGGAAATACATAAGAGTAACCAACGGTGTTGCATGATGACAACCAAGGTTGTATGGACTTTGTAAATAATCCAATGTTCTCTGCTAGGAGGTCCAGATGGACTACCACCCCATGATAGAGAATTGTGTATATGTTCATGAGGAATCTTGGTAGGGAGGACCAAGTCAAGCACAGCATCCATAATGCATCGAGCCTCACAGTAGCAACTAGCTCATCGAGGTTGTTCATCTAGAGGGGACATTGGATATTAATGTCCACTCTTACTCTATTTTTTATGGGTTTAGTTAGCTCATGTTTTGTAAGGCCTATTAATGAGAAGAAGCCATGGTTAAGTAACTTGACAAATAGGTCTCGTTGTTTTTAGACGCTAGATGCTAATCTTAGTAGCTACCTAGTTTCAATAGGTCTAGCATAGTGTTACATAGTCTACAAGCAGGTGTGCAAATTGTTAGATGAAAACCGAGATGCACTGAGGTATCAAATGGACATTATTCTTGGATAGCCTCTCTTGATATTATGGAGCGACATTAAAAACTATTATCAACATTACTTTGAGAATCAATGCGCGCTAGTTCTCACTACTTTAATCTCAACAAGCATTATAGTAACTATCACTACTTTAATCTTAACAAGCATTTAAAAGAGGTTATTAGAATTGCAAGGATTTTAGAGGCATATTTAAAAGAAATATTGGCCCTATACAACCTTTGCTTGAGTAATAAAACCATTATGCTTTGATAGCTACTCAAGCAATAGCTAGCAGACCGCAATGTTCATAAGTATTTTATGCTATTGGTAATCATAGATGGTGTTACTACAGATCTGTAAGACAGCATCAATGCATTGGTTAAGGCATTTAGGGTTCCTTTGTCGGTGTTCATTGTTGGTATTGGTGGCTAAGTTCATTTTACACAGATGGATAGCATGGATCCACAACTATAGAGAAGAAACTATCAAGTTTTCTTTGTCGGTGTTCATTGTTGGTATTGGTGGCATAGCTCATTTTACTCAGATGGAGAGCATACGTCTAACAATTGTAGAGGGGAAACTACCAAGTTTATAGCTTTAGTTTACATGGATTCCATGTCTATATGCTCAAAGATACTACCAATGGCTACCTTTCAACAAGTGTACGATGAAATGGAGAGATTTATGTGGTTTCATTCAAGTGGATGACACTTATTATTACTAGACAGTGAGCTGACCTTTTTACAAGCTCAGTTTCTTCGAAGCTCGGCTTCTTTGCTTATTTGCTTGACCAGAAGAATCCTACCATCTCGTCTGTGCTATGTTTGGGTTTCGTCAACATTACCGAATCGCTACATAGCTCGAGTACCGTCACACTGCGTTGTCGAATCGCACAAGCCTATGGTACTGCATCACTGCACAGCTTGGGTTCTGTCAGCATTGCCGAATCGCACAAGCCTACCCTCACTCTCTAATATCATCCAACAAGATAGTACGGGAGGAGACAACGAAATGTTTGCAAAGAAATTTTCATGGTGGTGATGATGGTCAGAAGTGCTAAAAAAAGCAACAAAGTCATCACCACATGAATGTCTTTTCTAGATTTGTAAGAGAACAAGAGGCTGATGCTGGCAGTGCCCTCGATCATCTCGGGAAAAAACAGAAAGCGACAAAATGATTTTTTTAATTAAAAAAACATAGCAAACATAGTACACAACCAGCATAATACTCAGTTTAGCAACAAAAGAGTCCGTGCTTCGTCAAGCTCCGAGCTCTCAGCAGCAGAGAGCTTTGCGCCCTGTATCCAGAGAGAGAGAGAGAGAGAGAAGAAGGGAGCATCATTGAGCTCAAGGAGCTCTAAGCTCAACAATTGGTTGGCTTAGTGCATCATTGAGCTCAAGGAGGCCGCAGCTCAGCAGTAGCTGGCCAACATGAGGAGAAGCGGAGGCTTTAAAGAAACATTGACTCTTAGGGTTTTTTTCTTCAACCATTCATACCTACATTTGGCCACACTATATAGCCTGCCTTAGTCTACACTCTTGGCCATCTCACATTTTTTCCATTTTCTTGACATCCTTATTCATGGACAGGACAATTTGCATTATCTAGGTCCTCCATATGCTATGCTATGTTTGAGGTGTTCACATGCCTTGTATTTTGTGGAGGTTTTTCACATAAAGGGTGTTTTGTGCATTGTGGGCCTTATTCACATGTTTTAGTGATTGTTTAAGCTTGTTCACATGCACTGTGAGAATTCACACATATTGGGCCTTATTCACATGTTTTAGTGATTGTTTAAGCTTGTTCACATGCACTGTGAGAATTCACATATATTGGGCATTTGTGAGCATTCTTGGTAGTTGTTCACGTGCTTTGAGTGTGCTGGGTGATGTTCATGCATAGCCATGATTTGCTACTACTATCCTTCATTGGCTTGACATGCTACATGTCTATATAGGGGCAAGGTAGACTAGGGAGAATACCTGGAGGCACTTTTTAATGTTATTATTATGAGGCTCTAAGGCACCAAAAATCGGAATGCCTGGTTTAGCAACACCACGAATTGGAGCTAGAATAGAATTACGTTGAGAGGCCTACCTCGAAGGCCCTGACAATTAATATGTTCCACATCGAGCCATTATCGGTCCACCACAGGCTGCATTGGTGGTCACATGGTCTCAAGGACTATGAGACGGAAGATGGGATTCAGGGAGTGCCAAGGATGAAGGAGAAACCCATGGATTGGATAGAACAACAACATTGCCAAGTTAGTGCAAGAAGCACAAGGGGTGGTCCGAAATGTTCAGTACATTTGTTCCGATACAAGAAGGCTGCAAATGATTTGGTGGATGGCCCAACTCTATAGATACAAGAAAAAGGTCCGATAAGTAATTATGTTGCTACCAGTTTGGAGAAACTAGGAGGACATAAGAATGCATGATAGTTTTCGATATAGTACTAGAAGAATCTGAAGTAATTATGTTGCTACCAGTTTGGAGAAACTAGGAGGACATAAGAATGCATGATAGTTTTCGATATAGTACTAGAAAGAATTTGAAAATTGAGAAGAAACAAGTAAGGTTGTGTAAAGCGAGAGTGTGCAAGCATAGACTTGGCATTTATCTAAAAAGGAAAGTTGGTAGTAATAAAGCAACCAGAAGGAGGATGCTTTAGAAAATATAGGGAGGATAGCCTAGCATACAAAAGAGAGAGGATACCCCAACTGGATGGTGTTTATCCGAAAGGAAAGTTGGACGTACCAAAAGGAGGATGCTTCATAAAATAGAGGAAGGATACCCAAGCAAAAAAAAGTAAAATAGGGGAGGATACCCCAATCTAGAAAAGCGAAAAGAAGTTGAAACTTGGGAGTGATGATAAGCCAAATACTAAGTATAATCCATGGGAAGATCTTAAACACATGAAGCTCAATACCATGTTGGATCCGTTTGATGTGCCTAGTGCCTTCTTGGAATAGATCTAGAGTTAAAGATGAAATCAAACACATGAAAGATGAATTCTAGCATCCATTACACATGAAATTAGCATTTCCAAGCATCATAGCCAAAGATGAACAAGAGAGAGAATCCATATGTGTATGTAGCAAAGAGAAAGATACACAATGGCCTAAGTGTGTTAACCTCTCACCAAGAGGATGGCTTGAAAGCTAGCCCATGAGCCTTGACCATAGATGGCCATCTCCATAGTAGGAACCAAAGGTACAATGGAATGTCCAAGATTAGTAAAATGACAAAAAGGTCCTATCCATGTGCCCAGGGCCCTATTTATAGTGTTTTACCCATGGGCCCATTTACATGTATGTTATAGGTTCATGACAAACTATCCCTTCCCAAAGATTTTGTCCTCAAAATCATACAAGATATTTACACTTCAAGAATGGACGCAATTTGAATCTTTGAGAAGTAAAGAGGTTCCCCAAAAATGCTCTTGAAGTTTATTTGGAAGAAGAAACCCAAATGTAGTGAAACCCACAAACTCCTTCTCCAATGCAATCATGTGAGACTGTTATGGTAGCCTTGTTGTCGGTGAAGATCCTTGAGTGAAAATACTTCATGAAATCTCCATAAAATGGGCTGCAATTTATGCATAACCTCAACCAAATGAGTCTCACATCTTTGCCTTGTATTATAGTGATCTTCCAAGTGTGTTGGAGTAGAATGATGGCCCCAACAATGGATCCAACCCAAGCTGTCCCAGAAATTACAGCAAATCTGTCCACAAAAATTACAGCATATGTAATCCTCATGTAATGCCCATTATCCACATGCTAAACATGCCACTTAATCCCAAACTATATTGAGTGGAAAACCATGTATCTTAAATACATGCTCCATAAATTGCTTGGCAATGCGAGAGGCTCCATATATAGTCTTGGAAACAATGAAATGGCTGATTTGGTGAGTCTATCCACCACCACAAAGACTCGATCCCATCCATGCTTTGTCTTTGGTAGACCGATGATGAAGTCCATAGAAATGTGAGTCCATTTCCCATTTGGAATCGGCAAAAGATGGAGTAAACCACTTGGCAATTGGTGACTATCCTTATTCCATTGGTATGACACACATTTCAAAACAAACTTCTTTACATCTCTTTTGTCAAATGTCTTGATGAGTACACCAACATGACCCGAAAGTGGTAAAGAATGCATCTTGTGAAGTAACTTGAGAATGTAAGATGAGGTAGGAACCAAATACACCTTATCCTTGTGCCATAAGAGACCATTTCGAAGCTTATAATGAGGAAATTCTTCACCATCTCCTTGCTGTAATTTTTCACCATCTCCTTGCTGTAATTTTTGTAAATATGGGACGCACTCTCATTGACAAGATACCCCTCTTGAACCCCTTTGATCCATTCACTATACACTTCCATAATTGATGTCATAGTGCAAACCCACATTCTAGACAATGTATCCGCCCCGCTACTACATTGCCTTTCCCTGAAGTGTAGGGCAAACTCTTTGGCACTTGGAAAATGTCATCTCATAATCATTGAGAAGAGCTACCATTTGTTTGTCTATGTGCTGTCCATTACTATCCATCCCCTCTTGAGTGCAATGCAACACATAGATCGTTGCCAAATGCCTTGAGTTCCATCTTGAGCCGCTTTGGATTGATTAAAGAAAGCCCTTTTGGTGCATTTATAGCCAATACCACTTGCTGTCCAACATGTGAAAAGCTCATAACACCTTTTGGAGGTTCATGTCGAAATCACCAAGAGAAGCTAACCAATCACATACCATAATCACATCAATGGGCCCCATGTCCAAGACCACCAATAAATCACCTTCCCAAGTGTATGAAGAAGATAAAATCACTCTTGTTGAAGCACAAACCAAGGAAAACTCTAAAAAAGAAAGTTGTGGGTCCACTTAAAACAAGTCTACGTAGAAACCATATCATGGAAGGAATTTTATAGAAAAGTCAGTGCGGAGAACCTTTCACCACATAGAAACCATATCATGGAAGGAATTTTATAGAAAAGTCAGTGCGGAGAACTTCACACAACCCAATGAGATTGAGGCATGCTTTCCACATGATCATGAATTTAAGGATGGAGAAGAGGAATGCCTTCTAAGATATCCTCTAGGAAGCTCATAGCTAGGAGTGCCTCACACTGTTACACTGTTTAAGGATGGAGAAGAGGAATGCCTTCTAAGATATCCTCTAGGAAACTCATAGCTAGGAGTGCCTCACACTGTTACAATCAAGAAGTCAATGTGGAAACTTTGGTAGCCCTGCATGAGAAGGAGAGAGTGTTAGCATTCAGGAACAATTTGGACCAAGAAAAGGAGTGCCAAGAACAAGAAGCCGTGCACAGTCTAGGGTTTGAAAAGCCGAAAAAGGGTGGAGCAACAAAACAAAGAAGAACAACCATAGCAAAACCCCGAGAAAAGGTTCAAGGGAGCCATGGCATCATTAGCCAAAAATTTCATGGTGTTCTCATCAAGAGAGAAAGGGGAAGATGCAGATCTGCATGTGAGGAGGTTTGAGCAATATTGGAAAGTGGCCAGACCTCGGGATGTGGAAGAGCCAGAGTTGAGTGAAATCCGCAGAGATGCTTTCATGAATATCTTCAAGACAGAGCCATGGAGTGGGTTTCTACAACCATTTCTAGACCTATGAAGAGGTCTTGACTATTTTTCTGGGAAAATTCAGCAAGATAAAGTCTACAACTCAACTTTGTGTGATCAAATGAGAAAGCTCCGACAAGAGGACATGGATGTAGAAGCCTATGCACCAGGGCTACTAAGCTTGAGGCAGAGACTGGCAGAACAAACCCACCCTCAATGCAAATTGTTTCTAATTGGTTTGTCCAAGGGCTTGATCCAGGAATTCACATGGTAGTCAGCACAAAGTAAGTGAAATTGAAGAGGAGTTCGAGGAACTTGTTGAGGTGGCAAAAATGACAGAAAAAAGAAGTTGAGGAAGAAGAAAAAAGAGGAAGCCCAGGAAGAGTGTCACCACTAAAGAGGACCATTAAAGAGACTCCTCACAAGACACTCCAGTGGCGGTAAAGAAAAACAAAGACAAAAAGAAGAAAACTGGGAAGGCACAAGCAAGCCCCATAGAATTAAGGTTGTAGGTAAAGCAGCAAATGTAAGAAATGAGAAATGACAAAGACTCAGATTTTTGCAAAGAATGTGTTCTACTCCCAATGCAAACAGGAAGGTCACCTCAAGGAGGAATGCATTGTGCCACCAAATTGTACCATTTGTAACATGTATAATCATAGTACATGGAACTACAAGTATAACATGAAAAATAGAGCTCCCATGGTGAACAACATGGAAGGAGCAAAAAGAATGCCCCCAGGAATGGGAACGGATGGGAATAGAGGCCATGGATATTATTCAAGAAGAAGAGGCTAAGGACGTGCCAGTGGTTCTACAACCTTCACATGCTACTATTGTCAACATCCTAGAAACACCAAAGCAGAATCTGCCATGAAGAAAAATCATGATGAAGAAAGACAAGAAGAATTGATCTAGCTTAAAGAAAATCTGCCAAGTGCCAACATGATGTAGGTAGATGACATCCAGATGGAGATTCATGACATCTTGGTAGTGTGACAAGGACTAAAGCTAATGAATCTAGTGTAAAAATTACTCTGCTAGATAATCAACACTCACCCAAAGCCCGCAAGAAGGCAGTTGTGGATTGGGAACACCAAGAAAAGGTGAGGATCCAAACCACTAAGGAAATAGAGAGAAGACAAGGTAAGTAAAAGAGGATGGCTCATGTGACATCATCGCACAGCTCTTCTGGAAACAAGTGGAAGCAAGCATGCAAAGCACCTCAATGAGGAATGCTTGGAAGAAAGCTAGAGGAATGCCGACTCGTTGCAAACTAATGTAGTGTCAATGTTGCTGGATAGATAGGTCCAGCTCAGGGACTGATGTTCAAGGCCAAAATCCTAATGGCATGCATTGAGGAGAACTGAGCAAAAAATTGAAGCACTTAGTAGAAGAAGAAACCCCAGAATACAGCAATATGCATGCACGCCAAAAAACCCCCAGCATCCAGAGATAATGAAGTGGCCAAAGTCACAATATTATTAGCTTTAAAGAGAGTAAAGCTATATAAAATACGCTTGAAACAAAATCTTATAGAAAACATCAGCTAACAAATTTTGCTTGCAAAGGTTTCAAAGAAGAAAAATAGCTCAAATCTCAGAAAATTCAGATTCTCACGATTGCAAGGAAATTTTCAAAAATATTCAATGTCTTTTTCAAAAAATTAAAAATTTTTTTGAGAGCCTCTTGCTATATAATTTTTGGACATCCAAGAGCATCAAAGAAATATCAACATTCGGCTATTCTTGGAGGACAGTGACTAGGCCAACCATTTAATGACAAATTCAACAATGCAAGAGCTAAGTCTTCCATCTTCATTTATTTATTTGTGTTATTAAATTACATTACTTTCATCTATTTAATTGCAATGGCCACTCTACCTGCACAACCCACTGTGCAAGAGAAAATCTTAGCACTACAAGAGCAAATCGTTAGTGAGCGAGAACTCCGACGCAAATTCGAGCGTCAATTGAAGCATTCCAAACACAAACATGACTCTTTTGACTTCGAAAGGAGGAAAGTGATCATTTTAGATGCACTGTTAAAGCTACCTTGTGTGCTCAGAGTTCCCAGAAAGACTCACGAATAAGACAAAAGAAGTTCACTTTCCAAAATTATGATGGTAAGAAGGATACACAAGTTCTTATTGCATAGATTAACCAACTTGATGACTATTTCTCTAGTGAGAAGTTCTCAAAAAAAGGATAAAATTAAATGTTCTTGTAATCACTTAATCGAAAGTTTTGCTTTATGGTGGAATATTATCAAGCATGGTAAACATTGAGCTTCCACATGGAAAGAGTTCCAGAAACTCTTCAAGAAGCATTTTCTACCATCTTAGTATAACCCTAAAGCACGTCAATGATGGGAGACTCTACGCCAAATTGAGAAAGAAAATGTCCAAGCCTACATCGACAAATGTTGGGACATTCTTTTACAGGTTCAAGTAATTGAAAAAGTCAAGAAAAAAGAGCAACAAAGAAAATTCAGTACTAGACTTATATCTACCATTACAGCTGACGTTAATATGTTTCATTCGCATGATCTTGGTTTTGCTATGGATCTCACTTTAAATTCTGAATGTAAAGCATCCACTTTTTGAGATTTCAGGATGTAGGATAAGTCTTTTACAAAGTCTACCAAACCTTCTTTCCCTTCTAGTACTTTTGATAAATCCAGTATGCACATGGTAAAGATGTGATTAAAGGAGATACTCGGAAAGACAATAACAACAAACATTGGTAGCTCCAAACATATGTCAATATCCACCAAACATGTTAATATTTTTAATGGCATCACCCATTATATTAATATTATTTATCTTGACGCAAAGATAATCCAACCATCTCCAAATTATCTAAGAGGGTAGAATAATATTTTAAAGAGGGCTTAAAATATATTCCCATAACATTACCTCTATATTATGGGAACATATTTTAAGCCCTCTTAAAAATATTATTTTACTCTCTTAGATAATTCGGGGACACTTGGATTATCTTTGCACGTCAACAAGCAAAATCATATTGGTCATGCCATTATAAATATTAATACGTTTGGTGGATATTGACGTATGTTTCGGGCCTCCAATCTTTGTTTCAGTTGGTTTATATGGAAGGGTGATTCTTGGGCTACTTTCGCCTGGCAAATATGTGTTTGGTTATGGTTTGTATACTTATGGAATATTTGTTTCAACAATTTATTGTTGGTTATTTTATAGCTGAAGAGAATTACGAAGATTGAGGAGAGTTAGCTCATATTTATTACTGGCACACTAGTTTTGTAAACAAGCTTTGTATATACATGTGCTAGCTTGTGCACATTTCGATTTTTTTGGAAAGCCTTAGCTTATCAAGCATAGACTTACCATTTATGGGCACTCTATTTTGAGCATAAGAGAGGGTCGTGCAAGAGAAGTAACTTTTTGTATTTTTTGAGGCTATGGCTTTATTTGGAATAAGTATCTCGTAACTATTCATGTGGGGGGAGAGGCCACCCACATGAGGGGGGATGATTGCACCCAATCTTGGAGTCGTGCGTTGGGAGCTAAGTATTATTTGTTTTTCACTCAAATATTGAATATGTTGAACATGTGGTTTTTGATGAGTTATTTAGTTTAATCAAATTCTTGCAAGTTTCTTTTGATTATATTTTTCTAAAAATTTGGATCTACGCGTAACAATGGTATTAGAGCAAAGATCTAGGAAGATGGAGACAAGAATTGAAAGCTTCAAAGCTTGATTCAAGTTTTTTGAAGAGATGCACTCTATTATCCAAGGGGAGAAGACCAAAAGATAAAGGAGGGGTAGCAAACCACTCTGCAAAAAACTCTAAAACCATCTTCTACTTGAAAAAGTGGTTTTCCCCAATCCAAACCCTCTCAATACTCCAACTATATGGATTGAATGAGCTTGTCAAGGAAAATATTCGATCTCTTTGCAAAGAACATTACCTCTATGGTATGGGAATATATTTTAAGCCCTCTTAAAAATATTAATCTACCCTCTTAAATCATTCGGGGATGCTTGGATTCTCTTTGCATCAAGCCAAATCATATTAATATCATAATTTCTACCATTATAAATATTAATACGTTTGGTGGATATTGACATATTTTTGGGGCCTCCAATGTTTGTTTCAGTTGGGTTGTATGGAAGGGTGATTCATGGGTTGTGTAAGCCTAGCAAACATGTGTGTGGTTATGGTTTGTGTACTTATAGAATATTTGTTTCAACAATTTATTGTTGGTTTTTTTATAGATGGAGGATTTTGAAGATTGAGGAGAATTTACACATATTTATTACTTGGCACACCATTTTTGTAAACAAGCTTTATATATACATGTGCTAGCTTGTGCACATTTTGATTTATTTGGAAAGCCTTAGTTTATCCAGTATAGACTTGAACTTTAATACTTTGTAAAGTGTGATATGCTTTAAACCCTAGCATAAATTTATGGGTACTCTATTTTGAGCATAAGAAAGTGTCATGTAAGAAAAGCACGTTTTTTGTATTTTTGGAGGCTATGGCCTAATTTGGAATAAAGTATCTCGTAAATACTCATGTGAGGGGAGAGGCAACACACATGAGGGGGAAAAGATTGCACCCAATCTTGGAGTCGTTCTTTGTGAGCTAAGTATTATTTGTTTCTCATTCAAATATTGGATATGTTGAACATGTGGTATTCTATGAGGTATTTAGTTTAATCAAATTCTTGCAAGTTTATTTTAATTCTATTTTCCTAAAAATTTAGATCCGTGAGACAAAACCATTGTTTGTATCCCCACTTAAGTGTGTGTGTGAAGAACTTCTAAAAGGGCTTAAATATGTGTACTGGCTACATTTTCCACATTTGTGTTTTGGTATTATGTGTGAGCCATTGTTTGTGTCCCCACTTATGTACATGTGGATAACCTCTAAAAGGGCTTAAATGTGTGTTGAATTCTTGTTCATATGTATGAGTATGTAAACATGTGCTTAGGTGTGAATAGCCCTTATATCTAGATAAGATAACTGCATGTACCACATGTACATGTAAACACTTGGTTAGATGTGAATACCCCTCGGATCTAGATAAGATAAGTGTATGTGCCATATGTCACTACCATATGTTTGATTGCCCTATGTGAGACATGTGTTCAGTGTGTGTCAAAAGATAAAGGCTACTTCCAAGCCCCTAGAAAAAATGTGTTATACTTGGCGATTCATTTATCTATCAATCTAATTAACATCATCAAGTCGTGAATATGTCCTCTCTCTTAAGCATTGCTACATATTACTCTCTCTCTCTCTCTCTCTGTCTCTCTCTCTCTGTCTCTCTCTCTCTCTCTCTCTCTCTCTCTCTCTCTCTCTCTCTCTCTATATATATATATATATATATATATATATATACATATATGTAGCTTGCTTCTTCCTCTCCCTCCACCATGGAGATCTTTCATCCTCGTAGCTACTACATCTCCTATGGATTATAGTCCTCGGATCCTCCATTTGGTATCATAGCTAGGGTTCACAGTCCATGAAATAACCAGCTCATCGTCACTCCATCGTTATGATGCCCGCCTAAGCATATCCACGGTTGCATCTCATTCGTGCCTATACGAGGAGGAGCGTTGTGCGCCAGTTCTATTGACGACACTTGAATCGAGTTCATTTCTCGCAAGGCCCCTTCTGTAGTGAAACTATCGCGGCCGGTATGCCTTCTCCATACTCCACCTGCTTGACAACCGTCAACAGCAGCTACCTTATAACACGCCGACTTCGATCCTCAACCAGTTGCAACCCGCAATGAAGCCATGTCAAGAATACTTAGCCTCATCACCTCACCACCCGGCTACCAAGCTTCTCTCCTCCGCTCTAGTAGGTGAGGATCCAGGCCTCTACACACCGCCCCGTCGGCCCATAGGGCACTTCGTGTGGAGTCGGTCCTAGAATTGCTGACGTCACATCCACTACGTAAATATTTCACTATATTATTTTCTTTAATAACCTACAGATTCACACGTTTTTAAAAAAGAGGCTTTTTTTAAATTTCATGCTGAAAATCATCTGATTCAAGCTTTCCAATCCATTAAAAAATTAGGGATTTTTTTATTTTTGTGTAAAATCTTCAAATTAAAGCCTATGTACATACAAAATTTTGGATGGTTTTGTAAAAGTTAAGCCCCCACATCAATATGGAAACCACTACAGCAAACAATTTAGGGCTTTCCTCAATAATGAAGAACAAGACCAAATTGGAGCTAGGATGATACATTTAACGTGGTTCCAAAAAATCTCCGTCACAAAACTAGATCCAGCAAGGTGGACTGACATGCTAACTGAGTTCTAACACTACTAATAGCCCTTTGGAAGCCTCTACATTCAAAATTGGGACAAATTTATCACCCCGATTCTGTAGAATCACCCTCGTGATTCTTAGCCTTGCAGAATCACGTCACACAGAATTTAAAAAAATCCATGTTGAAAGCCATAAATGAGCCTCGCAATGCATAATCACTCCCTTCAAGACCTCAGGAGCCCATAAATATCAATTTCCATTACCATAATTTTGTATGAATCACGGCCATGATTCTTAATCTTGCACCATAAAATATTGAGCCCCCATGATGTGATACAATTATATGTACTTGAATTTTACTTGAGCTCCCATGATGTGATATAATTATATGTACTTGAATTTTACTTGTTTTTGATGCATTTCATTTGACATGATTCTCACCACATGATTGGTCGACGTGATTGACATGCATAACCTTGCCAATGGAATACTACCACATGGCACTTATGCATTAATGCTAGCCATCATCGTAATCCCATCAACTATGAATAGGTGATTTAGTATCTACTTTCATCATTTCACTGCTTTTTGAGTTTTCATACATTAAGTCTTCATCTTCATCTTCATCTTCATCTTCATTGTGCCTTCATCTTCATCTTGTATCCATCAAACACCACACACAGAGGTAGAGGAGCATTATCCATATCCTATTGGATTATGTTTCTTTGTCAAACAAGCATATGCAAGATTAAGCAATCAAGAACCTGGTTCTCAACTCACATTTTCCTAGAAGTGCTACTCTCATCTCTTCTCCTCTCATGAATGACTAACACCATGCAAGTAATCACTACAACATGGTAGGCATAGCCTAGGCACACCCCTCTATCATCTTAGGAATAAAAAATCAACACTTCAAAAAGCATGATTATGCAGGTTGCACAATCACAATGGCATGGCGCCACTGTGTGATTGGCATCCAAACTTTACAAAACCTTAAAATTGACCTCACCAAAGTGAAATTGAAGATAGTAGAGGTATAGAATGAACCCAAACTATGCAAAGAAAGCCAAAGAAGAAATTGACAGACTACTAACGGCGGTGGGTTTCGGTGTGCCAATGGAAAACGTTGTTTGGATATCCCAATTGTAGTGGTTCCCAAAAAGAACATGAAAATCAGAAATTGTGGACTACCGCAAGTTGAATGCCGCAACTAACTCAGATCCCTTTCCACTTCTGTTCACGGACTCTTTGCTGGATGAGGTAGCTCGAAAGGAGATGTACTCATTTTTGGATGGCTTTAGTAGGTACAACTAGGTGAAGATGGCACCATAAGACAAGTAGAAGACCGCATTCATGGGGTGTCTTCATGGCGGCCGTCATGATGTTTGGCTTGAAATATGCACCTACTACCTTCCAGAATGGTGCATGAGATTTTCTATGACTACCTGATAGATTTCATGAAAGCTTTTGTGGTTGATTTCAGTGAAAGAAAGAAAATGGAACTAGAGGAGAGACAGAAGTAGGACGCCACTGCGAAAGTAGAAAAGAAGAAGAAGTTAGAAGAAGGAAAAAATAAAAAGGAGGAAGAAGAAAAGAGAAAGGAGGAAGAAGAGAAAAAGAGGAGAAAAGGAGAACAACAGAAAAGGAGTGAAGAAGAAGCTCAAAAGGCGAACCTGCCTACAAGAAGCTCAAAAGGGGAACCTACCTACAAGAACTGAAATTGTCATACCAGCGGAACTTCGACCTTGTGTGGCAACTCTAGCACAAAAGATGCAGGAAGGCCCAAGCCACAACTTCAAGCTACTTGGAGAGCTGGAGACAGAACTCCCAAGCCAGCAGCTGCACATGAATATAGAGGGCTGATGTCTATGGCCTAGAACATCCTATCTCAGGCTCTCTTGTCGAGGATTATGAGTCAAAGGCCTAGAGAACCATTAATCATGTGTGCCAACATGAATAATAGACAAGATGGGATGCTCATGAATGCCACAACTAAAGAAAGGATTTAGAGAATAAATCATAGATGATGGCACAACACAATGAGGAGATGAAAGACAAGATTGCTATGGCGAAAGAGACCCTAGTGTAGCAGAAAGAGCTGAATAAGGGGAAGATCAAAGCCCTCATTAGTGAGAAGCATTTTCTCCAAGTTCAGGCAGAAAGGCTCAGAGAGGAATTGGTAGAAGCCTTAGAGCCAGCGAAGGTCTAGGAGACGACGCCATCCAAGGACTAAAAGATGAAGTAATGGAGAGCACAACGATGTTGGCGGTCACCTAGATCTAGATGTTAGAGCCTTGAAGAACCAAGAGAAAGAAGAGGTTATGTGCCTTCCACTTGATGCCAAGCAGCCATAATAAAAACAACGAAGGCCAGACTCAACAAGGTCTAGGATCACGCACTGCAAGCTCTCATGAGAAAATGTCTTCCAAACCACAACACGTCATTCATGACCTAGAGGAAGATGATGATGCAGACAAGGAGCCACAACAGCAACAATAAAAGCCAGTAGGCTAGGAGTCTCCCAAAACAGGTGCTTCCAAAAAGGAAAAACAAGCGAAAAATAAAGACCAAAGTCTAGTACAAACACTGAAGCCTATTGCTTAGAAAGCAAAACACTAGAAAAAGGAGGCGAAGAAGCTAGCTGAAAGAAATAAGGTGTTGCGGCAGGAGTTGGAGGAAGCCACATCCTCCTAGGAGTATGTGAAAATATTGAGAGAAGCTTTCCAAGACAAAGACAAGGCCAAAGAGTAGGCAGAAGAATACAAATAGAAGCTCGAAAGAAGCACAAAATTTGAAATAGGCGCCATCAACAATGAGCTCAATGCACTGGAGTTGGAAATGCAGCAGTGCATGGAGAATGAAAATCAGCTCATAAAAGAAGGACCTGGAGACTAGAAAATTTCTCTCCAGATGTAAATAGAGAAGGCACGGCAAGCAGTAAAGAGAGTACATTGGACCCATAAGACAAGGCTACAGTGGAAACTAGAGCTGAGGAAATCAAAGGAAGAAATGGCCAGACTCTAAGAAGAACTTGAAAAGGTGAAGACCGATGTTGAGCTAGCCACAGAAAGAGTAAAAATGTTGTCGCCCTCGGAGTACCTAGAAAGGAGCACGAAGAGCTACTGGTTGAGGTCCGAAAGTTGCAAGATGCCAACCACGACCTGCACAAAGAAAATGAGCGCCTGAAAGACTGATTTATCAACATCTTAGCAACTCTTTGGGCCAGCCAAGACAATCCATTATCTAAGGCTTCACATGTGATATTCTCTAAGCTATTGAGGGCTAATATAGAGCTGCCACAATATTTTCAGAATGCCCATGGAATCTTCAAATTAAAGCCTATGTACATACAAAATTTTGGATGGTTTTGTAAAAGTTGAGCCCCCACATCAATATGGAAACCACTACAGCAAACAATTTAGGGCTTTTCTCAATAATGAAGAACAAGACCAAATTGGAGCTAGGATGATACATTTAACGTGGTTCCAAAAAATCTCTGTCACAAAACTAGATCCAGCAAGGTGGACTGACATGCTAACTGAGTTCTAACACTGCTAACAGCCCTTTGGAAGCCTCTACATTCAAAATTGGGACAAATTTGTTACCCTGATTCTGAAAATCACCCTCGTGATTCTTAGCCTTGCACAATCACGTCACATAGAACTTGGAAAAATCCATGTTGAAAGCCATAAATGAGCCTCGCAATGCATAATCACTCCCTTTAAGACCTCAGGAGCCCAAAAATATCAATTTCCATTACCATGATTTTGCATGAATCACGGCCATGATTCTTAATCTTGCACCATACAATCTTGAGCCCCCATGATGTGGTGTAATTATATGTACTGAATTTTACTTGTTTTTTATGCATTTCATTTGACATGATTCTCACCACATGATTGGTCGACGTGATCGACATGCATAACCTTGCCAATGGAATTCTACGACATGTCACTTATGCATTAATGCTAGCCATCATCGTAATCCCATCAACTATGAATAGGTGATTTAGTATCTACTTTCATCATTTCATTGCTTTTTGAGTTTTCATGCATTAAGTCTTCATCTTCATCTTCATCTTGTATCCATCAAACACCACACACAAAGGTAGAGGAGCATTATCCATATCCCATTGGTCTATGTTTCTTTGTGAAACAAGCATATGCAAGATTAACCAATCAAAAACTTGGTTCTCAACCCATATTTTTCTAGAAGTGCTACTCTCATCTCTTCTCCTCTCATGAATGACTAACACCATGCAAGTAATCACTACAACATGGTAGGCATAGCCTAGGCACACCCCTCTATCATCTTAGGAATAAAAAATCAACACTTCAAAAAGCATGATCATGCAGATTGCACAATCACGAAGGCATGGCGCCACTGTGTGAGTGGCATCCAAACTTTACAAAACCTTAAAATTGACCTCACTAAAGTGAAATAAAAGATAGCAGAGGTATAGAATGAACACAAACTATGCAAAGAAAGTCAAAGAAGAAATTGACAGACTACTAATGGTGGGTTTCAGTGTGCCAGTGGAAAAAGTTGTCTGGATATCCCAATTGTAGTGGTTTACAAAAAGAACATGAAAATCAGAATTTGTGTGGACTACTGCAAATTGAATGCCACAACTAACTCAGATCCCTTTCCACTTACGTTCACGGACTCCTTGCTGGATGGGGTAGCTGGAAAGGAGATGTACTCATTTTTGGATGGCTTTAGTAGGTACAACCAGGTGAAGATCACACCATAAGACAAGTAGAAGACCGCATTCATCACTGTGAAATGGGGTGTCTTCATGGCGGCCGTCATGATGTTTGGCTTGAAATATGCACCTACTACCTTCCAGAATGGTGCATGAGATTTTCTATGACTACCTGATAGATTTCATGAAAGCTTTTGTGGATGATTTCAGTGTGTCCGAAGATAAGGCAAAGCACATTTATCATTTGAGGCTATGTCTACACAGATGTAGAGATATAAGGCTGAAGTTAAATCCGGACATATAGATCTAGCTAAGGTGGAGGCCATATCCAAAATGTCTCCCTTTAAGAACATTAATCAACTTGAAAGGTTCCTTGGTAAGGTGAAGTGGCATGCTAGATTTTTAAAATATCTAGCACATGTAGCTTACCCATTGTATGCAAGTAACTTACCAAGAAGGATGCAAAGTATGAATGGAGTTCGGAGTGTCAGATGGCATTCCAATGGCTGAAGAGAATGATGTTTACACCATCGATGATCAATTTGGACTGGAATATAATGTTCCATGTTTATGTAGATGCTTCAGACACAAAGCAGTGGGCTGTGTACTGATGCAGGAAAAGCAAAAGGGATATATGCAGCCCATCCATTATGCCAGCAAAGCCCTCACAAGGGTGGAAAGGAACTACATCACAACAGAACATGAACCCCTTTCTCAATGATCTATGCCGTGAACATGTTCCGACACTATCTCTTGGGAAACAAATTTGTCTTCCATATGGACCATCAAGCCCTCATTTATCTAATGAACAAAGCTTTTCTAGTGGGAAAAATGCTGCTTTCAAGAGTTTGAGTTCACCATTTAGAGCACACTTTTTGTCCAGACAAGAATCCGGAGAACCTGCTCTAGATGGAGTAGATGATCAACTCCCAAATACCAAATTATTTATAGCAGCAGCATGTACTGAAGTGGAAGAAAACTAGTAATATGATATGATGGAGTTTCTAGAAGATGATACTTTTCTTGAAGGGTACACTGCTGACAGGAAGAAGAGAATTTCCCTAAGGAGCAGAAATTTCACCATGATTACTAGGTAGCTCTATAAAAGAGGCATAGATCAGATCCTACGTAGATGTGTCCCGGATCATCAGCAGCAAGCAGTGTTAAGAGAAGCACACTATGGCATCACACCGAAGGACACATGGGCAGAGAAATAACAGCTCAAAAAATTTTGCAAGCAGGCTTGTGGTGGCCAACAATTATGATGAGGATGCCAACAGTGAAGCAAAGGATGCCAACAATCATGAGGATGCCAACAGTGAAGCAAAGCAATGTGATGTCTGTCTCAGCAGATGGGTTAACTTGGAGATTCCATTCAATTTCCCATCTCACCCATACAGCCGCTATCTCCATTCATGAAGTGGGGATTGGATTTTGTTGGACCAATCAAGCCACCCACAAAAGGTAGAAGATGTGAGTACATCATTGTGGCTACTGACTATTTCACCAAGTGGCCGAAAGCTAAATCTATAAAGAGAAACTCTTTAGAGAAGGTGGTGAAGTTCCTCTTCAAGGACATCATTGATAGGCATGGGTTGTCGGTGGAAATAGTCAGTGACCAGAGCACACATTTCATGAACAAAGTAATGAAAGGGTTGATGGAGAGGTACCTGATCAATCGCAAGAAGTCTTCACCACCCTACTACCCATAGTGCAAAATCTACCAACAAGGTTTTGACCAAAATCCTAAAGAAAATTGTAAATGCCAACAAAAAATGATTGGGACTAGAAGCTAGATGTTGCCCTATGAGCATTCTGCACATCCTGCAAAGTCTCAACTGGGCAAACACCATTAAAGCTAGTTTATGGGTTGGAGACAGGAATGTCTTTGAAATTTGTGGTGCCCAGTCTAAGAGTGGCCATTCAAGAGAAGTTGCCAATGGAAGAATCCCAGGAGCATAGAATACATGTATGAACTCCTAGCCTTGGAGGAAGGAAGGAAAATCACGTCTCTACATGTGGAAATAGTGGAGCGGAGAAGAAAGGCTTGAGCTGACAAGCATCTCAAAGCACAAGATTTTTGAGAAAGGAGACCTTGTACTAGTTTACAATTCCAAGCTGCCCCAAAAAGTTCAAAATCTGATGGATATGACCATTCATAGTAGTAAAAAAAACCCGTCTAGGTAGAATGCCTTTACCTTAGAAAACTTGGATGGTACACCTTTTCCAAAAAAAAGTAAATGGCTTCAAGATGAGAAAATACAAGGGCCAACTAGTGGTAATTACAGCGGAAGAACAATAAGAAAAGGACCACGAGATGGTTTGGAGCATTTGTTGTGGCATGATCTCACTAGTGGAGGTTGATGCAAAAAATTCAAAAAACCATGAAGCTGCAGAAGGGTGGTTAGTCCACAAAAGCACAGATTTTTGCAACCATTCAAAGCTAGGTCACAGTAAAATAGCAAGTGACCAAGTGTGCACCAAGGCTGATCTATGTCAACAACACAAAAGGCCATGATGTTGGCATAAGCAACTACATGGAGGACAAGTGTCACAACATCATAAAAACTCTACTTGCAAAACGGTAAGATGGGAAGAGGGCAAGGATGCTTTAATGCCATTAAGCTGAGACAACGGACATGATACTAATCAAGGGTCACATCACATCATCGAAAATTGGGAAGTCAAAAATTACAATGCCAAAAAAAGGAAGCGAAAAGGAGAAAACATTGCAAAAAAGAGCACAAGGAGTCTAAACACACACATTCACAATATGCCCTCTTGCTCTCAGAGCTTCCTCACCCATCTATAGCACTCTCTCTGAAGACAATGCCATGCCACATATTAACAGACTCTAAGGCCAGACAAAAGGTATGAGAAAAGTCTCTACATGCCCATGATGATCTTAGACATGAGAAAGAAAGAAAATTAGGAGTGGGCGAGGAATTGTGGGTTCAAAAAACTGCTGGATTGCAACAAGTGGGAGGAGTTGCATGACCCCGAGAATGGGGGGAAGCTAATCAATCAATTTCTAGAGACCAACACTTTGCATGTAGAGAGGAAGGAGCCCATAAAGGTTTCAGAGCTTGCAGTGCTCATGCACTAGGGTTGTCGATAGATGGAGCGATGGACACAAACTTGAAGCCTAGGGTGAAAGAAGAAATCCCAAAGACAAGCAACATGCACCAAGTGAAGGATATGGCGGATGAGACCCAGCATGAAGAATTCATCTTTTTCCTGCAGAATATCATGTTCGTGGGCAAGTTGGAGGATATGTCAAATAAAAATTACAGACTGCTCAGAGAAGTAGAAGCAGGAGAGAAGATAAACTAGGCTTCCATCTATAAAGAAAATCTAGCAAAGAGAAATAGCCACCAACAGTAGTGCATGCGCATCTAAGGGTGATTGCCCAGGGTGTCAGGTTGGTGGATCTCAGGACAAGAGACGCCCCTGCCAAAGAACAAGAACACAAGAAAGCTGAAGGATCCTTGAAGGCTGCTAAAGTGACCTTCAGTTCATTTGAAGATGATATAGATGATGAGGAGGAATGGTAGAAGATTGCATAGAAAGCTAGCAAAAAAAGAGAACACATAATAGATAAAGAGATGCTACTTGACCTGGAAGAGGTCAATAAATAGAAAGAGAAGAAAGAAAATGGAACTAGAGGAGAGACAGAAGTAGGAAGCCACTGCGAAAGTAGAAAAGAAGAAGAAGTTAGAAGAAGGAAAAAAGAAAAAGGAGGAAGAAGAAAAGAGAAAGGAGGAAGAAGAGAAAAAGAGGAGAGAAGGAGAACAACAGAAAAAGAGTGAAGAAGAAGCTCAAAAGGGGAACCTGCCTACAAGAACTGAAATTGTCATACCAGCGAAACTTCGACCTTGGGTGGCAACTCTAGCACAAAAGACGTAGGAAGGCCCAAGCCACAACTTCAAGCTACTTGGAGAGCTGGAGACAGAACTCCCAAGCTAGCAGCTGCACATGAATAGAGGGCTGATGTCTATGGCCTAGAACATCCTATCTCAAGCTCTCTTTGTCGACGGAGGATTATGAGTCAAAAGCCCAGAGAACCATTAATCATATGTGTGCCATGAATAATAGACAACATGGGATGCTCATGAATGCCACAACTAAAGAAAGGATTTATTTGTGTTATTAAATTACATTCCTTTTATCTATTTAATTGTAATGGCCACTCTACGTGCACAACCCACTATGCAAGAGCAAATCTTAGCACTACAAGAGCAAATTGCTAGTGAGAGAGAACTTTGACGCAAATTAGAGCGTCAAGTGAAGCATTCCAAACACAAACATGACTCTTCCGACTCCGACAAGGAGGAAAGTGATCATGTTAGACACAATGTTAAAGCTACCTTGCATGCTCACAGTTCCCGGAAAGACTCACGAATTAGCCGAAAGGCGTTCACTTTCCAAAATTATGATAGCAAGAAGGATGCATGAGTTCTTATTGCATAGATTAACCAACTTGATGACTATTTCTCTAGCAAGAAGTTCGCAAAAAAGGACAAAATTAAATGTTCTTATAATCACAGGATCGAAAGTGCTGGTTATGGTGGAATGTTATCAAGCACGGTAAACATCGAGCTTCAACATGGAAAGAGTTTTAGAGACTCTTAAAGAAGCATCTTCTACCATCGCAGGTACAAGCCTAAAGCACGTCAATGATGGGATACTCTATGCCAGATTGAGAAAGAAAATGTCCAAGCCTATGTTGACAAATTTTGGGACATTCTTTTATAGGTTCAAGTAATTGAGAAAGTCAAGAAAAAAGAGCAACGAAGGAAATTCATTGCTAGACTTAAATCTACCATTACGGCTGATGTTAATATGTTTCATCCGCACGATCTTTACTTCTAGAGATTTTAGAACGTAGGATAAGTCTTTTACAAAGTCTACTAAACCTTCTTTCCCTTCTAGTACTTTTGATAAATATAGTATGCATAGGGTAAAGATGTGATTAAAGGAGATACTAGGAAAGACAATAACAACAAACATTGGCAGCTCCAAACATACGTCAATATCCACCAAACATGTTGATATTTATAGTGGCATCACCCATGATATTAATATTATTTGTCTTCACGCAAAGATAATCCAAGCATCCCCAAATTACCTAAGAGGATAGAATAATATTTTTAAGAGGGCTTAAAATATATTCCCACAACATTACCTCTATATTATGGGAACATATTTTAAGCCCTCTTAAAAATATTATTCTACTCTCTTAGATAATTCGAGGGGATGCTTGGATTATCATTGCGCATCAAGCCAAATCATATTAATATCATGGGTCATGCCATTATAAATATTAGTACGTTTGGTGGATATTGACGTATGTTTGGTGCCTCCAATCTTTGTTTCAGATGGTTTATATGCAAGGGTGATTCTTGGGTTACTTTCACCTGGCAAATATGTGTTTGGTTATGGTCTGTATACTTATAGAATATTTGTTTCAACAATTTATTGTTGGTTATTTTATAGGTGAAGAGGATTACGAAGATTGAGGAGAATTAGCACATATTTATTACTTGGCACACCAGTTTGGTAAACAAGCTTTGTATATACATGTGCTAGCTTGTGTTCATTTCGATTTATTTGGAAAGCCTTAGTTTATCAAGCATAGACTTAAACTTTAATATTTTGTAAAGCGTGATATGCTTTAAATCGTAGCCTTAATTTATGGGCACTCTATTTTGAGTATAAGAGAGTGTCGTGCAAGAGAAGCACCTTTTTGTATTTTTGGAGACTATGGCCTAATTTGGAATAAGGATCTCATAACTACTCATGTGGGGGGAGAGGCCACCCACATGAGGGGGAGATGATTGCACCCAATCTTGGAGTCATGCTTTGGGAGCTAAGTATTATTTGTTTTTCACTCAAATATTGAATATGTTGAACATGTGGTTTCTGATGAGTTATTTAGTTTAATCAAATCCTTGCAAGTTTCTTTTGATTATATTTTCCTAGAAATTTAGATGTGCACGACAATGGTATCAGAGCAAAGATCTAGGAAGATGGAGACAAGAATTGAAAGCTTCAAAGCTTGATTCAAGTTTTTTGAAGAGTTGCACTCTATTATCCAAGGGAAAAAGACCAAAAGATAAAGGGGGGTAGCAAACCACTCTGCATAAAACCGTAAAACCATCTTTTGCTTGAAAAAGTGGTTTTTCCCAATCCAAACCCTCTCAATGCTCCAACCATATGGATTGAATGAGCTTCTCAAGGAAAATATTCGATCTCTTTTTAGAGAACATTACCTCTATGTTATGGGAATATATTTTAAGCCCTCTTAAAAATATTATTCTACCCTCTTAGATCATTCGGGGACGCTTGGATTATCTTTGTGTCAAGCCAAATCATATTAATACCACGGTTCATGGTTCATACCATTATAAATATGAATACATTTGGTAGATATTGACGTATGTTTGGGGCCTCCAATGTTTGTTTCAGGTTGTTTGTATGGAAGGGTGATTCATGGGTTGTGTAAGCCTAGCAAACATGTGTGTGGTTATGGTTTGTGTACTTATAGAATATTTGTTTTAACAATTTATTGTTGGTTTTTTTAAAGATGAAGAGGATTTTGAAGATTGAGGAGAATTTGCACATATTTATTACTTGGCACACAATTTTTGTAAACAAGCTTTATATATACATGTGCTAGCTTGTGCACATTTTGATTTATTTGGAAAGCCTTAGTTTATCAAGTATAGACTTGAACTTTAATACTTTGTAAAGTGTGATATGCTTTAAACCCTAGCATAAATTTATGGGCACTCTATTTTGAGCATAAGAGAGTGTCGTGCAAGAAAAGCACGTTTTTTGTATTTTTGGAGGCTATGGCCTAATTTGGAATAAAGTATCTCGTAAATACTCATGTGAGGGGAGAGGCAACACACATGAGGGGGAAAAGATTGCACCCAATCTTGGAGTCGTTCTTTGTGAGCTAAGTACTATTTGTTTCTCACTCAAATATTGGATATGTTGAACATGTGGTATTCTATGAGGTATTTAGTTTAATCAAATTCTTGCAAGTTTATTTTAATTCTATTTTCCTAGAAATTTAGATCCGTGAGACAAAACCATTGTTTGTATCCCCACTTAAGTGTGTGTGAAGAACTTCTAAGAGGGCTTAAATATGTGTACTAGCTACCTTTTCCACATTTGTGTTTTGGTATTATGTGTGAGCCATTGTTTGTGTCCCCACTTATGTACATGTGGATAACCTCTAAAAGGGCTTAAATGTGTGTTGAATTCTTGTTCATATGTATGAGTATGTAAACACGTGCTTAGGTGTGATTAGCCCTTATATCTAGATAAGATAACTGCATGTGCCACATGTATATGTAAACACTTGGTTAGATGTGAATACCCCTCGGATCTAGATAAGATAAGTGTATGTGCCATATGTCACTACCATATGTTTGATTGCTCTATGTGAGACATGTGTTCAGTGTGTGTCAAAAGATAAAGGCTACTTCCAAGCCCCTAGAAAAAACGTGTTATACTTGGTGATTCATTTATCTATCAATCTAATTAACATCATCGAGTCGTGAATATGTTCTCTCTCTTAAGCATTGCTACATATTACTCTCTCTCTCTCTCTCTCTCTCTCTCTCTCTCTCTCTCTCTATATATATATATATATATATATACATATATATAGCTTGCTTCTTCCTCTCCCTCCACCATGGAGATCTTTCATCCTCGTAGCTTCTACATCTCCTATGGATTACAGTCCTCGGATCCTCCATTTGGTATCACAGCTAGGGTTCACAGTCCATGAAATGACCAGCTCATCGTCACTCCATCGTTATGATGCCCGCCTAAGCATATCCACGGTCGCATCTCATTCGTGCCTACGAGGAGGAGCGGTTAACTGTTGTGCGCCAGTTCTATTGACGACACTTGAATCGAGTTCATTTCTCGCAATGCCCCTTCTGTAGTGAAACTATCGCGGCCGGTATGCCTTCTCCATACTCCACCTGCTTGACAACCGTCAACAGCAGCTACCTTATAACACGCCGACTTCGCTCCTCAACCAGTTGCAACCCGCAATGAAGCCATGTCAACAATATCAACTTGCTAGAACTTGGAAGAAAAGTTCACGATGTGAGATTTTCATGTATGCTAATACAACATAAAGATATACCTAGATGAATCCAGGAACATGCCTAAATTCACCTTATAAGAATATGCAATTTATAACCTCATGGTAGTCATCCACAAGACAATAAACCATCAACACCATCATGCATAGTATGGACCACATACTATGACATCCCCACTAACGTCATCAATGCCCAATAACATGGACTAAAGCTTCACAATGTGAGATTTGCATGTCCGCTAATACAACATAATAAGGATATACCTAGATGAATAAAGGAACATGCCCAAATTCACCTTTTAAGAAAGTGCAATTTATAACCTAATGGTAGTCATCCACAAGACAAAAACCCATCAACTCCATCATGCATAGTATGGACTACATACTACGATATCCCCACTAACGTCATGAGTGCCCAATAGTGGGTGTAGAACATGGTATCAATATATACTCCCACACACACACACCCCACACAAATAAGAGCATAAATTCATACAAAGGTATGTGTAATGAGTTTTTGTCACAAAAGCTCCAGAGATGTAGGGCAGACTCAGCCATAATGACCCCTAGCAAACAATAAGGGATCATAACAAATAGAATGAATTATTACAACAGAATGGTATCAATATATGCTCCCACACACACACACCCCACACAAATAAGAGCATAAATTCATACAAAGGTATGTGTAATGAGTTTCTATCACAAAAGCTCCAGAGATGTAGGGCAGACTCAGCCATAATGACCCCTAGCAAACAATAAGGGATCATAACAAATAGAATGAATTATTACAACAGAAAGGTAGTTGATAGGGCATAAGCACCAAAAAAGATAGAATGAATTAACACAATATCAAGTGGCCGCAACATGGACGAAAACTTCACAATGTGAGATTTGCATGGCTGCTAATACAACATAAAGATATACCTAGATGAATTGATGAACATGCCCAAATTCACGTTATAAGAAAGTGGAATTTATAATCTCATGGTAGTCATCCACAAGACAATAAATCCTCAACTCCATCATGCATAGTATGGACTAGATACTCCGACATTCCCACTAATGTCATAAGTGCCCAATAGTGGGTGTAGAACTTGGTATCAATATATGCTCCCACACACACACACCCTGCACACAAACACATGTAAGAGCACACATTGATACAAAGGTCTGCATACTGAGTTTTTGTCAAAGCTCCGAAGATGTAGGGCGGCAGACTCACCCACCATAATGAAGCCTAGCACACTAAGGATCAAAACAAATAGAAAGAATTATTACAACAAAAAGATAGTTAATAGGGCATATGCACCACTAAAGATAGAAAGAATTAACACAATATGAACTGGCCGCCGCAACAAGGACCAAAACTTCACAATGTGAGATTTGCATGGCTCCTAATACAACATAAAGATATACCTAGATGAATCCAGGAACATGCCCAAATGCACCTTTTTAGAAAGTGCAATATATAACCTCATGGTAGTCATCCACAAGCAATAAACCATTAACTCCATCATGCATAGTATGGACTAGATACTATGACATCCCCACAAATGTCATCACACTGCCCAATAGCAGGTGTAGAACTTGGTAGCAATATATGCTCCCACACACACACACACACACACACACACACACACACAAGAGCATACATTCATACAAAGGTATGTATACTGAGTTTCTATCAAAGCTCCGTAGATGCAGGGTAGACTAAACCATAATGAAGCCTAGCACTAAGGGATCATATAAAATAGAAAGAAGTATTAAAACAAAAAGGTAGTTGATGGGGAATATGGATCACTAAAGATAGAAAGAATTAACTCAATAGCAGCTAACTACAACCTGGATAAAAACTTCACAATGTGAGATTTGCATGTTTGCTAATACAGCATAAAGGTATACCTAGATCAATCCAGGAACATGCCCAAATTCATCTTTTAAGAATGTGCAATTTATAACCTCATATAGTAGTCATCCACAAGACAATAGACCATGAACTCCATCATGCATAGGATGGACTAGATACTACGACATCCCCACTAATGTCATCAGTTCCCAATAGTGGGTGTAGAACTTGGTATCAATATATGCTCCCACCTACACACCCCCCACAAGAACACACATAAGAGCATACATTCATACAAAGGTCTATGTAGTGATTTTCAGTCAAAGCTCCAATGTGGCAAGGCAGACATAGCCAAAATTAAGCCTAGCACTAAGGGATCATAACAAATAGAAAGAATTATTAAAACAAAAAGGAAGGTTACAGGGCATATGCACCACTAAAGATAGAAAGAATCAACACAATATCAACTGGTTGCAGCATGGAAGAAAACTTCACAATGTGAGATTTGCATGTCTGCTAATACAACGGAAAGATATACCTAGATGAAACGAGGAACATGCCCAAATTCACCTTATATAAGAAAGTGCAATTTATAACCTCATGGTAGTCATCCACAAGATAATAAACCATCAACTCCATCATGCATAGTATGGACTAGATACTACGACATCCCCACTAACGTCATCAGTGCCCAATAGTGAGTGTAGAACTTAATATCAATATATGCTCCCACACACAGAGACACCCCACGCACACACACATAAAAGAGCATGCATTCATTAAAAGGTCTATGGACTAATTTTCTCTCAAAGCTCCGAAGATGTAGGGCAGAGTCAGCTATAATGAAGCCTAGCACCACTAAGGGATCATAATAACAAATAGAAAGAATTATTAAAACAAAAAGGTAGCTGATAGGGCATATGGACCACTAAAGAGAGAAAGAACCAATAGAATATCAATTGCCTACACCATGGATGAAAACTTCACAATGTGGCATTTCCATGGCTGCTAATATAGCATAAAGATATACCTACATGAATCTAGGAACATGTCCAAATTCACCTTATAACGTGCAATTATAACCTCATGGTAGTCATCCACAAGACAATAAACCATCAACTCCATCATGCATAGGACCGACTAGATACCACAACATCCTGACTAACGTCATCACTGCCCAATAGTGGGTGTAGAACTTGGTATTAATATATGCTCCCATACACACACACAAGAGCATAAATTCATACAAAGGTCTATGTACTAAGTTTCTTCCAAAGATCTGGAGATGTAGGGTAGACTCAGCCATAATGAAGCCTAGCACTAAGATATCATAACAAATAGAAAGGATTATTACAACAAAAAGGTATTTGATAGGCATATGCACCACTAAAGATACAAAGAATTAACACAATATGAACTGGCTGCAACATGCACAAAAACTTCACAATGTGAGATTTGCATGGCCACTAATACACCATAAACATCTACCTAGATGAATCTAGGAACATGCCCAAATTCAACTTTTAAGAAAGTGCAATTTATAACCTCATGGTAGCCATCCACGAGAGAATAAACCATCAACTCGATCATCAATAGTCTAGACTAGATACTATGACATCCCCACTAACGTCATCACTACCCACCAATAGAAGTTGTAGAACTTGTTATCAATATATGCCCCCACACAAACACACACCCATGCGCACACACATAAGGGCATACATTGATACAAAGGTCTGTGTACTGAGTTTCTGTGAAAGCTCCGAAGATGCAGGGCAGACTCAGTCATAATGAAGCCTAGCACTAAGGGATCATAACAAATAGAAAGAATTATTATGACACAAAGGTAGTTGATAGGGCATATGCACCACTAAAGATAGAAAGAATTAACACAATATCAGCTACCTGTAACTTGGATTAAAACTTCACAATGTGAGCTTTGCATGTCTGCTAATACAGCATAAAGATATACCTAGATGAATCCAGGAACATGCCCAAATTCACCTTATAAGAAAGTGAAATTTATCACCTCATGGTAGTCATCCACAAGAAAATAAGCCATCAACTCCATCATGCATAGTATGGACTAGATACTATGACATCCCCACTTACGTCATCAGTGCCCAATATTGGCTGTAGAACTTGGTATCAATATATGCTCCCACACACACACACACCCCACACATGTAATAGCATAAATTCATACAAAGGTATATGTACTGACTTTCTGTCAAAGCTTCGGAGATGTAGGGTAGGCTTAGCCATAATGAAGCCTAGCACTAAGGGATCATAACAAATAGAAAGAAGTTTTCCAACAAAAAGGTAGTTTATAGGAAATATGTGCCACTAAAGATATAATGAATTAACACAATATCAAGTGGCCACAACATGGACGAAAACTTCACAATGTGAGATTTGCATGGCCACTAATAAAGCATAAAGATATACCTAGATGAATCCAGGAACATGCCCAAATTCACCTTTCTAGAAAGTGCAATTTTTATAACCTCATGGTAGGCATCCACGAGACAATAAACCATCAACTCCATCATGCATAGTATGGTCTAGATACTAGGACATTGCCACTAACGTCATCATTGCCCAATAGTGGATGTAGAACTTGATATAAATATATGCTCCCACACACACACACCCCATGCACACACACACATAAGAGCATACTTTCATACAAAGGTCTATATACTAAGTTTCTTTGAAGGCTCTAGAGATACAGGGTGGAGACGGCCATAACGAAGCCTAGCACTAAGCGATCATAACAAATAGAAAGAAGTACTCCAACAAAAAGGTAGCTAATAGGGCATATGCACGACTAAAGATAGAAACAATTAACACAATAACAACAACTGGACGCAACCTGAATGAGAACTTCACAATGTGAAATTTGCATGTGCGCTAATACAGCATAAAGATATACCTAGATGAATCTAGGAAGATGCTCAAATTCACATTCTAAGAAAGTGCAATTTATAACCTCATGGTAATCATCCACAAGAGACAATAAACCATCAATTTCATCATGCATATTATGGACTAGATAGTATGACATCTTGACTAATGTCATCAGTGCCCAATAGTTGTTAAGATATCGAGCTCGTCTAGTGAGGCGATGGACACTGATGTAAGTGTGGGGGATAGGCCCCACACTTACACCACTGGCATGGTTGGTGAGATCTTGGGTGATATGCGGACAGTGGGATGACAGGCTGTGTGACAGCCATTCTAGAGACTGGCATAGTTATAGCGCCAGCTCATTTAGTTGGGTTCACACTATAGAGAACCGTTGTATGTATTTGGTTGAGTATCTTTCATAGTGTGTGTACTCTTATCTTGTATATGGTGTGTTGCGTGTTGAGTGAAGAAGAAGAAGATTTTCAGCCTCTCACCTTGTGTGTTCTCTATTAGGGTTTTGTAAGTGTGTGTGTGCTTGCAAGAGCTCAAGCTCCCTTCCCCCCTGCATCTTTTCATGGTATTAGAGCCTGGTTCGTGCTAAGGGCTGAGCTGTAAGCAAGAGAACCACATGAAGCGATACGAGGGTAAGTGCTTCAATTACTCTTCCCTATTTGTGTTGGTGGACTACACCCTTGTCGAGAGCTCTACGAGAGGCCCCGGCAAACGATCTCTGATTGAGGAGCTTTCTTCGCGGGAGTAAAGCTATAGGGCAACTATACTGTCCTATAGGACTTCTATAGGGCGACGTTTTCTGGGCTGAAAATGCGTTTCGATGCGTTTGGACCTCCGTTTTTCAGAAAGCAGGCAATTTTGAGCACTGCAGGTAAGTCATCGATTCTCTGCAGAACTCTGTTTTGAGAACTGTAGGAAGACAGATTGACTGTGCAGACACTGTGGGTGCTGCAAAGAGGTCAACAGTTGCCGGGTGTATATATGCACATTGAAGTCATTGGTTGTGACATTTGAGAGTACTACAGTACCGCTGCAGAAAATACAACAGCTTGTGCAGGACAAACCAGAGTGTTGTTTCTGGTAATATTGTGTGTTTGGCAAGATGTCAAATGATGGGATAACCTAGATTGTGGCTGAGAATCTTGATAAGAATAACTTCCATGCTTGGAGGTTCAGGTTGACAAATTTTCTGATGGGAAAGGGCTACTGGGACTACATAGAAGGTGAGCATGAAGAGGCACCAGAGATACCGGACATAAATCCGACTGCTGCAGATGTGAAAGAGTTTAAAGACTGGAACCAAGGAGCTAGGAAAGTTATGTATTGGCTCTCCATTAGTATACAGGATACCATGATTGGGCACATTCAGGATGCCAAGTCTCCCAAGGAGGCGTGGGACACCTTGGTTAAACTCTATGAAACAAATACCAAGGCACGTAAGATACAGTTGAAGAACGAACTTCATACTGTGGAGAAAAACAGCATGTCTATGAATGACTATGCATTGAAGATAAAGGGTATTGTGGAATCCCTTGCATCTATTGGTGTGTCAGTAGATGATGATGATAAGGTGGAAGTCTGTCTACGTGGTCTCGGGCCACAATACAAGGCATTCAAGACGTCTATTCAGACTCAGGAAAACATTCCCAACTTTACAGATTTGGTGTCTATGCTGATTATAGAAGAGAAGAGCTTGGGTAAAGATCAACAATCTTCACAAAACAAAAACAGTTCAGAGCAACAGGCCTTCTACACAAGTTCCGGAAGAGGACGAGGTAGAGGAGGTCGTGGACGCGGTTAAGGAGGTGGTCGAATAGGTAATCAAAATTATGGCCAGCAGTAGCAACAACAACAGTCCCAGAATACACAACAACAACAATAACACGAAGGTGGAAGAGGCAAATTCAGAGGTAGGGGGAGTCAAAGAGGCCGTGGAAATTGGCAAAGGCAGTATAATGATGCACGTGAATGCTATTATTGTGGTAAGCCTGGACATGTGCAGGCAGAATGTTATAAGAAGCAGGCTGACATGCAAAATGGGAAAGTGCAGCAGAACAACTATGCATCCTCAAGCAGAAACAATGAGGATAATGAAAGGTTGTTTGTTATGCAGCATGTTGTGAATACCATGTCTGAAAATGTTGAAGCAGCACAAAAAGATGATGTATGGTATGTGGATTCAGGTGCTTCGAACCACATGGGGAGTGGTTCAAGGAGATGAAAAACCTTGAACGACCAGGTTTTGTGGAAACAGGGAATGACACTACTCATCCAATTGCCCATGTTGGAGATGTGCCATTGTCTATGCAGGATGGCAAAGTGAAGTACCTTGCAAATGTACTTCACGTTCCGAACACAACAAAGAATCTGGTTTCAGTTGGCCAGATGATTGAGCAGGGTTTGCAGGTTCGGTTTAACCCTGATGGTTGTTATGTTGAAGACTTTAAAGACAAGTGCAGGTTGGTTGCAAAAGGCAACAGAGTGGGCAGAATGTTTACGTTGAATGTAGACATGCCTGAAATGAGTGCTGCGATGTTTGCAAATGGTTCAGGAATTGTTGTAGACACAGACATTTGGCATAAAAGAATTGGACATGTGAATGTGCAGAGATTAAAGTCTATGCAGACTAAAGGAATTGTGATAGGGTTGCCAAAATTTAAAGTGGAAGGTATGCAGAGAATATGTGAAGCATGCCAATTTGGAAAGCAAACAAAGCATGTATTTCCACGTAACAGATATGTGAGTAGAAATGCACTAGATGTTGTGCATTCAGATGTATGGGGTCCTACGAAGACCATGTCTATGGGAGGCTGCAAGTATTATGTGACATTCATTGATGACCACACAAGGAAAGTGTGGGTATATTTCATGAAGGAGAAGAGTGAGGTGTTCACTCACTTTCAGAATTTCAGAGTTTTGGTTGAAAAGAAAACAAGGAAATGTGTAAAGTGCCTAAGGTCAGATGGAGGGGGAGAGTACTTCTCCAATGAGTTCTTTGAATTTTTGAAGAAGAACGGTATTCGGAGATAGTTTACATGCAGATACACTTCGCAGCAAAATGGACTTGCTGAGTGGAAAAACAGGCACATTGCTGAGATTGCGCGAGCATTAATGGAAGAGAAGAATATGCCGCATAGCTATTGGGCTGAGGCTGTTTCTACAGCAGTATACATCATGAACAGGACTCCAACTGCAGCCATACATGATGTAACTCCAGAGGAGAGGTTTACTGACAGAAAACCTGATTTGTCTCATCTGAAAGTCTTTGGATGCATTGCATATGTGCATGTGCCAGATGAGCTGAGAACTATGCTGGATCCAAAAGCTGAAAAATGTGTGTTTATTGGATATTCCCTTGAGCAAAAGGGATACAGGTGTTATAACCCTGCTACACGTGAGTTGAGGGTAAGTAGGGATGTTGTCTTTGATGAGATGAGCAGCTGGTATGCTACGAAAAAAGAAGCTGTTGGGGCTGATGTGAGTGGAAGTGTGGTTGCACAAAATGCAGGTCAGCAATCACAATCTTTGAGTGGACCAGGAGAGTCCTCATCTAGTGGGTCTATTGATAGACCATGGAGTGGCAGGTTGCGTCATAATACCAGTCTTGCAAATGTGATTAGTACATCACATAAAGGAAAAGAGAAAGTGGTTGAGCCCCTTGGTATGCCTGACATTTTTGCAGGGCATTCTCATGTTGATGGAGAGTCTAGTGGCTCGGATATGAGCCTTGATGAGGAGCTTGGGATCCCAGCTATGAGAACACCTGGTGTAAAGAAGGCTATGGAAGCCATGAATGAAAAGCTACGAAGATCTGGGAGAGTGAAAAATCCTGTGCAAAGATTTACCTATGATGGTTATGTGGCACATCACTATGCATATATGGCAAAGGTTGTGCAGGTTGTTGAGCCCACATGCATTGATGAGGCTGTTGGAAATGTGTGTTGGGAGAAAGCTATGGATGAGGAGATGAATGCACTATATGGAAATGAAACTTGAGACTTAGTGCAATTGCCTGAAGGCAAGAAAGCCATTGGATGCGAGTGGGTGTACAAAGTAAAACATAACAATGATGGAAGTATAAACAGGTATAAGGCTAGGTTGGTAGCCAAAGGGTATGCGCGCAGACATATGGCATTGATTATGAGAAAACTTTCAGCCCAGTTGCCAAGATGGCAACAATGAGAGTTGTGATAGCAGTGGCTGCGACAAAGCAATGGTCTGTACATCAGATGGATGTAAAGAATGCATTCTTGCATGGGGATTTGCAAGAAGAGGTGTATATGTTGAAGCCACCTGGTTATGAGGATGTGAGTCACCCCGAGCATGTTTGCAGGTTGAAGAAAGCCTTGTATGGCTTAAAACAAGCACCAAGAGCATGGTCTGACAAGATTTCTGAATATCTTGTCACTATTGGCTTTCATGTAGCCAATGCAGATTTCTCTCGCTGTATGTGAGACATGGTGATAGAGGGGTTGTGCTTGTTGTCATTTATGTAGATGACTTGATCATTACAGGGGACCATGATGCAGAGATCTTTGATGTAAAGATCTTTCTTAGATAGAAGTTTGAGATGAAGGATCTGGGGGAGCTCAGATATTTCTTAGGCATTGAGGTGATTAGGTCACCACATGGTATTGGATTACTGCAGAGACAGTATGGCTTGGACATGTTGTCCAAGTATGGTATGACACGCTGTAAGCCTATCTCAGTGCCATTGGATCAGAATGGTAAGTTGAGTGTAGATTCAAGAGAGATTTTGGAGGATCCTACTATGTATAGGCGCATAGTAGGAAGCTTGATCTACATGACGATCACCAGACCAGATTTGAGCTATGCTGTTGGGTTGGTGAGTCAGTTTATGTAGGTTCCACACGGAAACCGCATTTGGATGCATTGAGACGCATACTGAGGTATGTGAGGTCTACTTTGCATTGTGGACTATTCTATGAGACTGGGACAGAGATATGTGTGCATGGGTACACACATGCTGATTGGGCTGGTAGTATCTCAGATAGAAGATCTACTAGTGGTTTCATGTTTTCATTGGGGAGTGCTGCTGTGACTTGGAGCAGCAAGAAGCAGCCTACAGTTGCTCTATCCAGTACAGAGGCCGAGTACAAAGGAGCTGCTATGGCAGCATGTGAGGTAGCTTGGTTCAGAAAGCTACTTGCAGATTTGGGTCTATCAGTGGATAGACAAGTTGTCATTTTCTATGACAACATTAGCAGTATACAGTTGGCCAGGAACCCAGTTTTTCATGCTCGCACGAAGCATATAGAGGTCCACTACCACTTCGTCTTGGGTTCACACTATAGAGAACCCTTGTATGTATTTGGTTGAGTACCTTTCATAGTGTGTGTACTCTTATCTTGTATATGGTGTGTTGAGTGTTGAGTGAAGAAGAAGAAGATTTTCAGCCTCTCACCTTGTGTGCTCTCTATTAGGGTTTTGTGAGTGTGTGTGTGTTTGCAAGAGCTCAAGCTCCCTTCCCCCCTGCATCTTTTCAATAGTGAGTGTAGAACTTGGTATCAATATATGCTCCCACACACACACACACCCCACACACACCCACACGTATGAGCATACATTCATACAAAGTTCTGTGTACTAACTTTCTGTCAAAGCTTCGGACATGTAGGGCATGCTTAGCTATTATGAAGCCTAGCCATAAGGGATCATAACAAATAGAAAGAATTATTCCAACAAAAAGGTAATTGATAAGGCATATGCAGCACTAAAGATAGAAAGAATTAACACAATATCAACTGGTGGCAACTTGAAAGAAAACTTCACAATGTGAGATTTGCATGTCTGCTAATACAGTATAAAGTTATACCTAGATAAATCTGGGAACATGCCCAAATTCACCTTTTAACAAAGTGGAATTTATAACCTCATGGTAGCCATCCACAAGACAATAAACCATCAACTCCATCAAGCATTAAGCATTGTATGGACTATGACATCCCCACTAACGTCATCAGTGCCCAATAGTGGGTGTAGAACTTGGTATCAATATATGATCCCACACACACACACCATGTACACACACACATAAGAGCTACATTCATACAAAGGTCTATATATTGAGTGTCTTTCAAAGCTCTAGAGATGCAGGGTAGAGTGAGCCATAATGAAGCCTAGCACTAAGGTATTATAACCAATAGAATGAATATTACAAAACAAAAAGGTAGTTCATAAGGCATATGCACCACTAAACATAGAAAGAGTCCACACAATATCAACTAGCTACAACATGGATGAAAACTTCACAATGTGAGATTTGCATGGCCAATAAGACACATAAAGATATACCTAGATGAATCTAGGAACATGCATGTTCCTAGATGAATCTAGGAACATGCAAAAAGTAACCGTTTAAGAAAGTGAAATTTATAACCTCATGGTAGTCATCCACAAGACAATAAACCATCAACTCCATCATGCATAGTATGGACTAGATACTATAGAATCCCCACTAACATCATCATTGCCCAATAGAGGGTGTAAAAATTGGAAGCGATATATATGCTCCCACACTCACACACTTCCCATGCACGCACACACACATAAGAGCATGAATTCATCCAAAGGTCAGTGTATTGAGTTTCTGTCAAAGCTCTAGAGATGCAGGGCAGACTTAGCCTAAATGAAGCCTAGCACTAAGGGATCATAACAAATAGAAAGAATTATTAAAACAAAAAAGTAATTAATGGAGCATATACACCACTAAAGATAGAAATAATTAACACAATATCAACTGGCTGCAACAACTTGGGCGAAGACTTTGCAATGTGAAATTTGCATGTCCTCTAATACAACATAAAGATATACCTAGACAAATCTAGGAACATGCCCAATTTCACCTATTAAGAAAGTGCAATTTATAACCTCATGGTAGTCATCCTCAAGACAATAAACCATCAACGCCATCATGCATAGGTTGGACTAGATATTACAACATCCCCACTAATGTCATCACTGCCCAATAGTGAGTGTAGAACTTGGTATCAATATATGCTCCCACACACCCACCCCACACACACACACACATAAGAGCATACATTCATACAAAGGTCTGTGCACTGACTTTCTATCAAAGCTTCGGAGATGCAGGGAAGGATGAGCCATAATAAAGCCTAGAACTAAGGGATCATAACAAATATAAAAAAATATTCAAACAAAAAGGTAGTTGATAGGGCATATGCACCACTAAAGATAGAAAGAACTAACACAATATCAACTGGATGCAACTTGAATAAAAACTTCACAATGTGAAATTTGCATGTGCGCTAATATAGCATAAAGATATATCTAGATGAATCTAGGAACATGCCCAAATCAACCTTTTAAGAAAGTGAAATTTATAACCTCATGGTAGTCATCCACAAGACAATAAACCATCAACTCCATCATGCATAGTATCGACTAGATATTATGACATCCCGACTAACGTCATCAGTGCCCAATAGTGGGTGTAGAACTTGGTATCAATATATGCTCCCACACACACACACACACCCCCCAGACACACACATAAGAGCATACATTCATACAAAGGTCTGTGTACTCATTTTTTGTCAAAGCTTTGGAGATGTAGGGAAGGTTCAGCTATAATGAAGCCTAGCACTAAGGGATCATAACAAATAGAAGGAATTATTCCAACAAAAAGGTAGTTGATAGGTAATATGAACCACTAAAAATAGAAAGAATTAACTTAATATCAACTGGAGGTAACTTGGATGAAAACTTCAAAACGTGAAATTTGCATGTCTGCTAATACACCATAAAGATATACCTAGATGAATCCAAGAACATGCCCAATTTGACCTTATAAGAAAGTGGAATTAATAACCACATGGTAGTCATTCATAGGACAATAAATCATCAACTCTATCATGTATAGTATGGACTAGATACTAGGACATCCCCATTTGTTTCATTATTGCCCAAAAGTGAGTGTAGAACGTGGTATCAATATATGCTCCCAGACACACACACACACACACCCCACACAAACACATGTAAGAGCATACATTCATACAAAGGTTTGTGTACTGGTTTTCTATCAAAGCTTCGAAGATGCAGAGCAGACTCAGCCATAATGAAGACTAGCACCAAGGGATCATAACAAATAGAAAGAATTATTACAATAAAAAGGTAGATGATAGGGAATATACACCACTAAAGAGAGAAATAATTAACACAATATCACATGGCCACAACATTGATGAAAACTTCACAACGTGAGATTTGTATGTCCGCTAGTACAGCATAAAGATAAGCCTAGATGAATCGAGGAACATGCCCAAATTCACCTTTTAAAAAACTGCAATTTATAACCTCATGATAGTCATCCACAAGATAATAAACCTTCAAGTCCATCATGCATAGTATGGACTAGACACTATGACATCCCCACTAATGCCATCAGTGCCCAGTAGTGGGTGTAGAACTTGGTATTAATATATGCTCCCACACACACACACACACACACATAAGAGCATACATCCACACAAAGGTCTATATAATGAGTTTCATTCAAAGCTCTAGAGATGCAGGGTAGAGTCGGCCATAATGAAGGCTAGCACTAAGGGATCATAACAAATAGAAAGAATTATTCCAACAAAAAGGTAATTGATAGGGCATATGCACTAGTAAAGATAGACAGAATTAACACAATATCAACTAGACTCAACTTGGACGGAAACTTCACAATGTGAAATTTGCATGTGTGCTAATACAGCATAAAGATATATCTAGATGAATCTAGGAAGATGCTCAAATTCACATTCCACAAGACAATAAACCAGCAACTCCATCATGCATAGTATGGACTAGATACTAGGAACTTTTTAGGAACGTGCGTGTTATATACTCATGGTAGTCAACTGACAAGACTATATAACTATCAACTCCATTATGCATAGTATGGACTAGATACTACGACATCCCCACTAATGTCATCAGTGCCCAATAGTGGGTGTAGAACTTTGTATCAAGATATGCTCTCACACACGCACTCCACACACACACAGACACACGTAAGAGCATATATTCACACAAAGCCCTACGTATTGAGTTTCTCTCAAACCTTCGGAGATGCAAGGCCGACTTAGCCATAATGAAGCCTAGCGCTAAGGGAAATAGAAAATAGAAACAATTAGTACATCAAAGATATACCTAGATGAATCTAGGAACATGCCCAAATTAACCTTTTAAGAAAGTGAAATTTATAACCTCATGGTAGTCATCCACAAGACAATAAACCATTAACTCCATCATGCATAGTATGGACTAGATACTATGGCATCCCCACTAATGTCATCATTGCCCGATATAGCGGGTGCAGAAATTGGTAGCAATATATGCTCCCACACTCACACACTTCCCACGCACACACAAACACACACATAAGAGCATGCATTCATACAAAGGTTTGTGTACTGAGTTTCTTTCAAAGCTCTGGAGATGTAGGGCACACTTAGCCATAATGAAGCCTAGCACTAAGGGATAATAACAAATAAAAAGAATTATTAAAACAAAAAAGTATTTAATGGGACATATACACCACTAAAGATAGAAAAAATTAACACAATATCAACTAGCTACAACCTGGAAAAAAATTTGCAATGTGAAAGTTGCATGTCCCCTAATACAGCATAAAGATATACCTAGATGAATCCCGAAACATGCCCAATTTCACCTATTAAGAAAGTGCAATTTATAACCTAATCATAGTCATCCACAAGACAATAAGCCATCAACTCCATCATGCATAGTATGGACTAGATACTATGACATCCCCACTAACATCATCACTGCCCAATCGTGCGGGTGTAAAACTTGGTAGCAATATATGCTCCCACACTCACACACACCCCATGCATAAGAGCATGCATTCATACACACATAAGAGCATGCATTCATACAAAGGTTTGTGTACTGAGTTTCTGTCAAAGCTCTGGAGATGCATGCCAGACTTAGCAATTATGAAGCGTGACACTAAGGGATCATAACAAATCGAATAAATTATTAAAATAAAAAGGTAGTTGATGGGGCATATGCACCACTAAAGATAGAAAGAATTAAGATAATATCAATAAGTTACAACTTGGACCAAAACTTCACAATGTCAGATTTGTGTAGGCCACTCTCTATGGGCTATCCATAGGTGTCACTCATTCCTTGGTATGTGCCTTGTAGGCCTAGATATTATCAGTTAGGACCTATGGTATAGTTAGTACTAGTTCCGATGGGGACACCTAGTACATGTATGACACCCAGTTAGGGGTTCATCATATTAGGTGTATCTTTTGTAGTTTTTATCAATTTAGCAATACATCTACAGCTACACGCTTTGCTTCTTGCCTTCCTCTCATGTTGCTTCTGTTCTCCACTCCACCCAACAGTGGTATCAGAGCAGGTTTTGCCCTTCAGTCCTCGCCAGTTTCAGCCTTCATGAGCCTCCCCCTTGCTCATTGGCACTGATTTCTTGTTGGTCGACTGGTCTCTACTGCTCGAATCCACACGTGTGAGCTCCTACAATTGTTCAGAGGAATTCCATCGCTGATAACTTGCTTATTGCTCATTCCAGCATTGTGGCGACTACTTCTAGGCCCTGCTATAGCATTTTTGAGATCTTCTACAGCACCCGTGGCCATCTATCACCACTTTTTGTACTGCAAATCTAGGCGCCCAACTCCTACGACCTCAGTCAGACTCAAGTCCAGGCGCCCAGCTCCCATGACCTCTCAAAAGTCGTCTACAAGAGGCGTCCTGCTGTCGCAACCGTTTCCAGCCATTTCGAAGCAGATTTGTGTCATTTCGTGGCACTTTCAGCTTGCCTCCAGTCAACCACGTGGCACCTCAAACAGCTGCAAGGACACCTCAAAATCAGTCGCTTCTTGATTTCTTAGCAGGGAGACCAGTTTGAGGACACATTTTCCGAAAGTTTTACTGTTACTTTGGAGCATTTGGAAGTTGGCAAATCAAAGGGTTTTTGAGGGCATTTGCTGTCCTTCACTTCCTCTTGCTGTTAGAAGCTCCCTCGAGCATTTTCATCAATAGTTCAGGAAGCTCTTTTATTGAGGTATTTCATTTCTTCATATTTATTTGCACATTTGCAGCTTCTTTGGCATTGGATAAGGCCCCGTGCTACCTTGGGAAGGTCTCATGTTGCGTTGGGATTTTTTATTTGCAGGTCTATACTTTGTGTGACAGTTGCACATTTGCAGTCATTTTGTGGACAACAAGCATCATATTTTTTGGATTTGTGCATTTGTCTAGACTCTACATAATGGCCAGTGGTGGCAAGGATGATCTTTCTGGGGCTTTCAGTCCTGACGACCAGCTTGATGGGGTGAATTATCCTATGTGGTCATTTATGATGAAGCATGTCTTGGTGGCCAAGAATTTGTGGAATATTGTGAATGGCAATGAGCCTAGGCCTATCAGGCAAGCTACATCTTCCACTAGTGATGTCACATCCAATGGTTCTTCCCGTGCTGCTTTTGTACCTCCTACTCAGGAGATGATTCAGTGGGATGGTCGTGATGCTAAGGCACAGGCATTGATTGCTCTTTCTGTTAAGAAGAGTATTGTACCTCATATCAGATCATGCGTTACTGCTAGAGAGTCTTGGGATAAGCTTGCCTCTTTGTATCAGGTACGCGACGAGGCCCGTGTTGCCTATCTCTGCAAGCAGTTAAAGGATCAACATATGAATAAGGGTGATAGCATGGATGCCTATTTGACAGCTATCAAAGATTTGAAAGAGCAATTGGCCAACATTGATGAGGATATTCCTGACTCTCAGCTTGTATCCGGCACATTGGATGGATTGCCTGACTCTTACCATGGTTTTGCTACTACCTTGAGGTTGGTTGCCATAGGCAATGCCAACTACTATTCCTTTGATCAGTTGGTTGCACTTTTATTGCAAGAGGAGCAGAGTCACTCTAATAGAAATGCCAGTATGCATTCTGATCAAACATTTGCAGCCAATGATAGGAATAAGGGAAAATTTCAGAAATCTGCCCCCAGAAATACAGCAAATTAGTCTTCTTCTTCATCATCCCAGGGTGATCAAAAGAAGAAGAAGAGTTCTGCAGGGTTGCAGGCCATGATATAGCTGAATGCAGAAAAAGGATTGCTTCTGAAAAGAAGAAGAAAGAAAAGGGACTTGCGGTCTCCACTGCCTCTAGCAATGATGCCACTCCTAATGAGCATGCTCATTTTGCCACGGAACAGTCTTGGAGTTTCATAGTCCAATGCCATTATGATCCTTCTGTACATGATGCAAGTAATGCTCGCATGTCAGTTTCAGCTTCCACGTGGTTCTTTGATAGTGGTGCTTCTAAGCACATCACTTCCTGCAAGACATTGTTCACTTCCCTTGCTGATGCCCCAAAGGGGGGTTCTGTGATGTGTGCCAACAATGCATCCTATATGGTTAAGGGTGTTGGGCAGGTTGCAGTCACTTCAGTTGCAGGCAATGTTCACTCTGGAGAATGTTTTATATGTGCCAGGCATACGCAAAAATCTTATTTTCATTTCAGCTATTGCTACTTGTGGACATAAGATTGTTTTTGATGGGCATAGGTGTGCAGTCTATGACTTGAGTCATGCCGATGTTATTGTTTTTTGACTGGTACTCTTCAGGGGGGCTTGTATAGCCTGGATGCATATGATAGATGAAGTGACAGTTCAGCCCAGGATGCCCATGCTGTGGATGCAGATGTACTCCTTGACACATATTTATGGCATGAGAGGTTTGGCCACCTCAATCTTAATGCCTTGGTACGCTTGCCACAAATGGTTGAAGATATGCCACAGATGCGCATGCCTACTAAGAAACATATCTGTGAAGCTTGCCTACTTGGCAAGATGCACTGCTTTGCTCTCCCCAAAGATGGCAGAGTTGGGGCATCTCGCAGGTTATTTCTTGTTCACAGTGATGTGTGTGGTCCCATGAAGACCGCATCTATTGGTGGCTTCTACTACTTTGTCACCTTCATTGATGACTTTACTAGAGGTACACTTGGATATTTGCATTGAAGTCCAAGTTGGAGGTGTTCACATGCTTCAAGCACTTCATTGCCTTGGCTAAAAATGATGCAGGCTTGAAGATTGCCAATATGAAATCAGATAGAGGGGGGGAATACATGTCTAAAGAATTCAATGATTACTTGGCAGCCCGTGGTATTCATCATGAGTACACAGTGCCTTACACTCCTCAACAGAATGGAGTGGCTGAGCGAAAAAACAGGACCATTATGGAGATGGCTAGGTGTATGCTTAAGGGCAAGAATTTGCCTAATATGTTTTGGTTGGATGCAGTGATGCAAGGTGGAAAGATACATAGTGTACGGCACGCTATCAGTACGTACGGAACGTACTTCTGTACGGAACAAATTTTAAGGTACATAAACAGTACGTACCATTTGTAAACAATCCTAGAAACTTGAATATTTTATAGACATAGCAACCAAAATACTTAAAATAAAGAGTGAACCTCATTACTTAAAGTTTAAATCAGTTACGAAGCCCATTACACAATACCTCATGTCAACAGTCATAGTGATATAAGCAAGAACCATGAAAGTTATGGATGATAAAAGAGAGTACAAATATCATGTCTACAGCACATGTACTAGTCCGCAAGGACCATGAAAGCCATAGATGATAAAAGAGAGTACAAATATCATGTCTACAGCACATGTACTAGTCCACAAGAACCATGAAAGTCATAGATGATAAAAGAGAGTACAAATATCATGTCTACAGCACATGTACTAGTCCACAAGTGCAAAAAGCAAAACAATGAAACACTACAGTTGTCTAGACTCTAGACGCAAGAGTCTCAAATCTCATCATCAGATGAAGATGATGAGTCTTCTGAAGAGAGCATGCCTCCATCATTGATACCATTGCCCTCTTCATCGATCAGCAACAACAAGCCTTAGTGTATCCTTGTCATGTGCCTCGAGAATCTGAGTGTGAATGAGTTGGATGGCCTCATTTGCACGCCTCTGCTGGGTGCGACGAACTGGAAGCTTTCCCCTGCGAATGCTCTCTCATCTCGCACAGCCTGGATCTGGAGCTGCCTAGCGTAGAGAAATGCTGAGAGATCGTGCACGTGAGCGGGTCACACAACGATCCACACTCTCAAGCTCTCTATGTAAAGCTCTCAAAATCTCATCTTACTCATCTCTAATCTGTCGATCCCCACAAGCTGCGGGCTGGGTTCATCTACCAATTTGAGTAGTGTTGGATCAACCTTTTTAAACATGCCACAAATTGCATATTGGATATTCATTGAACTAGAAATAATTTTCTACTTCTAAGTTCTTCTTGAGTCCAATTTATACCTGCTTCGGTGACCCCAAAGCATGGTAGCTTCGCACGAGCCTCATGTTAGCTCTGCAATACACCAATTTCTCTAATTGAGAAGTACTAAGGTGATTCCAAATCTTGGTGTGTATGAGAGAGTATGAGCTCCAGTTCCGATCACATGCTCCAGCTGAGCAATCCTGTGCAAAAATGAGTGCAATGCAAGCAAATTTGTAAATCTTTTAATGCTAAAACATCAGGCTTCACTTCGGAAGACTATACTTTAGAGATTAATTACAAGTTACCTGAGAGAGAACACGAAGAGCAAAGCGTGAAAGGTTTGGAAGACCAACCCTTCCATAAGAGTGCCACCATGTCAAAGGGAATTTCATGGCTTCCTTCCTCAATGACACAGGTCTCGCAAATGAAGCACCAATACCACTCATGTACGTGGTGAACTCTCTATCGATCTGAAGTTGCTCCTCCTCTGAGAACATCCTTCCAACATACTCTGATTGCTTCATGCTCAAAGCAGTATTATTCCATAGCTCTGGCGACCTCTAGAGAGGATGGAGCATGGCAGCCATCGCATGGATGGGACGGCTCATGAATGTCCACCATTTGTCTACAATGTCCAAGATCTCACCTCGGCTGAAAATGAGAGATTGAAAATACATGTCTTAGGTTACAGTGTACACATGTCAGTCCTAACATGTCATGAGAATCGAGAATCAAGAACTCATAAAAATCAAAGAAAGAGGAAGAAATTAGAACTATTGCTTACCGTTGAGCAGTCATCATGGAGCACTGAGCAACGTGGTCTTTCATTTGCATAAACAAATGAAAGACTAGCCCCAAAGTTGAGCCCTTCATGTCTGTAAGTCGGAGAAGGACATACACGGGCTTAAGTGCAACTGAAAGGCTATGAACTTGCTGCCAAAAATCATCATCCAGGATCTGCCTCTGCAAGTATTTTGTATGCTCATCCTCTGAATGATGCATCTATCCACATTCGATCCACAGCTGTTGATGATAGTGAATCTTTTATCTTGTAGAGCCTATCCAAGACCAAGAATATGTAGGCAAACCTGGTCTTGGAGGGTCTCACCATATCCAAAGGGCTATGGCTCCGAAAGATGGCAAGAGCCTGATGCTTCTTGCGGAAGAAGGTGGTGAACTTTACAGCATCTGCAACAATGGGATGCACCCAAACAAGCTTCCCAATGTCTTCCATAAGTAAATCAAGACAATGGGCAGCACATGGAGTCCACACTATATGTGGAAACTCTGCCTCGACCATTTGACCCATTGCCTTGCAGTTAGAGGTGTTGTCGGTCACCACCTGCACAACATTGTCCTCCCCAACCTCAAGGATAGCTTGTCGAATGTGGCCATAAATGAACTCCCTTGTGATCCTGTCTCCTGCTCTCCCTGCATCGATGGCATGCAAGAAATAGGTGCCCAAGCAAGATGACACAAGGATATTGATTATGTGCCTCTTGCGAATTTCTGCCCACCCATCTGAAATAATAGTGCATCTGAACTCCTGCCAACCTGCTTTCACAGGAGTGAGCGCCTTGTCTATCAAGGCCTTCTGCTCATCCAACATGGATGTACGCATCTTTGTATACTCAAGACCTGTCCACGTCTTAGTAGGCCCTACCTGCGCAATTGCTTTCACCATTCTTTTCCATTGGTCTGTCCTTAACACATTGAAGGATATATTACACTCAATAAGAGTACGACAAATCTCCATTTCTACCACCCTTTGCCGCTCCTTTACCCAAGATTGTGATGAGATACAAGAACGCAGAGTGGATTGCTTTGATGCCTCCCCTGTACCTCTCGCATCTTGTGGCACGAGGTCCTCATTGGCAATACATGCCCTCTTCCTACCTCTGGTGGATTGGGCTGAAGCCAAAAGGCTTTCACCCTCATCTAGTGTACCTGAACCAGTGTACCTGAACCTGTAACATCTCCAATAAAAGCATCATGGAGGGCATCTTGCATACTTTCACCACCTCTAACACTGCTTGCACCACCCATTGCAGGACAATTCTCCGCAATCAATTGGTCCCTCAAAGCTTGTGGTATGTTATCACATGGACCACATTGATTGGTGCACCCGATATACCTGTCATGTGCTTGATGACGTGAGTTATGGTGCTAGTGTACTGCTCCCCGCAATACTTGCATGCCCATAGCCGAGTACCTAACCCTTGCTGAGAAGGGGTGTTAACAACCCTCAGGACATTGGTGTGGATTGCCCAGTTCGGGTTAGTCTTGCGTGGCATGATGAAGTCTGGGCGGGAGAGAGAGCGAGGAAAGGACTCGTGGGAGGTCTCCAGAGAAGTCCACACACTTGAAATTTGCGCTACAAAACTTTGCAGGTACACACAGGACACTCGATTTTGCAAGTACACACAAAATGCCCAAAATAAAGTGCAACGTGGTCGCTTATCTACAATCGCCTGAATTTGGGCCTCGCCACACACACGCCTCGCCACACATGCCACATATATATTTTTTTTAATGACTGCATACGAATCCGTACAGTACGATATCGTACCGTACCGTACGGCTGTACCGTACTGTACGGATCCGTATGTACGTACGGCAACAACCCTGTAGTGATGTGTGGAAATTATGTCTTGAACAGATGCCCAACTAAAGCATTGAGAACAGTCACACCCTATGAGGCTTGGAAAGGTCTCAAGCCATCCATTTCCCATATGCGTACTTTCAGGTGTTTGGCCTACGCACATGTGCCTTCACATAGAGACGGACAAAGTTGGATGATGAGGCTATCAAATGCATATTGTTGGGATACACTGCAAAGAGCAAAGGTTATAGTTTTTATGAGCCCTGATCACGTAGGGTGGTTGTTAGTAGAGATGTTATCTTTGATGAGACATTCTCTATGCCTTTGCGGGATCGCAAAATGCAGCAATCCACACTTGGTGTCTCTGACCAGCCCAATCGCTATCAGTGAACCCATGCATGATAAGGGAAGAATCAGCCTTGTAAAAAAGGCCCAAGTGTTGTGTGCCTTTGATATATCTAAAGACACGTTTCACTGCATGCCAATGGTGATGAGTGGGACTGTGCATAAACTTGCTCAACTAGGAGACTACGTACTGCAAGTCTGGCCGAGTATGACACAAGTAAAGTAAACAACCAACTGCCTGCTGATAAGAGGTAGCATCACAAGGTCCGCTGGTATCTTCAGCAGATAGCAGAGAAACAAAAACCAGTCTCTAATGGGGTGGAGACAGGTTTGCAGTCCTCAAACTGAAATCTCTGTAAGAGCCGTCCAATGTACTTGGATTGTGACATAATAATTCCCCCCTCAGTCCGAGCAAACTGTATGCCCAAATAATAGTACAACTGGCCAAGATCAGTAAGAGCAAATGATTGCTGTAATTCTCGTTTAAAATCTATAATTTTCTTGGGATGTGGCCCAGTGAGAATCATGTCATCCACATAGAGGATCAAAATCAGCAAATCTGTCCCCCTCTTGCGGATATATAAAGTCACCTCTGTGGGACTATTCTGAAAACCAAGGCTGAGCAAATGTGTGTGAATCCTATCATACCAAGCCCAAGGTGCCTGCTTCAATCCATACAAGGCTTTCTTAAACAAGCATACCTTTTTTTCAGAACCTACAACCTCAAAGCCAGGAGGTTGTGCAACATAGACTTCCTCTGCCACCTAATAGACCATTGAGAAATGCTGTCTTGATATCCAACTGATGCACTTCCCAATTATTGTGGGCAGACACGGCAATAACACATCTAATGGTGGTGATACATGAAGTGGGAGCAAAGGTTTCTTCATAATCATTGCTCTCTTTCTAAGCATAGCCTTTGGCCACAAGATGGGCTTTGTACCTGTCAACTGAACCATCAGCTTTCCTCTTCACTTTATAAACCCACTTAGTCCCCACGGCATGTTTACCTGTAGAGCAAGTCACATAACTCCCATGTTTGATTGGCATGAATGGAGTTCAATTCATCTTGCATGGCTTGCATCCACAACTTATTTGAAAAGACATCTCTGTGACAAACAGGCTCCTCATCACATGCTGTAGCAATCAAAGCATGAGCAACCGAGTTTCCAAATCTCTTTTGGCTGTGCAGCTCTCGTACGGGCTGGCAAAGGAGCATCTAACTTGTTGTCCTTCAAAGTGTCAAAGAACCAACGAGGAGCTCTTTTAGGCTATCTTATGTCAGCCAATTCCTGCTCTACTGCCTCTTTCACAACATCCTCAAGAGCATGTGGCATCTATGTCACAACAGGTGGCTGTCCGGACTGCATGATAGGCTTTAAATGAGCAGTATGTGCAGGAGTGTAATCCTGTGGTGCATCATCGGAGGCATCAGAACCAAGCAATGGCACAAGACTGTCAAAAACTATGATACATGCCAATCCCATAGTGGCAATTGTTTCATGCTTGGCTCTTCATGCATCTCTTGGTTAAGCAAGAAGCAAGCGACAGTTGCCACATCTAGTTGTGAGGCTGAGTAAAGGGGAAGCTTTCACAGCTACAGTAGAGTGTGTTTGGCTACGGAAACTACTTGCAGATCTTCCAGTTGATCAAACTACTCCTATAGTCATTCATACTAGCAGTCAGAGTGCTTTGGCTATTGCACAAAATCCTGTGTTTCATGCTCGCACGAAACACATTGAGGTTCATTACCACCATGTCAGAGAGCGATGGTTAGATGGTGACATTCAGTTGTCTTACATTCCCACTGAAGACAACTTGACAGATCTCTTCACGAAGGCTCTCCTGCGACCAAAGCTTGAGGCTTTTCGATAAGCTTTACACTTGGTACCATTTGTTACGTGATCTGCTACTCTGTACAGTCATAGGTTGCTATATCCATATTGGACGAATTTGTGCAACCATAACCTTTAGTCTTTAGGTATCTTGAGACGTTTCCAGGATACTTCAGCCCATACCGTCGAGGGGGGTTTGTAGGCCACTCTATGGGCTATCCATAGGTGTCACTCATTCCTTGGTATGTGCTTTGTAGGCCTAGATATTATCAGTTAGGACCTATGGTACAGTTAGTACTAGTTCCGATGGGGACACCTAGTACATGTATGACACCCAGTTAGGGGTTCATCATATTAGGTGTATCTTTTGTAGTTTTTATCACTTTAGCAATACATCTACAGCTGCACCCTTTGCTTCTTGCCTTCCTCTCCTGTTGCTTCTGTTGTCCACTCCACCCAACCATTTGCATGTCTACTAATACGGCATAAAGATATACCTAGAGGAATCCAGGAACATGCCCAAATTCACCTTTTAAGAAAGTGCAATTTATAACCTCATGGTAGTTATCCACAAGACAATAAACCATCAACTCCATCATCCATAGTATGGACTAAACACTAAGACATGCCCACTAACGTCATCAGTGCCCAATAGTGGGTGTAGAACTTGGTATCAATATATGCTCCCACACACACACACACACGTAAGAGCATAAATTCATACAAAGGTCTATGCATTGACTTTCTGTCAAAGCTCTAGAGGTGAAGGGTAGGCTCAGCTGCCATAATGAAGCCTAGCACTAAGGGATCATAACAAATAGAAAGAATTCTTCCAACAAAAAGGTAGTTAATGGGGCACTAAAGATAGAAAGAATTAACAAAATATCAACTGGCCGTAACATGGATGAAAACTTCACAATGTGAAATTTGCATGTCCGGTAATACAACATAATGACATAACTAGATGAATCGAGGAAGATGCTAAAATTTACCTTATAAGAAAGTGAAATTTATAACCTCACGATAGTCATCCACAAGACAATAAACCATCAACTCCATCATGCATATTATGACTAGACACTACGACATCCCCACTAAGGTCATCACTGCCTAATTGTGGGTGTAGAACTCAAGATCAATATATGCTCCCATAAACACACCCCCCACCACGCAAACACACACTTAAGAAGAGCGCACAACCATACAAAGGTCTATGTACTCTGTTTTTGTCAAAGCTCCAGAGATGAAGGGCAGAATCAGTCATAATGATGCCTAGCTAAGGGATCATAACAAAAAGAAAGAATTATTCCAACAAAAAAGGAGGTTATAGGCACCACTAAAGATAGAAAGAATTAACCCAATATCAACCGGCTGCAACATCGATGAGAAATTCAGAATGTGAGATTTGCATGGCCTCTAATACAGCATAAAGATATACCTAGATGAATCCAGGAAGGTGCTCAAATTCACCATGTAAGAGAGTGCAATTTATAACCTCATGGTAGTCATCCACAAGACAATAAACCATCAACTCCATCATGCATAGTATGGACTAGATACTATGACATCCCCACTAAGGGTATCAGTGCCCTGTAGTTGGACGTAGAACTTGGTATCAATATCTTCTCCCACACACACACACCCCCCGCCCCATGCAAACACACACATAAGAGAGTACATCCATACAAAGGTCTATGTATTGCGTTTCTGTCAAAGCTCCGGAGATCCATGACAGACTCAGCCATGATGAAGCCTAGCACTAAGGGATCATAACAATTAGAAAGAATTATTCCAACAAAAATGTAGTTGATAGGTCATATGCACAACTAAAGATAGAAAGAATTAACACAGTATCAACTAGCCGCAACATGAAAGAAAAATTCACAATATGAGATTTGCATGGCCGTGCTAATAGAGCATAAAGATATACCTAGATAAATCGAGGAACATGCCCAAATTCACCTTAGAAGAAAGTGCAATTTATAACACCATGGTAGTCATCCACAAGACAATGAACCAGCAACTTCATCATGCATAGGATGGACTAGATACTATGATATCCCTACTAATGTCATCAGTGCCCAATAGTGGGCATAGAACTTGGTTTGCTCCCACACACACATACCCCCCAAGAAAACACACACATAAGAGCATACATTCATACAAAGGTCTATGTACTGCACTTCTGTCATCAAAGCCCTAAAGATGTAGGGCAGACTCAGGCAAAATGAAGCCTAGCACTAAGGAATGATAACAAATAGAATGAATTATTAGAACAAAAAGGTAGTTGATAGGGCATATGCATAACTAAAAATAGAAAGAATTAACAAAATAGATCAACTGGCCGCAACGTGGATGAAAACTTCACAATGTGAAATTTGCTTGTCCGCTAATACAGCATAAAGATATAACTAGATAAATTCAGGAAGATGCTGAAATTCACCTTATAACAAAGTGAAATTTATAACCTCATGGTAGTCACCCACAAGACATTAAACCATCAACTCTATTAGGCATAGTATGGACTAGATACTACGACATCCCCATGAAGGTCATCAGTAACTAATAATGGGTGTAGAACTTCGTATGAATATATGCTCCTTGCAAACACAACCCCCCCCCATGCAAACACACATAAGAGCAAACATCCATACAAAGGTCTATGTACTACGTTTCTCTCAAAGCTCCAGAGATGCAGGGCAAACTCAATCATAATGACGCCTAGCACTAAGGGATCATAACAAATAGAAAGAATTATTCCAACCAAAAGGTAGGTTATAGGACATATGCACCACTAAAGATAGAAAGAATTCGCACAATATCAACTGGCCACAAGATCAACAAAAACTTCACAATGTAAGATTTCCATGGCCTCTAATACAGCATAAACATATACCGAGATGAATCTAGGAAGGTACTCAAATTCACCTTGTAAGAAAGGACAATTTATAACCTCATGGTAGTCATCCACAATAAACCATCCACTCCATCATGCATAGTATGGACTCGATACTACAACATCCCCGCTAAGGTTATCAGTGCCCAATAGTGGGCATAGATCTCGATATCAATATATGCTCCCACACACACAACCCTCACCCCATGCACAAATAAGGCGTGCATCCATACAAAGGTCTATGTACTGCGTTTTTGTCAAAGCTCCGGAGATGCACGGAAGACTCAGCCATAATGAAGCCTAGCAATAAGGGATCATAACAAATAGAAAGAATTATTCCAACAAGAAGGTAGTTGATAGGGCATACGCGCCACTAAAGATAGAAAGAATTAACACAATATCAACTGGCCACAACATGGACAAAAATGTCACAATGTGAGATTTGCATGCATGGCTGCTAATACACCATAAAGATATACCTAGATGAATCCATGAACGTGCCCAAATTCACCTTCTAAAAAAGTGCAATTTATAACCCCATGGTAGTCATCCACAAGACAAGAAACCATCAACTCCATCATGCATCATATGGACTAGATACTACGACATCTCTATTAATGTCATCAATGCCTAATAGTGGGTGTAGAACGTGGTATCAATATATGCTCCCAAACACACATAACCCCCAAGCAAACACACACATAAGAGCATACATTCATACAAAGGTCTATGTACTCCATTTCTGTCAAAGCCCCAAAGATGCAGGACAGACTCAGCCATAATGCAGCATAGCACTTAGGAATTATAACAAATAGAAATAAATATTACAAAAAAAGGTAGTTGATAGGGCATATGCACAACTAAAGATAGAAAGAATTAACAAAGTATCAACTGGTCGCAAAATGGACGAAAACTTCACAATGTGAAACTTGCATGTTTGCTAATACAGCATAAACATATAACTAGATGAATCTAGGAAGATGCTAAAATTCACCTTATAAGAAAGTGAAATTTATAACCTCATGGTAGTCATCCACAAGGCAATAAACCATCAACTCCATCATGCATACTATGGACTAGATACTACAACATCTTCACTAACGTCATCACTACCCAATAGTGGGTGTAGAACTTGGTATCAATATATGCTCCCATACACACACACACACCCAACACGCACAGACACACATAAGAGCATACATTCATACAAAAGTCTGCATACTGAGTTTTTGTCAAAGCTCTGAAGATGTAGGCCTAGCACTAAGGGTTCATAAAGCTCTGAAGATGTAGGCCTAGCACTAACAAATAGAAAGAAATATTAGAACAGAAAGGTTGTTGATAGGGCATATGCACCACTAAAGATAGAAAGAATTAACAAAATATCAATTGGCTGCAACATGGACGAAAACTTCCCAATGTGACATTGCATGGCCGCTAATACAGCACAAAGATATATCTACATAAATATAGGAACATGCCCAAATTCACCTTGTAAGAAAGTGCAATTTATAACCTCATGGCAGTCATCCACAAGACAATAAACCATCAACTCTATCATGCATAGTATGGACTAGATACTATGACATCCCCAATAACATCATCATTGCCCAATAGTGGGTGTAGAACTTGGTATCAATATATGCTCCCACACACACACACACCCATAAGAGCATACAATCATACAAAGGTATGTGTACTGAGTTTCTGTCAAAGCACTAGAGATGCAAGGTAGACTCAGACATAATGAAGCCTAGCACACTAAGGGATCATAAGAAAACGAAAGAATTTTTACAACAATAGGGCATTTGCACCATTAAAGATAGAAAGAGTTGACACAATATCAAATGGCCACAACTTGGATGAAAACTTCACAATATGAATTGGCATGTCCGCTAATACAGCATAAAGATATACCTAGATGAATCCAGGAACATGCCCAAATTCACCTTATAGGAAAGTGCACTCTATAACATCATGGTAGTCATCCACAAGACAATAAACCATCAAGTCCATCATGCATAGTATGGACTAGATACTACGACATCCCCACTAACGTCATCATTGCCCACCCAATAGTGGGTGTGGAACTTGGTATCAATATGTGCTCCCACATATTGGGGGTGTGTGTGCTCCCACACACACACCCCCAATGGACACACACACATAAGAGCATACATTCATACAAAGATCTATGTATTGAGTTTCTATCAAAGCTCCGAAGATGCAAGGCACACTTAGCCATAATGAAGGCTAGCACTAAGGGATCATAACAAAATTGAAAGAATTATTAAAACAGAAAGGTAGGTTATAGGACATATGCACCACCAAAGATAGAAAGAATTAACACAATATCAATGGGCTACAACTTGGAAGAAAACTTCACAATGTAAATTTTGCATGTATGCTAATACAGCATAAAGATATTGTCACGTAGGTTGTAACGCCTGTGACCATGACGGCAGACCGGATGGCCATGTCCGGGGTTCAGTGGGAGAGGACGCTCGTGCGGAGTCATGGGCGGCCAGGCTAGTGTGGACGGCAAGCCACACACTATATAGCCTGGGGGATGAGGGGGAATCCTCATTCTTCCTCTATGGCTGGGTGGTGAGCCAGAGACCGTCCCCTCCTGCAGTAACGCCCGTATAGCGGCGTTACAAGTATCTAACACTGGTATCAGAGCGTGGTTCGATGGGGTCGTCAGGGTCCGCGCGTGACCGGCGGGGGACCGAAGCCCACTCAATGGTTTTCAACCATTCATCTCCTCATCCTTATCTCGAATGGAGTGTGTGGAGGGAGGCGGCCAAGACATTTTTGAAGGGAAGAACCCTCTCTCTCCTCGTCACACACAGCAAAAAGCAAAACATAGGTAAGCTATTTCGTTTTTTTTTCCTTTCGAAATTGAAGTTTGTCTGCGCAAACATAATCTCGTGAGGTGTAGAGAAAGGTCGCAATACTGTGTGTGGGGGTGGGGGGGCGAAGACCAGCCCAGGGCAAAGACAAGCCCCACGAAAGAATGCTGAAACACAATACTGTGTGTGGGGGTGGGGGGCAAAGACCAGCCAGCCCCACACAGTTTGTGGCAATGCAACTCGTGTAAAGGGGGGGGCGAAAAGTCTAAGGCGGCCAGCCATAACACTGTGTGTCTGAGGGGGGCGAAAACCAGCAAAGAATCTGCGTGTATGGCCTTGCGTGTGCGCCGTCTGAGGGGGGTGAAGAGCACCCATGTGCCGTCTGAAGAGCCTGGGGCGGCCAGCCCTTAGGCGGCTAGCCCAACGGGCGGCCAAGCCAACGAACGCAGCCAACCCAGGCAGCCTAGGCAGCCAGCGAGGCCAGCCAGGCGGTGGCCTGCCAGGGGCGGCGGCCACCAAAGCAGTTGGCGGCTAGCGCAGCCACAACGCCAGCCAAACAAAGCGACTGGCCAGCCACCATCAGCAACCACCAAAGGAGAAAAAGAAGGGGAAAGAAAAATCATTTTTTATATATTTTTTAATTATTCATTTTTAATTTATTAAAAATAAGACTAAATTCAAACGGATCCTCTCTCTCGGCTTGGCTGGGGAGGGATAATCCCGGCAAGGGATAATCCGATGTTTCTGTTGTGTATTTCTAGTTTATTGCATGGTTACATTGCAAGTAAATAAAAATGTCTGTTCGTCCCAGTGTGTCCCCACCCACTAGTCCGGTAGGTTTTTCAGGACTTCTCTCCTCAGTCGCGGGCCTTACCCCGACCGAGTTGGCTGGCCGTAGACGCCAAGCCGTCTCCCATTCGGAGGGGTGCTCTCCGGGCACGTCTCGTGACCCGCAGGCGCCTTCCACGTCTCATGACCCTGCCCTTGACCTTGGCATGCCCGTAGAGGCCGCTGACCTGGCTGACCCTGCTCCGACCGATGAGCTGGATTATATGGACACTAACGTCGCCGAGGGGGACGATGACCTCTTGGCAGACCACGACTTTGACCAGTACCTTACTGACCCTGCCGACATCCTCACGGAGACGGAGTGCTCTAGTGGGATGTTTAGATATGTAAACACGCAATTGACGACCTTACAGAGGGTCCAGGACGACGTTGTCACGAAGCTGCAGGGCATCTCCACACGCCTAGACATGTTGTCCGCTATTTCGACATCTTCTCCTCTTCCTCATGATAGACGCCCGCCTGCGACACGTGTCAGCACAGCCTCACCCGTGGTCCCGGGAGGACAGGCCATAGTGCCTGCGAGGTCGCCCGTAGAGGTAGCCTCGGCGTTACTTAAAGATTTTAAGTTGCCTAGTTTTGGTGGCGAGGAACGAGAGCGTAACAAGGATTCTGTTAATATGTTCTTAGCGAAATGGTCGGACATTCATGAGCTGCGTCAGTAGCCTAGTCCCGCCTAGTCATGTGCAGCCCGTAGAGGCTAGTTTCTTATTGTCTGGCAAGGCATACAAGTGGTGGATGAGTCTTACCACTCGCCCTACCACTTGGGTAGCTTTCGAAACAATGTTTCGAAAGGAGTTTTTGCTAGGCAATGAAGAAGAGAGAAGTTGGGATGCGTGGGACAAGTGTTCGATAGAACACAAGACCCTCACCCAGTAGACTACAGAGAGCTCATACTCAAGTTGAAGGGAATCGATGCATTCCAAACATTGAGGGGCTTCAAATGAGGCCTAACAAATGATTATTTTGAGTATGCAGAGCCCTTGCAGCCTAAGGACCTCTCTCAGGCCATCAAGTATGCGCAAATCTATGATGACATCAAGCATCGTGGTACGGAGATGGGGTAGGGAGATCAGTGGATTAAAAAAAAGGGGGGCCGAGTTTAAAAGAAAGGGTTTTCGTAGTGAAAAAACAGGGGAGAGGACGGAGGGGAGTCAGGAGGTCGTTGGTCTAAAAAACCAAGACCCTTCAAGAAAAAATGAAGTCCTGAAACCCACAAAAAGGAGCAGTACTTGCAAGCACAAAAGGAAAATCGTTGCTTCAACTACAATGAGGTGGGGCACAACAAGGCTGATTGCCCAAAGTTAAAAGCAAGCACTAGTGGCAAGGCGCCTAAGAGCGATGGTAAATCCTCTAAGCAGTTGCACACGGTGCAGACGCTACCTCTCAGTGCCGGAGAGTTCAGAGAGGTTACGGTGAGTCATTGTGACGAGCATCACGCTTGTTCAGTGACACCAGCTATGTGGCAGCCTAGTGTTGGTCCACATGACATGGTGCGCATGTATGGCACCATAGGTTAACTTTTTGAACTATTCATTGGTCAAGAAGTTGAAACTAAAAGAGACCGCAAATGATCATGAGTATACCGTTGGTTTGGCCAATGGTTATGATAAAAAGGTATGGAATACCATGGTCTTGGGAGTCCCTTTGATCATGCAGGACTATGAGGCCATGCTTGACTTCCAGGTCATGCATTTGGCTAGAGCAGATGTTTACTTAGGCAGGGAGTGCTGTATAACCTCGGTCCTAACCTAATTCGGAGTTATTTACACAACACATTACAGTTGGAGTCTGGGGGTAATATCATCACCCTACAGGGAGACCGTAGTGTCCCCTTTTCACCACTTATATCATTGCTTGAGTTATGCCACGCGGTGCGCAGCGGCCAGGTAGCACAAGTATACGCTTGTTACCCTCTTGTAAATTCTGTTTCCGTAGCTGAAACTGAAAGTAATGTTTGCGTAGACAAACATGGAAAACAAAGCCTTGGAAGAGACCCACTGTTTTCTGAAAACCCTATTTGGCATGCATGTGATGATGAAACAACAAAGTCCAAGGCAAAAGAGACTCTAAAAACAAAGTACGTAGATACTTTGAAAAGTTTATTGCAGGAATTTCAAGATGTCTTTCCTACAGAGCTTCCAGATGGTTTACCACCATCAAGGGAAGTAGGCCATGGCATAAAGGTTATGCCTTGGTCCAAACTAATAAGCAAGCCTGCTTATAGGTTGAGCCACTCCGAGGCACAGAAGGTGGAAAAGCAGTTGACCGAATACTTAGAGAAAGGGTTTATTCGCCCTAGTTCGAGTCCTTGCACATCACCGATTCTTCTGGTAAAGAAGAAAGATGGTTCTATGCGCATGTGCATAGATTATCGAGCTCTTAATCAAGTCATGATTAAGAATAAGTACCCTATGCCACGTATGGACGAGTTGTTTGATCAACTCTATGGGTCGAAATATTTGTCTAAGATAGACCTGAGATCTGGGTATCATTAGGTTAGAATTAAGGTCGAGGATGTTGCGAAGACAGCATTCAGGACACGATTCGGTCACTTTGAGTTTTTGGTTATGCCATTTGGGCTAACCAATGCTCCAGCGACTTTTATGATGCTGATGGACAGTGTTTTACGTCCATACTTAGGAAAATTCGTAGTAGTTTTCCTAGATGATATTCTTGTGTACAGCAAAACGCGTAAAAAACACTTGGCACATTTGCGATTAGTGTTCCAGTTATTGCGACAACACAAGCTATTTGCGAAGGAGAGCAAATGTGAATTTTTTGAAAGAGAAATTCACTATTTGGACCACATTATATCCGCCCATGGTACGTGGATGGAACCTGAGAAAGTGGAAACTATTCTCAAGTAGCTAGCCCTGAAAAATCTCGAAGAACTGCAGATTTTTCTTGGCATGTCGGGGTTTTACCGATAATATGTAAAGGACTACGCGAAGATCGCAGTCCCGTTAACGGATCAATTGCGCACAAAAACAAAGAATATATGTTGGGAGGGAGACCAACAAAAGAAGCTTCGAAAAACTTAAGGTAGCCATAACAGCTGCACCTGTTTTGACTATAGTTGACCCTACTGAGCCGTTTGTCTTGGAGACAGACGTTAGTGGTGAGGCCATTGGAGCCGTGCTTTTGCAAAGGGGACGTCTTGTTGCATTTGAGAGCAAAAATTAGATAGGGCTCAGCGTAACTACTCGGCTTACGAGCGGGAGTTACTGGCCATCGTATATGCACTTAAAAAGTGGAGACACTATTTATATAGTGCCACTTTTGAAGTACGTACGGATCACGAAAGCCTGACATGGCTTTCGAGTCAAAACAAGTTGAAAGGTCGGAAAGCTCAATGGACGGAGCTCCTACAGGAGTTTGACCTTCAGATTCGCTACCAAAGGGGTAAATATAATGTTGTGGCGAATGCGCTTAGCCGCATGCCACAAATTAATGAGTTAAGCTTTATGGTTTTCAAGAATGAGTTCTTGGAATCACTCCGTGGCTTGTGTGAGCATGATCCTGTCTTTACAGAGGTCTGGCGCGCTGTATGCGTTCGCACTTTGTCACAGCCGCGCCCACCTTCCTCACCAGCACGTAATGCTAGTCCGGAGAGACTGGCCATAGGTGCGGTGGGTAGCGAAGCGAGAGTTAGTCCGGAGAGGCTAGCCGAGTCTTCGGGGTGTAGTTTTGAGCTGGAGAGCTCAGACGTAGGCCCTTCATCACCTTTGTTTTCCGACACGGTTTCAAAGGATGATGCTAAACTTCGTCGGGGGGAGAAGTATGCTAACTACTCCATTGACGACGGGTACTTACTCTATAAGGGTAGGGTGTGTGTACCAACTATTGGTGACTTTCGAGCATGCATTCTTAGAGAAAGTCACGATAGTCCAAGTGCTGGTCATCCCGGGATACAAAAGACCTATGCACTAGTCAAACGACAATTTTATTGGCCTAGTTTGTTCAAGGATGTCTAGACTTATGTGCTGCAATGCAATAAGTGTCAGGTCAATAAGCATGAAAGGCTAAAGGTTGGGGGCTTGCTCCATCCTTTAAGCATTCCTCAAGGGAAATGGGAAAGCATTTCCATGGATTTCATCACCGGTTTACCCACGACAAATCGAGGGAATGACTCGGTCTAGGTGGTGGTGGATAGGTTAACCACGATGGCAAAATTTATTACCACCAAGAAAACAGTAAAAACTCTTTATTGAACATCTCTACAAGCTATATGGCTTGCCCGCAAATATAGTGTCAGATAGAGATAGAAAGTTCAACAGCCACTTTTGGAGGGAAGTCTTCAAAAAGCTGGATACTACTCTGAGTATGAGTACGGCGGACCATCCGGAGTCTGATGGTCAAACAGAAAGGGTTAACCAAATACTCGAGGATATGTTGCGTTCTTATGTAAGTAAGAAGCAATCAAATTGGGAAGAATATTTGCCCATATTGGAGTTTGCTTATAATAGCTCCAAGCATTCAGCGACTGGATTTACGCCATTCATGTTAATGTATGGATTCCACCCGAGATCTCCAATGGTTGTAGGCCTAGAAAAGGAGAAGATTCAATCTGTCAAGGATTTCCTTAAAGATATGAATGATATGCTCAGAGCCGCACATGAGAGCATTCGTAGCGCTCAGGATCGTGCTAAAACTAATGCGGATAAAGGACGTAGAAAGGTGACCTTTGCAGAAGGTGACTTTGTATTCCTCAAGGTTCCTGCGCAGTCAGAAACCATGAAAACGGGAAAGTGTGACAAACTTTCTCCGAGATATTGTGATCCTTTTAAAATCCTTAAGAAGATTGGGGACGTAGCATATAAACTTGAGTTACCGGAGAGTTCTCAAGTCCATTCTGTCTTCCATGTCAGTAAACTGAAGAAATCAGTTCACGGGTTAGAGAACGCAGTTTCTCCAGAGATTTTGGTGGACTTGATAGAGCCACCAAAGATACCACATGAACCTAAAAAGATTCTATAGTATCGTGACAGACAAACCCGACATAAAGTGTACTAGGAGGTACTGGTTAAATGGATAGATAGGGATGAGGAAGTAGCTACCTGGGAATGCCATAGTGCAATTTCCAAAAGGTTTCCCCAGTTTTTTTTCGAGGACGAAAACTCTTCTTAAGGGGGGGGTAATGTCACGTAGGCTGTAACGCCTGTGACCGACGGCAGACCGGATGGCCATGTCCGGGGTTCAGTGGGAGAGGACGCCCGTGCGGAGTCATGGGCGACCAGGCTAGTGTGGATGGCAGGTCACACACTATATAGCCTGGGGGATGAGGGGCAATCCTCATTCTTTCTCTATGGCTGGGTGGTGAGCCAGAGACCGTCCCCTCCTGTGGTAACGCCCGTAGAGCAGCGTTACAGGTATCTAACAGATATTCCTACATGAATCCAAGAACAAGGCCTAATTCACGTTATAAGAAAGTGCAATTTATAAGCTCATGGTAGTCATCCACAAGACAATAAACCATCAACTCCATCATGCATAGTATGGACTAGATACTATGACATCCCCACTAACATCATCATTGTCCAATAGTGGGTATAGAACTTGGTATCAATATATGCTCCCACACACACACACCCCACGCAGACACACGTAAGAGCACACATTCATACAAAGGTCTGTGTACTGAGTTTCTGTCAAAGCTCCTAAGATGTCGAGTAGACTGAGCCATAATGAAGCCTAGAACTAAGGGATCATAACAAATAGAAATAATTATTACAACAAAAAGGTAGTTGTTGATAGTGCATATGCACCACAAATATAGAAGGAATTAACACAATATCAATTGGCCGCAACTTGGACAAAACATTCACAATGTGAAATTTGAATGTCTGCTAATACAGCATAAAGATATACCTAGATGAATCCATGAACCTTCGTCAATTATCTATTTTGTCTCAGAAATGTTGCATGCGTAGGGCTCTCTATGAAATCTATTCATAGAGTACTTATGCATGGATATAACCTTTTTTCGATTTGCATAAGGGCTCTTACCTTATGCATAGAGATCTCTTTAAGGGCTATGCATATCCCCTCTATGTAGATACATCAAGATCTATACATAAGATACATACGATACTCTATGCATGTATGGGGCTCTGACCTTATGCGTATCATATATGGCACTTTATGCATGCATGCATAGGGATCTTACCTTATGCATAGAGTTCTCTTTGAGCTCTATGTATATTGTAGCACCCTTATGCAAATGCATTGAGTAATATGCTTGCATAGACACTCATGTATGGATACAACTCTCTAAGTATGCATAGAGCTCTCTTTGAGCTCTATGCATGCATAGATAGCTCTATGCTCTCTAAGAGCATAAAGCTCTCAATGCATGCATAGAGCTCCTAGAGAAGTAGCTATGCATAGGCTAGTACTTATGCCTATACCTACATATTAATTTATCCATATTTATAGGACTTGCTTAGAGGCCCCTTATGTATGGAGGTCTCTATGCCTATGCCTTACTACATACATAGAGCATAGAGACATCTCTTATGCAAAGAGGCCTCTACGACTATGCCTTGCATACATGCGACTTATGCATATACACCTCTATGCCTATGCTTGGTATAGAGGCCTCTTATGCATAGACACCTCTATGCCTATGCTTGGTATAGAGGCCTCTTATGCTTGGTATAGAGGCCTCTTATGCATAGACACCTCTATGCCTATGCTTGGTATAGAGGCCTCTTATGCCTATGCTTGGTATAGAGGCCTCTTATGCATAGACACCTCTATGCCTATGCTTGGTATAGAGGCCTCTTATGTGTATAGAGGCCTCTTATGTGCATAGAGGCCTCTTATGTGTATAGATGCCTCTTATGCATAGACCTCTCTATGCCTATGCATTGTCTCTATACCTATGCCTTACCATATGCATGTGACTTTACCTTATGCCTTTTTGTAGATGCAGCCTATTGGCTCCTATTCGAGAAATCCATAAGAAGCTCATAACAATCTAGATGTTTACACGATGTTTTCCATGCATGAGGTATATGACCGACGGTTCCAAAGATATGGGGTGGGTTTCATTTCGCAAGTTCATTACAATCCAACATACCCATATATGCCAGATTCTCTTTATAACCTCCAATAATGCCATTCATTCTTTTCATCTACATTCCCATCTACATAGACCATGCCTTTTCCATAAGCACCTTGTTGCATGAAGATCAATGCAAGGATGCAACAAAAAGATACTTAGGGCTCTTGTAAAGAGTTCCAAGTTGTGGATGAATGTGGGAGTGGGCTTGACAATAATCCCACATGGGAACTTTTGGGAGTTTTAGAGTTTTTGTATAAAAAGTGGCTCATTTGAGAGCTTAGGGACACATTGGGCAAACTCATGTTTGAGCTCTCTTGAGACTAGCTCTCCCTCGTCTTCCATAGAGGTGCAAGCTCTTCTCTCTCCCCATCTACATTGTTGTAAGTTCTATTCTTTTGTTAATTCAATGGAATGAGTTGATATTTGTCTCTCTTCTCATGTCAATTCTCTAGTGTGCATGTTTCTTATTGATAGCTTCAAGATTTGTGTGCATGCTAGGGAAATGAGTATTTGAGAATGAAGAATGCTTTGATCTTGTGTATGCAATAGCTAAGCTTTCTTCTTGTTTGGATGCATGGATGAGTGGAATGTGGAGTTGAGTGGGCAATAGCAAGATTGAGCTTGAGTGTGTGTTAAGTCTATGTTAATGGTAGTAGTATTCCTAGCATTCTCTCCATCAAATGGATAAGCTTTTGTGCACCGGTACGGGTTGAATCCCTAGCTCCGAAAGGGATGCAAATCCCATTGGATTGAGCTACGTGTGGATCATACTACTCTTACTACAAGTGAGAGAGTTTTCCATCTCTCCATTGGTGCCGCTGCCGGGGAGAAGACTCAAATCCGGTTGAGAGTGTGTTGAAACCACCACTATTTCCTCTTTTGGTTGCAAAACCATTGAGTGATTAGGTTAAGTTCGGGTGTGTGATCCCGGTGTGAGTGGATAAGGTTAGGATAAGAAAAAAAAAACTATTGAGCGGTTGAGGTTTCTCCCGCATTGTTTTTTATGTTTTATTGCTTTTATTCCTTTTCTAGTACCGTCATTATGCTTACATTCATTGTTTTTTTTGCCATTTCATGCTTTCATGCTTTTCGCTAACATGTGATTAGTAAAAAAAAGAAGAAGAAAGAAAAGAGGTGCGTTGCTAAGCTCTTCCATAGCTTAGGCAAACTCCATAGGCTCCCAAGTGAGAAGGAAGAAAGGATGAGAGGAGAGAGGGAAAGAGAAGGGAGAAAGGAAGAGAGGAGAGTTTGAAATTTTGTTATATATATATATATATATAAAACACACAAAACTGTTGGCGGCCTGGTTCAAAGATGGCGTAGTAGATGGCGTTGTAGATGGCGTTGAAGATGGCAGTGTGAAGGCGGCCAAGCACCAGCAGTTGAAGGCGTGTGGGAGGCGGCCGGCAGCAAAAGGGCGGCTGGCAGAAGCCGGCCGAGTGGAAAAAGCAGAGCAAGACAAGAAGAGGCGGAGGCTGTAGCGTCGAAGAGGTGGGGGCAAGCGTTGCAGGGCTCGGCTGGCTGTAGGTGCAAGCAGGCGACGGCTGGCAGAAGCAAGATGAGAGGGAGGCTGTAGCGTCGAAGAGGTAGAGGCAGGCGTTGCAGGGCTCGGCTGGCTGAAGGTGGAACGCGGCAGCAAAAGGGCGGCTGGCAGAAGCCGACCGAGTGGAAAAGGCAGAAGCAAGACGAGAGGGAGGCTGTAGCGTCGAAGAGGTAGAGGCAGGCGTTGCAGGGCTCGGCTGGCTGAAGGTGGAACGCGGCAGTGTAAGAAGCGGAAGAGAAGCAGCAGAAGAAGGTGTGGAAGGAAGTGGCAGCGTGGAGTGGAAGGCGACTGAGGGAGAGCGGCGGAAGCGAAGAGAAGTAGTAGAAGGAGGTGGCGTGGAAAGAATCGGTGGCTGCAGCAGCAGTTCGCGTGGCAGAAGCGGAAGAGAAGTAGCAGAAAAAGGCAGCTGCGAAGTGGGCGCATTGAAGAAGGCAAGCAGAACAGGCTGTAGCAAACGTGGGTGCGCCGGTGAGGAATCCGGAACGGTGCAGAGGTGATAAGGTTAGTGATATTTTTATTTTATTTATTTATTTATTTATTTTTTGTTAATTTCTTTGTTAATTGAAAAAAAATAAAAAATTAAAAAACCATAAAACAATAAATTTTGAAGAAAAAAAAGAAAAGAAAGAGAAAAGAAAGAAAGAAAAAATTAAAAAAAATTTTGTGTTTTTTTTAGGAATCCATATTCTTTGTATATTTTGCATTTTTTATTTTTTAAATTTCTGTAAAATTTTGCATAATTAGAGTAACTTGCATTTTTTTTAGAATTTCTGTAATTTTGTGCATAGTTAGTATTTTTGTGTAATTAGTAAAAATAATAATAATTAAAAAAAGGAGAAAAATTAAAAATTAAAAAAAAGAGAGAGAAGAAAAGAAAATAACAGAAATAGAAATAGAAAAAAACTCTGTAAATTATGTATTTTTTAGGAATCCAAATTTTTTGCATATTCTGTAACTTTTTATTTCTTAAATTTCTGTAATTTTTTGCATAATTAGAGTACTTGCATTTTTTTAAAAAAAAATTGGTAATTTGGTGCATAATTAGTATTTTTTTTAGCGTAATTCATATTTTTGTGTAATGAGGAAAAAAGAAAAAAAATAAGAGTAAAAAAAATAAAATCATTTAAAAAAAAAGGATAGATAGTTATGCACATACTCATTTTAGTTGCATTTAGTGGTTAGGTAGGGTAAAATATGTATGTATATATATATATATATATATATATATATATATATATATAAACAAAAAAAAAACAAAAACAAAAACATACTCATTTTAGTTGCATTTAGTGGTTAGGTAGGGTAATATATATATATATATATATATATATATATATATATATAAAACAAAAACAAAAACAAAAACAAAAACAAAACAAAAAAAGAAAAAAACACATAAAAAACCAAAAAAATTTGACCTTATGCACTTGCGGTCGGGACGTCTTATAGACTCTGCCATAGGGCCTAGGGCACCTTCTAGAGTACCTACGCAGGAAAGTGGGACCCAATCGGTAGGAAATTTGGCAGATATTGCTGAAACCCTTTCCGAATCCCAATCCGACACCCTTTCCTCAAGAACAACTAGCTTATTGTCCATGGACAATCTAGGGCCGTCAAATAGTCATCCCTTAGCCCCAAATAGAACACCCACAAGATCTTTTAATCCATTTGAAGCCGACACTATGGGGTTAACACTCACAATGTGAGACTCCAATATGTCTACATGAATGCTCAAGGAGCTGAGATCTTTAGGGATCCACAACAACGGTATCTTGTTAAGATCGCAGACATTTTCTCCGAACTTGATAGAGCACCTCTAGTCAATGACCAGGGTAACATGTACATGGGTGGAGATGGTGTTCGCTACGAAGTCACCTACCATCCAGAGAATGTAGACAAATTAGGGGAGCTCTCTAAAACCGAGTTCTTAGACTTATCGAAGCTTTCCAGAGCAAGGGAGTCTAGAGATGATTGGCTCATTGAGCCGGACATGCCAGGACCATCCAATGCCCAGTCCTCAAAGCCATCCATAGATGATTTACTTCTTGTAGATCTAAATTTGGAAAGGGATAGGAAAGGCGAGAGCAAAATGGATCAGGGGGCTGAGAACCAATGGGAGTTTGTACGACAAATTCCAGTGACAAAGGTCTTACAGGATGACCCACTTCAAGAGGGCTATAAGGACTCTTTAGAGGGATATTATGCCACAACTAGATTGCCAGAGCTAGATCTTCCTCTAGCATTTGTGGTGGTAGTTGAGAAGCTTGCAGGACACATGAACCGAATAGTTGATAAATGGGCCAATGAATACCGAACCTTAGATTGGAAGGAGATTCGGGAGCTCACGTGGAAAGGACAACCATTATTCATGGAAGTGTACTCAACAAATACAGCTAAACCAGGAGAGACAGCCTTTCTTGGAGAAACTGTTGCTCCTCCCCTACGAGAGTTCACTAGAGAGGGACCCTCAACATCAAAGTGGACCACTGCTAGTAGCCCAACTCTAGCACCAAGATATTGTCCTACACCAAAAGTGCGACCACAGGTCACACCACAACATCTTTCTCACTATGACAATCGGAGGAGAGGGGAGCCAACTCGGCCTCCCATAAATGCACCTCCTGAAATGCGGGTGACAAGATCTTTGGAGGGGTTTGGTGAGGCTGGTAATAGGGGACCCACACCAATTTGGGATGCATGTGGACCATCTTACCAAAGAGAGGAACAATTTCCACTGAGAGTGAGAGGCCGTAGGCCCTATGATGAGTATTCAAGATAAGTAAGGCCATCAACTCTTCAGAAACTGGTAAAGAAGTATGAAGGGTCGGGAGATCCATACGACCATGTAGCAGCATTTAGGCAAGCAGTTCGAGCTGAGCAAGTGGCTGACAAGCATACTCAAATTGAAGGATTTGGGCTCACTCTTGAGGGAAAGGCCCTTGCTTGGTTCCAGGCACTAGAGGCTTCAGACAAATCTTGAGGGAAAGGCCCTTGCTTGGTTCTAGGCACTAGAGGCTTCAGACAAATCTTCTTTACGAGTTTTGGAAGAGAGTTTCATTGCTGCTTTTTCCTTGATGGGGATTCAACATGACACAGTAGCAAACATCTACTCTTTCAAGCAAGGCGAGACTGAGAGTGTTAGAGACTGTGTAAATAGAATGAAGCAGTACATTAATCGCTGCCCAGAAGATGAGAAGCCCGCCCAGAGTCGATTAATTTCTCTCTTCTTAAAAGGACTCAAAAATTCAACACTGCATACACGTCTCTATGCAAAGAAGCATACAAATTTCAATGAGTGTTGCCATGATGCTATGGATTTCACCGATAACTTCAAATTCCAAGATGGTTCTAGCCTTGAGGTGAAACCTAGAGATCAGTGGGGTGATGACCAAAGTTCAGGGTCTAGCACGCTAGTAAATCCAGACCAGATAGCTAACCTAGTACTAAGGAGATTGGGACAAACCTATCGCCCACCCATGCAGCCACAACAACAGCAGCAGCGAATGAGGAGTGTACTACCTACAGGTCCTCATCTTTGTGGAGCATGTGGCGGTAACCATAAAACTGAAGAATGTAATACCTTTTCTCCTCTAGTCACAAACCAACCCACAAAAAAGTGGTGCCAGGCTTGTGCTTGGAACTTTACCCATACCACACAGGAATGTACTCGCATTGCAAGAATGAAACAGGAGCGTGAGCAGCAAAGGGGTGGAGTGGCTCCACAAATGCATCAACAATATGCTAATTTTGAACGTAAGCCACCGATGGCACAAGAGCAAGCACGACCTGTTCTTGGTGCTCAACCTCCTGCTCCTGGGACTGCTCCTGTGAGGGTTGTTGACTACGACAATTCAAATATGTGTAGAGACTTGGTAAACCCAGGCTATGGGGATGACGAATATGCATCATATTCATCCAAGGAAAATCTCGTTGAAAGTCCCGCAGGGGAACAAAATTCTTTGATGTTGCTAGGCGGCTACCAACCTAGGACTCCATGCCCTTCAGGTCAATGGAAGCAAAGGAAAGTAGAAGCCAAACTAATGGGCCCCTGTTATGAGTGCGGAGAACCCCATTGGGCTCGTGATTGTCCACATCGCTCAAGGCAAACAGCTCGATCCAATACAACAGTACCACAGTTTCCACCAATTGAAAGATATTGTCTAGGGTGTTGTGTAGAACACTTCCCAAAGGATTGTTTGCTGAAACCACATGAGGAAGGCACCTCTCAACCAAAGGTCTCACTCAACCTTGTAGGGGCAGTTCCATCACCACCTTCATCTCAGAATGAGGATGTCGTGCCACTAAGAGTCATGACTAGATCACAGACACGAAATGCCAAAATGCAAACTGATGAGACACCTCGAACTAGGGATGCGAAGGCAAATCTAGTGGACAAGACCCTACATTCCAATAGAAAAAGGACCACTAGGAGGAAAAAGAACCGCAACAAGCAAACTAAAAGTGCATCCACTAGTTCTCAAGAAGCCTCTAAACAAAACATGAGGGATCAAACTTTTACATCCCAAGAAGTGCATGAGGAGCATCAACCTCAACCTGGGCCTAGTGCTCAACAAGATGAGGCTAGTATGACTGAGGATAGTTCTGGGGGTTCTGTTTTTGTGGATAAAGTGAATGAGACTCTAGATTCCATCATTGATGCTCATAGAAGTCGCATTGCAGCTTTATCTGAGCTACCCAAGAAGCTTCAAGAATACCCAAACCCTCATGAGGAGAAGATCAATCTAGCTGTACATCAGCAACTCATTAGGGAAGCTCAGTCAATACTTGAGGGACCACCACCACCTATTCCTCGAGGCCCAACCTCTCTTAAGCCAACATTAGAAACCATACCAGAAGTGTCATCAAGTCGGGAAATGAGAAGTGAGCTCATCTCACAATCTCATAGCGAGAGGTCTGCACCAATTGACACCCCATTGAAAGAAGGAATTCTGCCACAACCTAGCCTTGTCTTCCCATGCAATGATGAAGTTATTGATGCTAACGAGGACATGGCAAATGAGATGTGGGCAGCAGTTCATGAGAAAGTTAATGAGAACATGTCCTCTATTAGTTCACCTCCATTCTCTGAGATGGATTTTACCAGGGCCACAGAAAACACCTCTAGACGACCAAGCATCCAAGAGGAAGTTCAAACAATTGTTTCTCCTAGAAGTAAGCATACAATGAAAACCTTACCATCATATCTGGGAGAATATGAGAACTGTTCTCAAACCTTGAGAATACCCTCCATGCATAAAAGGTTGACAAAGGAGATGGATATGGGTATCGTGCAAGCTATTTTGTCAGCACCAGTGGCCTGTACCTTACCTTTGCTTGATTTGATAAAGCTTCGACCTGAGTTGTGGAATGATATTGCCACATGTTTGTCAGAGCAGGTATTGCTACAAAAGGGTCACCATCATTGTACTATACACCCTGAGACAAAGCATGTTTTGCCAATTCCTATCAACAAAGTAGGAAAATTTTGTGAGGACGATCAAGGAAATGCGGCCCTCCCATTAGAAGTGTGAAAAGTAGCTTCAACTGCAATACTTGATAGTGGTGCAGGGGTGGGCATTGTGACAAGGTCCATTTGGAAAAAGTGGGGCAAACCAGCTCTTAGGAGTACTAGGATACGCTTGCAGCTAGCAGATGGAAGCTTAGAACATCCCCTTGGGCTGCTTGAGAACATATTGGTCACCACATGTGGGATTGAATATGAGCACACCTTTGCAGTAGTGGATTTTGGAAAACATCCAAACTATGAAGTGATATTAGGTAGACCATTCATGCGACAATTTCAAATGATTCAAGATTGGGGATACAATTATTTGTACCTTCGACATGATTCTGTCATCACAAGGGTCAACCTAAGGAATCACTCATATCGTGATGTAACAAGGTCTCCAATAGATGAGTTTGATTCTGCTTCATCTGAGGGCTCAAGAGTTACATTGTCAGACGGGCGAGAAGATCTGTGGATGTGTGGAGCCTCATGTAGGGATTTCAACACTGAGAGACTTAAGGGTAATCGAAGTGTGTCAGATGAGGCATACATTCCACAACCCTTCCCTGAGCACTTAATTGATCCACTAGAATGGAGTCATGTCCTTGCAACATTATCGACATGTGCTTTACCTAAGCCAATTCAATTTTGTGACTCAGATGGATATGACATTATTTCTATACGAATGGTACAACCATGTGACCTTCTAGATGATTTGTACTATGGGGATGCATCCACAACAGCACTGCATGTAGAGGAAGTCTCAGTGGAGGATTTAACACTCGATTCTGCACTGGAAGCTCCAACACAAATGATGTGGATAATCGATGAGTACTCAAGTGAGGGCCATGGCTGGCATGTTCCAACTACTCTAGTCACTGCTCAAAGAAGGCCAGGCAAGAAGGAATTATCAATTTGGCTACCCAAAGATGCGTACAAACTTGTACCATCTAGCCCAGTTGCTAAGCCTCCTAAAAAGCACATCTTTTCCAAGCCTAAACCTCAGATTGTTACTCGTTGGGTCCCAAAGCATGTTCTTAGAGAACAAGGCTATTATGAGGGTGCAACAGCAATTTGGCTTCCTAAATGCCATGGTTTGCTAGGGATAAAAGAGTGTATCAGAAAGATTCCAAAAGCCACCCTTGGTTTTCCATATCAGTAGGTGCAAAAGAAATCAACACAACCTCTTCAGATAGGATAGGTGGTTGTGATAGCACCTACAAATCTACTTGTGTTGATCTTCCTAAAACATGTATTGAAACACCAGTTGTCCCAAATTCTCCTTGTTACACAATTCCACCCTCAACTGGTGTACCTAAGACACATCCAACTTCACATGAGTCTCCTTTGAGCATAGATTCTAGCACTTCAATGCCTAAATCCTCTTATCTTGCTCAAATTCCTCGACAATTGCTAAAATTCCCACATCTTAAGAAGAACATACCCAAAACACAAGATAAGGCATTAACACTACAATTGAAGCTCTTTGGTAGATCAATGTTTGAATAGAGTGGTTCCTTATGCCTTTAGAGGATTGTGTTCTTTTTGAGATGATCTCCACCACCAGGGCAAGGGTAAGCTCAGCGACTCCACAATAAGATCGACAAGCCAGGGTACTTTTCTCCCACTGGGTTTTTCCCTTCGGCTATATTCGGTGATTGGCACCAATAACAAATTTTATTCCTTTCTTTTCTTTTCTTGTTTGTTAATAAAAATTTTGCAGAGATCTCACCTAAACAAGAGCATCAAACACGCCCCAACAGTCTACCTACCGTGCACACAAATTAGGAAGGGGGGAGACATGCAACGCCTACAAAGACCAAGGAGGAGCAATTTGCACAAAATCAGCAATGCATCAATGCAAACACACAACATCAATGAGCACTACAACAGGTGTATTCAAATCATAATCTTTTGTTCTTTATGTGCTTTTATCTTTTGGATATATGGTTTGCATGTTCACACACAGTTGGCTGGTTTAAGTTTTAGATTAGTTGTTAAAATGTGGTGAGTGATTTCTAGATTCTTAGAGGACTTAGTAGAAGATATTTCTATTTAAGGACAGTGTAGGATATATACCAATGGAGTATACCAAGTTCAATACCCGTTCTATGGCACCTCCATCCAATACCCGTTCTATGGCACCTCCATGTGGCATTTGTTCCTTTAATCTATGCCCACCTCAATCCTATCGTCTCCCCAAAGTCGTGTAGGGTGTGATGATACTTCAACATCCACTCTCTATCATCATCACTAGGGAGGGTCTAGATCTTCTCAAGAATAAAAGCAAGCTCTCAAAGATGGCACCTCCATACATGCCCTTCCATGCTTCCATCCATACTCACCTCAACCATATCATCTCCCCAAAGTTGTGTGGGGGGTGTGATGATACTTCATTATCCAGTCACCATGGTCACCACTAGGGATGGTCTAGGCCTTCTTAAGAATGAAAACGAGCTCATGAACTATCATTCTCGAGGATGCTTTAGTGCATGCATTGGTGGAGACACTCGCTTTTGCTATTCATGAAGGATGGCAAGGGATCATTTATGCATGATGGAGAGATTATATTACTCAATGGTGATGTTGATGGGAGTGTTCTCATGAATGCCCAAGGCAAACATTTAAAAACCTACCAACAAGCATTGGTCAATCCAATTTTTAAGAACTCATTTAATTAAATGGACCAAGAAAAATATTAGGGACAAGTAGTACATAATAGGCATACTAAATACAAAGTTTCCAAATTCCTCGGGCTAACACTTTGATGAAGGTTTGGTGAAAGAGAAAAAGAAAGTGCATCTCTCCACAATAGGTCTACCATACACTAATGAGTAAAGCACGGTGGCACCTATCCTATCTATTGCTCAAACAAGGTAGAGCATAGAAGAAATTTAGAGAGAACACACAAGGCTATGCAAAACAAAGGGCAATAGCTCGATGTAAATTAGTTACAATGGTCCCCTCACACCGCAATTCAAATACGAAAGCCACATTTCATGGAAAATTTACAACCAAATCACATTTATTAATTCATCTTGTCCACTCCATTGATAGGCATAGGTTTGAGTGGTATAGGTCCATCACACTATGGCTGTGATGAGCGTACATTGCTAACATCGACTACACCCACCTCTTCTCTCTTACGTCCATCTTCGCCACCACAAAGTCGTAGTAGGGAGTTTGAGGAGGCTAGTAGATGTAGTAGCAGGGGGGAGCAAGGTGCTTTTGCTTTGGTAAAAGGAGCACTAGATCTCCCGAATCATCTCCCCAACAAGGGGGGTTCTTCATATGCTCATTTTGAGCCACGCCTCGAGGAGAGCCATCCCACCATTTGATCCATGAACCCTACCATACAAAGTGGACGTTGATAAGCAAGTCATTAACTGGATGCATGTATTTGCTAACCTGGAGTTCACAACCTTTTTTAAGACCTAGGATGAGCTCTCAGAACAATATGTTATTGATGTGCTCAAGACTGAGTTTACTTTTCCACATGCGGGTCTTGCCTTCTTGGAGAATTGGATGAAGATGAGGATGAAGCTTTTGCTCTCTAACAGTAGAGAAAACATCAAGAGAGCGACGAAGAACAATTTGGAAAAACTAAGCATTTTCTCACAAGAGGAGTGAAGGCACACATGGAGCTTTGCATCCATGTGCTTTTCAACAACAAACAATGGCGGTGAGTGCTTCCAAACTATGGAAGTGAGGGCGTTACACACATACAACTTAGATAATATTATAATAAGATGATCTATAACATAGTTCATCAACCTAAAAGTTATAATCTAGAAAGTACATGATGAGTTACTTTTATGATTTGTTTTTATGCTTACCTTATTAAGCCCCACGTAACTAGTGAGTGTGTGTGTTAAAACTATTATTTAGGACTATCTATATAATCCTAAAAGGTCAAATAGACTACGTTCTATTAGCTCAAATAGACTAAAAACTAAGACATCTTAATGAGAATTTGTTAATTTTAATCTTGATCATAAGATCTTGATCATAGCCAATCATGAGACTCATTTGAAAGAAATTTGACATAAACACCATGTAACATTTTAATATTTATTCAATACTAGTCCTATTTATTGCCAATATCAATTTCATTGATTTAAGCTTGTTTCTCTTAGGGTAAAATTTGGCAAGACACCTTAGCACATAGTTGTGAGGTGTTTCAAGAAACATGTTTGAATTGTTTCATGAAACGTTTCACTGGCAAGCATTTCAAAAATGTTTCATACAGAGGGGGGAGGTACATGTTGCAGAAAATAGGAGATATGAAAGTTTTATGCATAAAAAAACCCAGGCAACCAACGAAGTATGGATAAATGTTTAAAACAAAAACAGTACGATGTATCATCATCGTGTATCTTGATTCCTTCGGCCTACTTAGTACTGTCCGACTGGTAACTATCAACAAAAACATGATAAGTAAGATGTCCAACTGGTAACTATCAACAAAAAATGAAAAGACCAACACAAAAACCATGGAGTGTAAAAAGAGTCAAAAGAGTGAAGTCTAGTGTCTAGACTAGAGGCAATAAATAGTAAAAAGCCTCAATAGTCAAGACTCATCATCATCATCATTAGAAATATCATCTCCCTCCTCTGATGATTGTGAATTTGTATCACAAGGAGATGATGCCTCAATATCAACCTCTAAAGCTGCACCACTCGTAAAAGCTCCATCCACCACTGATGATTGTGCTCATGTCACACGAGTTGGTGCTAACAACTCCTCATAAAGCATGGCATAGATGTCGCGCTCCTCTGCAAGAATGTCTAGAGTGTCCTTCACTTTCCCAATGTCGATCTTGTCAACATTCACCTGGCGCGGCTCGATGGGATTTCCTCGATGCTCAAGTAGACGGAGGTTGCAATGGCATAAGACCAAGCGTTCTAGCTGAGCAGTGGAAAATATGTTCCTCTTCTTTGTATGGAAGAGGGCCCATGTGCTCCAATTCCTCTCACAAAAGGACCAGAGCTACAATCCTATGAGAGAATCCACAATGCAAGGCATTTTTGTCATGAAGAGGACATAAAACTTTGTAAGTTATGAAGTAGTATTTAGAAACTTTAGATAGCCTACTTCGGGAATTCCGCTTCAGTTTTCACAAAGTAGTAAAGTACTTACCAGAGTGGGAGTGTGTCCCATATTTCTCCCACCAAGAGACTGGCCGAAGTTGTGTCTCTCGAAGTTCTGTAGTTTCTCTCCAAAAGTAAAAATCCCATTGTGAAACACTGGAATCTTGCCCTCAAGTTTCCTCAAGAGTGCAAGGTCACCTCTTGTCCATCTCTCGATGTACTCTTGCCAACCCTCTTCCAACTCCTCATTCCACCAAAGGGGCTGTAATATATGGGCAACTGCATGGATTGGTCTATGTGAAACCAATCCCATCTATGGTTCCAAACCTCTCTAATGTCCTAGAACCTATCAAAGTCAATTATAAGTAGCAATGAGAACCACATGGCACCATGTACAAAATAAATTAAACAAAGCAAGCAGTAGAACTATACCTCACAGTAGGTAGTGCAATGTTGTGGTCAAGTGCCTCTCCAATGCGGTCCATGAACTTGTATAAGAGTCCAAGGGTGCTACCCTCCATATCTATTATGTGGAGAACAATATAAATGGGTTGAGTTATCTTCACAAGTGCCTTGGCTTCATCCCACCAACTCTCTCACATGACTGTGCGCACAAAAGCCAATTCCTTGGGTTGCTCTCGATCCTCCCATGCCATCCACTCCTGTGACACAACTGTGCAGAGTAGTCCCAGCTAGGCTCTCAGCCACAATAAACATGTAAGCAAAACTAGTCTTTGAGGGCTTCCGCAGCTCCAAATCACTATGGGCATGATACATGGCAAGGACATTTGGTCTCTTGGTGACAAACTTTATCAAGCTCCGAGATGTGTTGAAGATATCGGAAATCCACCCCACCTTGGTGACATCCTCTATCAAGAGGTCCAAGATATGGGCTGCACATGGTGTCCACACAATCTGTGGGAACTGATCCTCCAACATTTTTTCCATAGACACACAATTTGATCCATTGTATGTGATCACTTGTACTACATTTTGGGGGCCAATCTCTAATAAAGCCTGACACAAATGTCCCCAAATGAAAGTGCCTATTACAACAATCCCTGAAACTGAAGCATCAATGGCACGCAAGAACATTGTGCCCTTCCAAGAGGACACTAAGATGTTGTAGACATTCCTCTTGCTCATATCTGTCCAACCATCACATAAAATTGTACAACTATAATTTTTCCAAATTTCCTTGAGAGGCTCCATCTCTAATTACACACTAGTTTTCTCATTTTTTGAGTGTGTGGAGCATAAAGACTCATAAGAAGATGGGCCCTCGCACTCATTAACAATGCAGCTAATAGCTCTCTAGTTATGTGGGGATTAACATAGTAAGCATAAAAACTAATCATGAAAAGTAACTCGTCATGTACTTTCTAGGTTACAACTTTTAGCTTGAGGAACTTTGTTTTAGATCATCTTACTTTAATATTATCTAAGTTTTATGTGTGTAATGGATTAGCTTATGCCTCATGATACTATTTTTCCTATAGAGAATATTGATTTACTTATCACACAATACAAGAGATACGCTTATAGAGAAGATGTTTGTAGATTTCCTTAATTTTGCTCCACTACTATGCACCATGAGATCTTATTTGGTACTTTGGCTAATTCGATGCTCTCAATATCTTTTTCTTAATTACAAGTTAACAACATGACTACAGGCTTGTAACAGTTGTGCCACATTATAGCCGCATTTACTATCGTAATACGTGACAAAAAAAATAAAAAAAAAGGGTAGAATGAAACTTTTCAAATTTTGTCACTCTGGAGAATGTTTTATATGTGCCAGGCATACGCAAAAATCTTATTTTCATTTCAGCTATTGCTACTTGTGGACATAAGATTGTTTTTGATGGGCATAGGTGTGCAGTCTATGACTTGAGTCATGCCGATGTTATTGTTTTTTGACTGGTACTCTTCAGGGGGGCTTGTATAGCCTGGATGCATATGATAGATGGAGTGACAGTTCAGCCCAGGATGCCCATGCTGTGGATGCAGAGTACTCCCTAACACATATTTATGGCATGAAAGGTTTGGCCAACTCTATCTTAATGCCTTGGTACGCTTGCCACAAATGGTTGAAGATATGCCATAGATGCGCATGCCTACTAAGAAACATATCTGTGAAGCTTGCCTACTTGGCAAGATGCACTGCTTTGCTCTCCCCAAAGATGGCAGAGTTGGGGAATCTCGCAGGTTATTTCTTGTTCACAGTGATGTGTGTGGTCCCATGAAGACCGCATCTATTGGTGGCTTCTACTACTTTGTCACCTTCATTGATGACTTTACTAGGTGACACTTGGATATTTGCATTGAAGTCCAAGTTGGAGGTGTTCACATGCTTCAAGCACTTCATTGCCTTGGCTGAAAATGATGCAGGCTTGAAGATTGCCAATATGAAATCTGATAGAGGGGGAGAATACATGTCTAAAGAATTCAATGATTACTTGGCAGCCCGTGGTATTCATCATGAGTACACAGTGCCTTACACTCCTCAACAGAATGGAGTGGCTGAGCGAAAAAACAGGACCATTATGGAGATGGCTAGGTGTATGCTTAAGGGCAAGAATTTGCCTAATATGTTTTGGTTGGATGCAGTGATGCAAGGTGGAAAGGTACATAGTGTACGGCACGCTATCAGTACGTACGGAACGTACTTCTGTACGGAACAAATTTTAAGGTACATAAACAGTACGTACCATTTGAAAACAGTCCTAGAAACTTGAATATTTTGTAGACATAGCAACCAAAATACTTAAAATAAAGAGTGAACCTCATTACTTAAAGTTTAAATTAGTTACGAAGCCCATTACATAATACCTCATGTCAACAGTCATAGTGATATAAGCAAGAACCATGAAAGTCATAGATGATAAAAGAGAGTACAAATATCATGTCTACAGCACATGTACTAGTCCACAAGTGCAAAAAGCAAAACAATGAAACACTACAGTTGTCTAGACTCTAGACGCAAGAGTCTCAAATCTCATCATCGGATGAAGATGATGAGTCTTCTGAAGAGAGCATGCCTCCATCATTGATACCATTGCCCTCTTCATCGAACTCTGGCTCAGCAACAACAAGCCTCAGTGCATCCTTGTCATGTGCCTCGAGAATCTGAGTGTGAGAATGAGTTGGACGGCCTCATTTGCACGCCTCTGTTGGGTGCGATGAACTGGAAGCTTTCCCCTGCGAATGCTCTCTCATCTCGCACAGCCTGGATCTAGAGCTGCCTGGCGTAGAGGAATGCTGAGAGATCATGCATGTGAGCGGGTCACACAACGATCCACACTCTCAAGCTCTCTATGTAAAGCTCTCAAAATCTCATCTTGTTCATCTCTAATCTGCTGATCCCCACAAGCTGCGGGCTGGGTTCATCTACCAGTTTGAGTAGTGTTGGATCAACCTTTTTAAACATGCCACAAATTGCATATTGGATATTCATTGAACTAGAAATAATTTTCTACTTCTAAGTTCTTCTTGAGTCCAATTTATACCTGCTTCGGTGACCCCAAAGCATGGTAGCTTCGCACGAGCCTCATGTTAGCTCTGCAATACACCAACTTCTCTAATTGAGAAGTACTGAGGTGATTCCAAATCTTGGTGTGTATGAGAGAGTATGAGCTCCAGTTCCGCTCACATGGTCCAGCTGAGCAATACGGTGCAAAAATGAGTGTAATACAAGCAAATTTGTAAATCTTTTAATGCTAAAACATCAGGCTTCACTTCCGAAGACTATACTTTAGAGATTAATTACAAGTTACCTGAGAGAGAACACGAAGAGCAAAGCGTGAAAGGTTTGGAAGACCAACCCTTCCATAAGAGTGCCACCATGTCAAAGGGAATTTCATGGCTTCCTTCCTCAATGACACAGGTCTCGCAAATGAAGCACCAATACCACTCATGTACGTGGTGCTCTCTATCGATCTCTGAAGTTGCTCCTCCTCTGAGAACATCCTTCCAACATACTCTGATTGCTTCATGCTCAAAGTAGTATTATTCAATAGCTCTGGCGACCTCTAGAGAGGATGGAGCATGGCAACCATCGCATGGATGGGATGGCTCATGAATGTCCACCGTTTGTCTACAATGTCCAAGATCTCACCTCAGCTGAAAATGAGAGATTGAAAATACATGTCTTAGGTTACAGTGTACACATGTCAGTCCTAACATGTCATGAGAATCGAGAATCAAGAACTCATAAAAATCAAAGAAAGAGGAAGAAATTAGAACTATTGCTTACCGTTGAGCAGTCATCATGGAGCATTGAGCAACATGGTCTTTCATTTGCATAAACAAATGAAAGACTAGCCCCAAAGTTGAGCCCTCCATGTCTGTAAGTCGGAGAAGGACATACACGGGCTTAAGTGCAACTGAAAGGCTATGAACTTGCTGCCAAAAATCATCATCCAGGATCCGCCTCTGCAAGTATTTTGTACGCTCATCCTCTGAATGATGCATCTGTCCACATTGGATCCACAGTTGTTGATGATAGTGAATCTCTTATCTTGTAGAGCCTATCCAAGACCAAGAATATGTAGGCAAACCTAGTCTTGGAGGGTCTCACCATATCCAAAGGGCTATGGCTCCGAAAGATGGCAAGAGCCTGATGCTTCTTGCGGAAGAAGGCGGTGACCTTTACAGCATCTGCAACAATGGGCTGCACCCAAACAAGGTTTCCAATGTCTTCCATAAGTAAATCAAGACAATGGGCAGCGCATGGAGTCCACACTATATGTGGAAACTCTACCTCGACCATTTGACCCATTGCCTTGCAGTTAGAGGTGTTGTCAGTCACCACCTGCACAACATTGTCCTCCCCAACCTCAAGGATAGCCTGTCGAATGTGGCCATAAATGAACTCCCCTGTGATCCTGTCTCCTTCTCTCCCTGCATCGATGGCATGCAAGAAATAGGTGCCCAAGCAAGATGACACAAGGATATTGATTATGTGCCTCTTGCGAATTTCTGCCCACCCATCTGAAATAATAGTGCATCTGAACTCCTGCCAACCTGCTTTCACAGGAGTGAGCGCCTTGTCTATCAAGGCCTTCTGCTCATCCAACATGGATGTACGCATCTTTGTATACTCAAGACCTGTCCACGTCTCAGTAGGCCCTACCTGCGCAATTGCTTTCACCATTCTTTTCCATTGGTCTGTCCTTAACACATTGAAGGATATATTACACTCAATAAGAGTACGACAAATCTCCATTTCTGCCACCCTTTGCCGCTCCTTTACCCAAGATTGTGATGAGATACAAGAACGCAGAGTGGATTGCTTTGATGCACCGTACTGTGTGGATTGCCCAGTTCGGGTTAGTCTTGCGCGGCATGATGAAGTCTGGGTGGGAGAGAGAGCGAGGAAAGGACTCGTGGGAGGTCTCCAGAGAAGTCCACACACTTGAAATTTGCGCTACAAAACTTTGCAGGTACACAGGACACTCGATTTTGCAAGTACACACAAAATGCCCAAAATAAAGTGCAACGTGGTCGCTTATCTACAATCGCCTGAATTTGGGCCTCGCCACACATGCCACATATTTTTATTTTTTTAAATGACTGCATACGGATCTGTACAGTACGATATCGTACCGTACCGTACGGCAACAACCCTATAGTGATGTGTGGAAATTATGTCTTGAACAGATGCCCAACTAAAGCATTGAGAACAGTCACACCCTATGAGGCTTGGAAAGGTCTCAAGCCATCCATTTCCCATATGCGTACTTTCGGGGGTTTGGCCTACGCACATGTGCCTTCACGGAGACGGACAAAGTTGGATGACTTTAGATATATCAACAAAGGCACACAACACTTGGGCCTTTTTTACAAGGCTGATTCTTCCCTTATCATGCATGGGTTCATTGATAGCGATTGGGCTGGTCAGAGACACCAAGTGTGGATTGCTGTATTTTGTGATCCCGCAAAGGCATAGAGGATGTGGCAATTGTTTCATGCTTGGCTCTTCATGCATCTCTTGGTTCAGCAAGAAGCAAGCGACAGTTGCCACATGTAGTTGTGAGGCTGAGTACAAGGGCAGCTTTCACAGCTACAGTAGAGTGTGTTTGGCTACGAAAACTACTTGCAGATCTTCTAGTTGATCAAACTACTCCTATAGTCATTCATACTGACAGTCAGAGTGCTTTGGCTATTGCACAAAATCCTGTGTTTCATGCTCGCACGAAACACATTGAGGCTCATTACCACTATGTCAGAGAGCGATGGTCAGATGGTGACATTCAGTTGTCTTACATTCCCACTGAAGACAACTTGACAGATCTCTTCACGAAGGCTCTCCTGCGACCAAAGCTTGAGGCTTTTTGACAAGCTTTACACTTGGTACCATTTGTTACGTGATCTGCTACTCTGTACAGTCATAGGTTGCTATATCCATATTGGACGAATTTGTGCAACCATAACCTTTAGTCTTTAGGTATCTTGAGACGTTTCCAGGATACTTCAGCCCATACCATCGAGGGGGGTTTGTAGGCCACTCTATGGGCTATCCATAGGTGTCACTCATTCCTTGGTATGTGCCTTGTAGGCCTAGATATTATCAGTTAGGACCTATGGTACAGTTAGTACTAGTTCCGATGGGGACACCTAGTACATGTATGACACCCAGTTAGGGGTTCATCATATTAGGTGTATCTTCTGTAGTTTTTATCACTTTAGCAATACATCTACAGCTACACGCTTTGCTTCTTGCCTTCCTCTCCTGTTGCTTCTGTTGTCCACTCCACCCAACAATTTGCATGTCTACTAATACGGCATAAAGATATACCTAGATGAATCCAGGAACATGCCCAAATTCACCTTTTAAGAAAGTGCAATTTATAACCTCATGGTAGTCATCCACAAGACAATAAACCATCAACTCCATCATCCATAGTATGGACTAAACACTAAGACATGCCCACTAACGTCATCAGTGCCCAATAGTGGGCGTAGAACTTGGTATCCATATATGCTCCCACACACACACACACACATGTAAGAGCATAAATTCATACAAAGGTCTATGCATTGACTTTCTGTCAAAGCTCTAGAGGTGAAGGGCAGGCTCAGCCATAATGAAGCCTAGCACTAAGGGATCATAACAAATAGAAAGAATTCTTCCAACAAAAAGGTAGTTAATGGGGCACTAAAGATAGAAAAAATTAACAAAATATCAACTGGCCATAACATGGATGAAAACTTCACAATGTGAAATTTGCATGTCCGGTAATACAACATAATGATATAACTAGATGAATCGAGGAAGATGCTAAAATTTACCTTATAAGAAAGAGAAATTTATAACCTCACGATAGTCATCCACAAGACAATAAACCATCAACTCCATCATGCATATTATGACTAGACACTACGACATCCCCACTAAGGTCATCACTGCCTAATTGTGGGTGTAGAACTCAAGATCAATATATGCTCCCATAAACACACCCCCCACCATGCAAACACACACTTAAGAAGAGCGCACAACCATACAAAGGTCTATGTACTTTGTTTTTGTCAAAGCTCCAGAGATGAAGGGCAGAATCCGTCATAATGACGCCTAGCTAAGGGGTCATAACAAAAAGAAAGAATTATTCCAACAAAAAAGGAGGTTATAGGCACCACTAAAGATAGAAAGAATTAACCCAATATCAACCGGCCGCAACATCGATGAGAAATTCAGAATGTGAGATTTTCATGGCCTCTAATACAGCATAAAGATATACCTAGATGAATCCAGGAAGGTGCTCAAATTCACCATGTAAGAGAGTGCAATTTATAACCTCATGGTAGTCATCCACAAGACAATAAACCATCAACTCCATCATGCATAGTATGGACTAGATACTATGACATCCCCACTAAGGTTATCAGTGCCCTGTAGTTGGACGTAGAACTTGGTATCAATATCTTCTCTCACACACACACACCCCCCGCCCCATGCAAACACACACATAAGAGAGTACATCCATACAAAGGTCTAGGTATTGCATTTCTGTCAAAGCTCCGGAGATGCATGACAGACTCAGCCATGATGAAGCCTAGCACTAAGGGATCATAACAATTAGAAAGAATTATTCCAACAAAAATGTAGTTGATAGGTCATATGCACAACTAAAGATAGAAAGAATTAACACAGTATCAACTAGCCGCAACATGAATGAAAAATTCACAATATGAGATTTGCATGGCCGTGCTAATAGAGCATAAAGATATACCTAGATAAATCGAGGAACATGCCCAAATTCACCTTAGAAGAAAGTGCAATTTATAACACCATGGTAGTCATCCACAAGACAATGAACTAGCAACTTCATCATGCATAGGATGGACTAGATACTATGACATCCCTACTAATGTCATCAGTGCCCAGTAGTGGGCATAGAACTTGGTTTGCTCCCACACACACATACCCCCCAAGAAAACACACACATAAGAGCATACATTCATACAAAGGTCTATGTACTGCACTTCTGTCGTCAAAGCCCTAAAGATGTAGGGCAGACTCAGGCAAAATGAAGCCTAGCACTAAGGAATGATAACAAATAGAATGAATTATTAGAACAAAAAGGTAGTTGATAGGGCATATGCATAACTAAAAATAGAAAGAATTAACAAAATAGATCAACTGGCCGCAACGTGGATGAGAACTTCACAATGTGAAATTTGCTTGTCCGCTAATACAGCATAAAGATATAACTAGATAAATTCAGGAAGATGCTGAAATTCACCTTATAACAAAGTGAAATTTATAACCTCATGGTAGTCACCCACAAGACAATAAACCATCAACTCTATCAAGCATAGTATGGACTAGATACTACGACATCCCCATGAAGGTCATCAGTGCCTAATAATGGGTGTAGAACTTCGTATGAATATATGCTCCTTGCAAACACAACCCCCCCCCATGCAAACACACATAAGAGCAAACATTCATACAAAGGTCTATGTACTACGTTTCTCTCAAAGCTCCAGAGATGCAGGGCAAACTCAATCATAATGACACCTAGCACTAAGGGATCATAACAAATAGAAAGAATTATTCCAACCAAAAGGTAGGTTATAGGACATATGCACCACTAAAGATAGAAAGAATTAGCACAATATCAACTGGCCACAAGATCGACAAAAACTTCACAATGTAAGATTTCCATGGCCTCTAATATAGCATAAACATATACCGAGATGAATCTAGGAAGGTACTCAAATTCACCTTGTAAGAAAGGACAATTTATAACCTCATGGTAGTCATCCACAAGACAATAAACCATCCACTCCATCATGCATAGTATGGACTCGATACTACAACATCCCCGCTAAGGTTATCAGTGCCCAATAGTGGGCGTAGATCTCGGTATCAATATATGCTCCCACACACACAACCCTCACCCCATGCACACATAAGGCGTGCATCCATACAAAGGTCTATGTACTGCGTTTTTGTCAAAGCTCCGGAGATGCACGGAAGACTCAGCCATAATGAAGCCTAGCAGTAAGGGATCATAACAAATAGAAAGAATTATTCCAACAAGAAGGTAGTTGATAGGGCATACGCGCCACTAAAGATAGAAAGAATTAACACAATATCAATTGGCCACAACATGGACAAAAATGTCACAATGTGAGATTGCATGCATGGCCGCTAATACACCATAAAGATATACCTAGATGAATCCATGAACGTGCCCAAATTCACCTCCTAAAAAAGTGCAATTTATAACCCCATGGTAGTCATCCACAAGACAATAAACCATCAACTCCATCATGCATCATATGGACTAGATACTATGACATCTCTATTAATGTCATCAATGCCCAATAGTGGGTGTAGAACGTGGTATCAATATATGCTCCCAAACACACATAACCCCCAAGCAAACACACACATAAGAGCATACATTCATACAAAGGTCTATGTACTGCATTTCTGTCAAAGCCCCAAAGATGCAGGACAGACTCAGCCATAATGCAGCATAGCACTTAGGAATTATAACAAATAGAAATAAATATTACAAAAAAAGTTGATAGGGCATATGCACAACTAAAGATAGAAAGAATTAACAAAGTATCAACTGGTCGCAAAATGGACGAAAACTTCACAATGTGAAACTTGCAAGTTTGCTAATACAGCATAAACATATAACTAGATGACTCTAGGAAGATGCTAAAATTCACCTTATAAGAAAGTGAAATTTATAACCTCATGGTAGTCATCCACAAGGCAATAAACCATCAACTCCATCATGCATACTATGGACTAGATACTACGACATCCTGACTAACGTCATCACTGCCCAATAGTGGGTGTAGAACTTGGTATCAATATATGCTCCCATACACACACACACACCCAACACGCACAGACACACATAAGAGCATACATTCATACAAAAGTCTGCGTACTGAGTTTTTGTCAAAGCTCTGAAGATGTAGGCCTAGCACTAAGGGATCATAAAGCTCTGAAGATGTAGGCCTAGCACTAACAAATAGAAAGAAATATTAGAACAGAAAGGTTGTTGATAGGGCATATGCACCACTAAAGATAGAAAGAATTAACAAAATATCAATTGGCTGCAACATGGATGAAAACTTCCCAATGTGACATTTGCATGGCCGCTAATACAGCACAAAGATATATCTACATAAATATAGGAACATGCCCAAATTCACCTTATAAGAAAGTGCAATTTATAACCTCATGGTAGTCATCCACAAGACAATAAACCATCAACTCTATCATGCATAGTATGGACTAGATACTATGACATCCCCAATAACATCATCATTGCCCAATAGTGGGTGTAGAACTTGGTATAAATATATGCTCCCACACACACACACATCCATAAGAGCATACAATCATACAAAGGTATGTATACTGAGTTTCTGTCAAAGCACTAGAGATGCAAGGTAGACTCAGACATAATGAAGCCTGGCACACTAAGGGATCATAAGAAAACGAAAGAATTTTTACAACAATAGGGCTTATGCACCATTAAAGATAGAAAGAGTTGACACAATATCAACTGGCCACAACTTGGATGAAAACTTCACAATATGAATTTGCATGTCCACTAATACAGCATAAAGATATACCTAGATGAATCCAGGAACATGCCCAAATTCACCTTATAGGAAAGTGCACTCTATAACATCATGGTAGTCATCCACAAGACAATAAACCATCAAGTCCATCATGCATAGTATGGACTAGATACTACGACATCCCCACTAACGTCATCATTGCCCAATAGTGGGTGTGGAACTTGGTATCAATATGTGCTCTCACATATTGGGGTGTGTGTGCTCCCACACACACACCCCCAATGGACACACACACATAAGAGCATACATTCATACAAAGATCTATGTATTGAGTTTCTGTCAAAGCTCCGAAGATGCAAGGCACACTTAGCCATAATGAAGGCTAGCACTAAGGGATCATAACAAATTGAAAGAATTATTAAAACAGAAAGGTAGGTTATAGGACATATGCACCACCAAAGATAGAAAGAATTAACACAATATCAATTGGCTACAACTTGGAAGAAAACTTCACAATGTAAAATTTGCATGTATGCTAATACAGCATAAAGATATTGTCACATAGGCTGTAACGCCTGTGACCGACGGCGGCAGACCGGATGGCCATGTCCAGGGTTCTCAGTGGGAGAGGATGCCCGTGCGGAGTCATGGGCAGCCAGGCTAGTGTGGACGGCAGGCCACACACTATATAGCCTGGGGGATGAGGGGCGATCCTCATTCTTCCTCTATGGCTGGGTGGTGAGCCAGAGATCGTCCCCTCCTGTGGTAATGCCCGTAGCGGCGTTACAGGTATCTAACACTGGTATCAGAGCGTGGTTCGATGGGGTCGTCAGGGTCCGCGCGTGACCAGGGGACCGGAGCCCACTCAATGGTTTTCAACCATTCATCTCCTCATCTCCTCATCCTTATCTCAGATGGAGTGTGTGGAGGGAGGCGGCCAAGACATTTTTGAAGGGAAGAACTCTCTCTCTCCCCGTCACACACAGCAAGCAAAACGCAGGTAAGCTATTTCATTTTTTTTTCCTTTCGAAATTGAAGTTTGTCTGCGCAAACATAATCTCGTGAGGTGTAGAGAAAGGTCGCAATACTGTGTGTGGGGGTGGGGGGGCGAAGACCAGCCCAGGGCGAAGACCAGCCCCACGAAAGAATGCTGAAACGCAATACTGTGTGTGGGGGTGGGGGGCGAAGACCAGCCAGCCAGCCCCACACAGTCTGTGTGGCAATGCAACTCGTGTAAAGGGGGGGCGAAAAGTCTAAGGCGGCCAGCCATAACACTGTGTGTCTGAGGGGGGCGAAAACCAGCAAAGAATCTGCGTGTATGGCCTTGCGTGTGTGCCGTCTCAGGGGGGTGAAGAGCACCCATGTGCCGTCTGATGAGCCTGGGGTGGCCAGCCCTTAGGCGGCCAGTCCAATCCAATGGGCGGCCAGGCCAACGGACGCAGCCAGCCCAGGCGGCCTAGGCGGCCAGCCAGGCCAGCTAGTAGGCGGCGGCCTGCCAGGGGGCGGCAGCCACCAAAGCAACTGGCGGCCAACGCAGCCACAACCCCAGCCAAACCAGGCGGCCGGCCAGCCATCAGCAACCACCAGAGGAGAAAAAGAAGGAAAAAATCATTTTTTTATATATATTTTAATTATTCATTTTTAATTTATTAAAAATGAAACTAAATTCAAACGGATCCTCTCTCTCGGCTCGGCTAGGGAGGGATAATCCTGGCAAGGGATAATCCGATGTTTCTGTTGTGTATTTCTAGTTTATTGCATGGTTACATTACAAGTAAATAAAAATGTCTGTGCGTCCCAGTGTGTCCCCCCACCCACTAGTCCGGTAGGTTTTTCAGGACTTCTCTCCTCGGTCGCGGGCCTTACCCCGACCGAGTTGGCTGGCTGTAGAGGCCAAGCCCTCTCCCATTCGGAGGGGCGCTCTCCGGGCACGTCTCGTGACCCGCAGGTGCCTTCCACGTCTCATGACCCTGCCCTTGACCTTGGCATGCCCGTAGAGGCCGCCGACCTGGCTGACCCCGCTCCGGTCGATGAGCTGGATTATATGGACACTGACGTCGCCGAGGGGGACGATGACCTCTTGGCAGACCATGACTTTGACCAGTATCTTACTGACCCTGCCGACATCCTCACGGAGACGGAGCGCTCTAGTGGGATGTTTAGATATGTTAACACGCAATTGACGACCTTACAGAGGGTCCAGGATGACGTTGTCATGATGCTCCAGGGCATCTCCACATGCCTAGACGTGTTGTCCGCTATCTCGACATCTTCTCCTCTTCCTCGTGATAGACGCCTGCCTGCGACATGCGTCAGTGCAGCCTCACCCGTGGTCCCGGGAGGACAGGCCGTAGTGCCTGCGAGGTCGCCCGTAGAGGCAGCCTCGACGTTACTTAAAGATTTTAAGTTGCCTAGATTTGGCGGCGAGGAACGAGAGCGTAACAAGGATTCTGTTAATATGTTCTTAGCGAAATGGTCGGACATTCATGAGCTGCGTAAGTAGCCTAGTCATGTGCAGCCCGTAGAGGCTAGTTTCTTATTGTCTAGCAAGGCATACAAGTGGTGGATGAGTCTTACCACTCGCCCTACCACTTGGGCAGCTTTCGAAACAATGTTTCGAAAGGAGTTTTTGCTAGGCAATGAAGAAGAGAGAAGTTGGGATGCGTGGGACAAGTGTTCGATAGAACACAAGACCCGCACCCAGTACATCTCTGACTACAGAGAGCTCATACTCAAGTTGAAGGGAATCGATGCATTCCAAACATTGAGGGGCTTCAAACGAGGCCTAACAAATGATTATTTTGAGTATGTAGAGCCCTTGCAGCCTAAGGACCTTTCTCAGGCCATCAAGTTGCGCAAATCTATGATGACATCAAGCGTCGTGGTGCTAGATGGGGCAGCGAGATCAGTGGATTAAAAAAAAGGGGGTCGAGTTTAAAAGAAAGGGTTTCTGTAGTGAAAAAACAGGGGAGAGGACGGAGGGGAGTCAGGAGGTCGTTGGTCTAAAAAACCAAGACCCTTCAAGAAAAAACGAAGTTCTGAAACCCACAAAAAGGAGCAGTACTTGCAAGCACAAAAGGAAAATCGTTGCTTCAACTGCAATGAAGTGGGGCACAACAAGGCTGATTGCCCAAAGTTAAAAGCAAGCACTAGTGGCAAGGCAGCTAAGAGCGATGGTAAATCCTCTAAGTAGTTGCACACGGTGCAGACGCTACCTCTCAGTGCCGGAGAGTTCATAGCGGTTATGGTGAGTCATTGTGATGAGCATCACGCTTGTTCAGTGACACCAGCTATGTGGCAACCTAGTGTTGGTGACATGATGCGCATGACATGGTGCGCATGTATGGCACCATAGGTTAACTTTTTGAACTATTCATTGGTCAAGAAGTTGAAATTAAAAGAGACCCCAAATGATCATGAGTATACCGTTGGTTTGGCCAATGGTTATGATAAAAAGGTATGGAATACCGTGGTCTTGGGAGTCCCTTTGATCATGCAAGACTATGAGGCCGTGCTTGACTTCCAGGTCATGCATTTGGTTAGAGCAGATGTTTACTTAGGCAGGGAGTGGCTGTATAACCTCGGTCCTAGCCTAATTCGGAGTTATTTACACAACACATTACAGTTTGAGTTTGGGGGTAATATCATCACCCTACAAGGAGACCGTAGTGTCCCCTTTTCACCACTTATAGCATCGCTCGAGTTATGCCACGCGGTCCGCCGCGGCCAGGTAGCACAAGTATATGCTTGTTACCCTCTTGGAAATTCTGTTTCCGTAGCTGAAATTGAAAGTAATGTTTGCGTAGACAAACATGGAAAACAAAGCCTTGAAAGAGACCCACTGTTTTCTGAAAACCCTATTTGGCATGCATGTGATGATGAAACAACAAAGTCCAAGGCAAAAGAGACTCTAAAAACAAAGTACGTAGATGCTTTGAAAAGTTTATTGCAGGAATTTCAAGATGTCTTTCCTACAGAGCTTCCAGATGGTTGACCACCATCAAGGGAAGTAGACCATGGCATGAAGGTTATGCCTCAGTCCAAACCAATAAGCAAGCCTGCTTATAGGTTGAGCCACTCCGAGGCACAGAAGGTGGAAAAGCAATTGACCGAATACTTAGAGAAAGGGTTTATTCGCCCTAGTTCGAGTCCTTGCACATCACTGATTCTTCTGGTAAGGAAGAAAGACGGTTCTATGCGCATGTGCATAGATTATCGGGCTCTTAGTCAAGTCATGATTAAGAATAAGTACCCTATGCCACGTATGGACGAGTTGTTTGATCAACTCTATGGGTCGAAATATTTCTCTAAGATAGACCTGAGATCTAGGTATCATCAGGTTAGAATTAAGGTCGAGGATGTTGCGAAGACAGCATTCAGGACACGATTCGGTCACTTTGAGTTTGTGGTTATGCCGTTTGGGCTAACCAATGCTCCAGAGACTTTTATGATGCTGATGGACAGTGTTTTACGTCCATACTTAGGAAAATTTGTAGTAGTTTTCCTAGATGATATTCTTGTGTACAGCAAGACGCGTAAAAAACACTTGGCACATTTGCGATTAGTGTTCCAGTTATTGCGACAACACAAGCTATTTGCGAAGGAGAGCAAATGTGAATTTTTTGAAAGAGAAATTCACTATTTGGACCACATTATATCCGCCCATGGTACGTGGATGGAACCTGAGAAAGTGGAAACTATTCTCAAGTAGCTAGCCCCGAAAAATCTCGAAGAACTACAGGTTTTTCTTGGCATGTCGGGGTTTTACCGACAGTATGTAAAGGACTACGCGAAGATCGCAGTCCCATTAACGGATCAATTGCGCACAAAAACAAAGAATATATGTTGGGAGGGAGACCAACAAAAGAAGCTTCGAAAAACTTAAGGTAGCCATAACAGCTGCACTTGTTTTGACTATAGTTGACCCTACTGAGCCGTTTGTCTTGGAGATAGACGTTAGTGGTGAGGCCATTGGAGCCGTGCTTTTGCAAAGGGGACGCCCTATTACATTTGAGAGCAAAAATTAGATAGGGCTCAGCGTAACTACTCGGCTTACGAGCGGGAGTTACTGGCCATCATACATGCACTTAAAAAGTGGAGACACTATTTATATAGTGCCACTTTTGAAGTACGTACAGATCACGAAAGCCTGACATGGCTTTCGAGTCAAAACAAGTTGAAAGGTCGGAAAGCTCAATGGACGAAGCTCCTACAGGAGTTTGACCTTCAGATTCGCTACCAAAGGGGTAAATATAATGTTGTGGCGAATGCGCTTAACTGCATGCCACAAATTAATGAGTTAAGCTTTACGGTTTTCAAGAATGAGTTCTTGGAATCACTCCGTGGCTTATGTGAGCATGATCCTATCTTTACAGAGGTCTGGCGCGCTGTATGCGTACGCACTTTGTCACATCCGCGCCCACCTTCCTCGCCGGCACGTAACGCTAGTTCGGAGAGACTGGCCGTAGGTGCGGCGGGTAGCGAAGCGAGAGTTAGTCCGGAGAGGCTAGCCGAGTCTTCGGGGTATAGTTTTGAGCCGGAGAGCTCAGACGTAGGCCCTTCATCACCTTTGTTTTCCGACACGATTTCAAAGGATGATGCTAAACTTTGTCGGGGGGAGAAGTATGCTAACTACTCCATTGACGACGGGTACTTACTCTATAAGGGTAGGGTGTGTGTACCAACTATTGGTGACTTTCGAGCATGCATTCTTAGAGAAAGTCACGATAGTCCAAGTGCTGGTCATCCCGGGATACAAAAGACCTATGCACTAGTCAAACGACAATTTTATTGGCCTAGTTTGTTCAAGGATGTCCAGACTTATGTGCTGTAATGCAATAAGTGTCAGGTCAATAAGCATGAAAGGCTAAAGGTTGGGGGCTTGCTCCATCCTTTAAGCATTCCTCAAGGGAAATGGGAAAGCATTTCCATGGATTTCATCATCGGTTTACCCACGACAAGTCGAGGGAATGACTCGGTCTAGGTGGTGGTGGATAGGTTAACCAAGATGGCAAAATTTATTGCCACCAAGAAAACAGTAAAAATGCTAGAGTTGGCAAAACTCTTTATTGAACATCTCTACAAGCTATATGGCTTGCCTGCAGATATAGTGTCAGATAGAGATAGAAAGTTCAAGAGCCACTTTTGGAGGAAAGTCTTCAAAAAGCTGGATACTACTCTGAGTATGAGTACGGCGGACCACCTGATGGTCAAACAGAAAGGGTTAACCAAATACTCGAGGATATGTTGCGTTCTTATGTAAGTAAGAAGCAGTCAAATTGGGAAGAATATTTGCCCATATTGGAGTTTGCTTATAACAGTTCCAAGCATTCAGCGATTGGATTTACACCATTCATGTTAATGTATGCATTCTAGCCGAGATCTCCAATGGCTGTAGGCCTAGAAAAGGAGAAGATTCAATCTGTCAAGGATTTCCTTAAAGATATGAATGATATGCTCAGAGCCGCACGTGAGAGCATTCGTAGCGCTCAGGATCGCGCTAAAACTTATGCGGATAAAGGACGTAGAAAGGTGACCTTTGCAGAAGGTGACTTTGTATTCCTCAAGGTTCCTGCGCAGTCAGAAACCATGAAAACGGGAAAGTGTGACAAACTTTCTCCGAGATATTGTGATCCTTTTAAAATCCTTAAGAAGATTGGGGACGTAGCATATAAACTTGAGTTACCGGAGAGTTCTCAAGTCCATCCTGTCTTCCATGTCAGTAAACTGAAGAAATCAGTTCACGGGCTAGAGAACGCAGTTTCTCCAGAGATTTTGGTGGACTTGATAGAGCCACCAAAGATACCACATGAACCTGAAAAGATTCTACAGTATAGTGACAGACAAACCCGACATAAAGTGTACCAGGAGGTACTGGTTAAATGGACAGATAGGGATGAGGAAGTAGCTACCTGGGAACGTCGTAGTACAATTTCCAAAAGGTTTCCCCAGTTTGTTTTCGAGGACGAAAACTCTTCTTAAGGGAGGGTAATGTCACGTAGGCTGTAACGCCTGTGTGACCGACGGCAGACCAGATGGCCATGTCCAGGGTTCAGTGGGAGAGGACGCCCGTGCGGAGTCATGGGTGGCCAGGCTAGTGTGGACGGCAGGCCACACACTATATAGCCTGGGGGATGAGGGGCAATCCTCATTCTTCCTCTATGGCTGGGTGGTGAGCCAGAGACCATCCCCTCCTGTGGTAACGCCCGTAGCGGCGTTACAAGTATCTAACAAATATACCTACATGAATCCAAGAACAAGGCCTAATTCACGTTATAAGAAAGTGCAATTTATAAGCTCATGGTAGTCATCCACAAGACAATAAACCATCAACTCCATCATGCATAGTATGGACTAGATACTATGACATCCCCACTAACATCATCATTGTCCAATAGTGGGTATAGAACTTGGTATCAATATATGCTCCCACACACACACACCCCACGCACACACACACGTAAGAGCATACATTCATACAAAGGTCTGTGTACTGAGTTTCTGTCAAAGCTCCTGAGATGTCGGGTAGACTGAGCCATAATGAAGCCTAGAACTAAGGGATCATAACAAATAGAAATAATTATTACAACAAAAAGGTAGTTGTTGATAGTGCATATGCACCACAAATATAGAAGGAATTAACACAATATCAACTGGCTGCAACTTGGACAAAACATTCACAATGTGAAATTTGAATGTCCGCTAATACAGCATAAAGATATACCTAGATGAATCCATGAACCTTCGTCAATTATCTATTTTGTCTCAGAAATGTTGCATGTGAAATTTGAATGTCCACTAATACAGCATAAAGATATACCTAGATGAATCCATGAACCTTCGTCAATTATCTATTTTGTCTCAGAAATGTTGCATGCGTAGGGCTCTCTATGAAATCTATTCATAGAGTACTTATGCATGGATATAACCTTTTTTTGATTTGCATAAGGGCTCTTACCTTATGCATAGAGATCTCTTTAAGCTCTATGCATAGCCCCTCTATGTAGATACATCAAGATCTATACATAAGATACATACGATACTCTATGCATGTATAGGGCTCTGACCTTATGCATATCATATATGGCACTTTATGCATGCATGCATAGGGATCTTACCTTATGCATAGAGTTCTCTTTGAGCTCTATGTATATTGTAGCACCCTTATGCAAATGCATTGAGTAATATGCTTGCATAGACACTCCTATATGGATACAACCTCTAAGTATGCATAGAGCTCTCTTTGAGCTCTATGCATGGATATAGCTCTCATCCATGCATAGAGCTCTCTTTGAGCTCTATGCATGCATAGATAGCTCTATGCTCTCTAAGAGCATAAAGCTCTCAATGCATGCATAGAGCTCCTAGAGAAGTAGCTATGCATAGGCTAGTACTTATGCCTATACCTACATATTAATTTATCCATATTTATAGGACTTGCTGAGAGGCCCCTTATGTATGGAGGTCTCTATGCCTATGCCTTACTACATACATAGAGGCATCTCTTATGCAAAGAGGCCTCTATGACTATGCCTTGCATAAATGCGACTTGCTTAGAGGCCCCTTATGTATGGAGGTCTCTATGCCTATGCCTTACTACATACATAGAGGCATCTCTTATGCAATGAGGCCTCTATGACTATGCCTTGCATAAATGCGACTTATGCATATACACCTTTATGCCTATGCTTGGTATAGAGGCCTCTTATGTGCATAGATGCCTCTTATGCATAGACCTCTCTGTGCCTATGCATTGTCTCTATACCTATGCCTTACCATATGCATGTGACTTTACCTTATGCCTTTTTGCAGATGCAGCCTATTGGCTCCTATTCGAGAAATCCACAAGAAGCTCATAACAATCTAGATGTTTACACGATCTTTTCCATGCATGAGGTATATGACCGACGGTTCCAAAGATATGGGGTGGGTTTCATTTCGCAAGTTCATTACAATCCAACATACCCATATATACCAGATTCTCTTTATAACCTCCAATAACCCCATTCATTCTTTTCATCTACATTCCCATCTACATAGACCATGCCTTTTCCATAAGCATCTCAATCCAATACCCATTCTGGCACCTCCATGTGGCATCTATTCCTTTAATCTATGCCCACCTCAATCCTATCGTCTCCCCAAAGTCGTGTAGGGTGCGATGGTACTTCAACATCCACTCTCTATCATCATCACTAGGGAGGGTCTAGATCTTCTCAAGAATAAAAACAAGCTCTCAAAGATGGCACCTCCATACATGCCCTTCCATGCTTCCATCCATACTCACCTCAACCATATCATCTCCCCAAAGTTGTGTGGGGGGTGTGATGATACTTCATTATCCAGTCACCATGGTCGCCACTAGGGATGGTCTAGGCCTTCTTAAGAATGAAAACGAGCTCATGAACTATCATTCTCGAGGATGCTTTAGTGCATGCATTGGTGGAGACACTCGCTTTTGCTATTCATGAAGGATGGCAAGGGATCATTTATGCATGATGGAGAGATTATATTACTCAATGGTGATGTTGATGGGAGTGTTCTCATGAATGCCCAAGGCAAACATTTAAAAACCTACCAACAAGCATTGGTCAATCCAATTTTTAAGAACTCGTTTAATTAAATGGACCAAGAAAAATATTAGGGACAAGTAGTACATAATAGGCATACTAAATACAAAGTTTCCAAATTCCTCGGGCTAACACTTTGATGAAGGTTTGGTGAAAGAGAAAAAGAAAGTGCATCTCTCCACAATAGGACTACCATACACTAATGAGTAAAGCACGGTGGTGCCTATCCTATCTATTGCTCAAACAAGGTAGAGCATAGAAGAAATTTAGAGAGAACACACAAGGCTATGCAAAACAAAGGGCAATAGCTCGATGTAAATTAGTTACAATGGTCCCCTCACACCGCAATTCAGATACGAAAGCCACATTTCATGGAAAATTTACAACCAAATCACATTTATTAATTCATCTTGTCCACTCCATTGATAGGCATAGGTTTGAGTGGTATAGGTCCATCACACTATGGCTGTGATGAGCGTACATTGCTAACATCGACTACACCCACCTCTTCTCTCTTACGTCCATCTTCGCCACCACAAAGTCGTAGTAGGGAGTTTGAGGAGGCTAGTAGATGTAGTAGCAGGGGGGAGCAAGGTGCTTTTGCTTTGGTAAAAGGAGCACTAGATCTCCCGAATCATCTCCCCAACAAGGGGGGTTCTTCATATGCTCATTTTGAGCCAGGCCTCGAGGAGAGCCATCCCACCATTTGATCCATGAACCCTACCATACAAAGTGGATGTTGATAAGCAAGTCATTAACTGGATGCATGTACTTGCTAACCTGGAGTTCACAACCTTTTTTAAGACCCAGGATGAGCTCTCAGAACAATATGTTATTGATGTGCTCAAGACTGAGTTTACTTTTCCACATGCGGGTCTTGCCTTCTTGGAGAATTGGATGAAGATGAGGATGAAGCTTTTGCTCTCTAACAGTAGAGAAAACATCAAGAGAGCGACGAAGAACAATTTGGAAAAACTAAGCACTTTCTCACAAGAGGAGTGGAGGCACACACGGAGCTTTGCATCCATGTGCTTTTCAACAACAAACAATGGCGGTGAGTGCTTCCAAACTACGGAAGCGAGGGCGTTACACACATACAACTTAGATAATATTATAGTAAGATGATCTATAACATAGTTCATCAACCTAAAAGTTATAATCTAGAAAGTACATGATGAGTTACTTTTATGATTTGTTTTTATGCTTACCTTATTAAGCCCCACATAACTAGTGAGTGTGTGTGTTAAAACTATTATTTAGGACTATCTATATAATCCTAAAAGGTCAAATAGACTACGTTCTATTAGCTCAAATAGACTAAAAACTAAGACATCTTAATGAGAATTTGTTAATTTTAATCTTGATCATAAGATCTGATCATAGCCAATCATGAGACTCATTTGAAAGAAATTTGACATAAACACCATGTAACATTTTCATATTTATTCAATACTAGTCCTATTTATTGCCAATATCAATTTCAGTGATTTAAGCTTGTTTCTCTTAGGGTAAAATTTGGCAAGACACCTTAGCACATAGTTGTGAGGTGTTTCAAGAAACATGTTTGAATTGTTTCATGAAACGTTTCACTGGCAAGCATTTCAAAAATGTTTCATACAGAGGGGGGAGGTACATGTTGCAGAAAATAGGAGATATGAAAGTTTTATGCATAAAAAAACCCAGGCAACCAACGAAGTATGGATAAATGTTTAAAACAAAAACAGTACGATGTATCATCATCGTGTATCTTGATTCCTTCGGCCTACTTAGTACTGTCCGACTGGTAACTATCAACAAAAACATGATAAGTAAAATGTCCAACTGGTAACTATCAACAAAAAATGAAAAGACCAACACAAAAACCATGGAGTGTAAAAAGAGTCAAAAGAGTGAAGTCTAGTGTCTAGACTAGAGGCAATAAATAGTAAAAAGCCTCAATAGTCAAGACTCATCATCATCATCATTAGAAATATCATCTCCCTCCTCTGATGATTGTGAATTTGTATCACAAGGAGATGATGCCTCAATATCAACCTCTAAAGCTCCACCACTCGTAAAAGCTCCATCCACCACTGATGATTGTGCTCATGTCACACGAGTTGGTGCTAACAACTCCTCATAAAGCATGGCATAGATGTCGCGCTCCTCTGCAAGAATGTCTAGAGTGTCCTTCACTTTCCCAATGTCGATCTTGTCAACATTCACCTGGCGCGGCTCGATGGGATTTCCTCGATGCTCAAGTAGACGGAGGTTGCAATGGCATAAGACCAAGCGTTCTAGCTGAGCAGTGGAAAATATGTTCCTCTTCTTTGTATGGAAGAGGGCCCATGTGCTCCAATTCCTCTCACAAGGACCAGAGCTACAATCCTATGAGAGAATCCGCAATGCAAGGTGTTTTTGTCATGAAGAGGACATAAAACTTTGTAAGTTACGAAGTAGTATTTAGAAACTTTAGATAGCCTACTTTGGGAATTTCGCTTCAGTTTTCACAAAGTAGTAAAGTACTTACCAGAGTAGGAGTGTGTCCCATATTTCTCCCACCAAGAGACTGGCTGAAGTTGTGTCTCTCGAAGTTCTGTAGTTTCTCTCCAAAAGTAAAAATCCCATTGTGAAACACTAGAAGATCGCCCTCAAGTTTCCTCAAGAGTGCAAGGTCACCTCCTATCCATCTCTCAATGTACTCTTGCCAACCCTCTTCCAACTCCTCATTCCACCAAAGGGGCTGTAATATATGGGCAACTGCATGGATTGGTCTATGTGAAACCAATCCCATCTATGGTTCCAAACCTCTCTAATGTCCTAGACCCTATCAAAGTCAATTATAAGTAGCAATGAGAACCACATGGCACCATGTACAAAATAAATTAAACAAAGCAAGCAGTAGAACTATACCTCACAATAGGTAGTGCAATGTTGTGGTCAAGTGCCTCTCCAATGCGGTCCATGAACTTGTATAAGAGTCCAAGGGTGCTACCCTCCATATCTATTATGTGGAGAACAATATAAATGGGTTGAGTTACCTTCACAAGTGCCTTGGCTTCATCCCACCAACTCTCTCACATGACTGTGCGCACAAAAGCCAATTCCTTGGGTTGCTCCCGATCCTCCCATGCCATCCACTCCCGTGACACAACTGTGCAGAGTAGTCCCAGCTAGGCTCTCAACCACAATAAACATGTAAGCAAAACTACTCTTTGAGGGCTTCTGCAGCTCCAAATCACTATGGGCATGATACATGGCAAGGACCTTTGGTCTCTTGGTGACAAACTTTATCAAGCTCCGAGATGTGTTGAAGATGTCAGAAATCCACCCCACCTTGGTGACATCCTCTATCAAGAGGTCCAAGATATGGGCTGCACATGGTGTCCACACAATCTGTGGGAACTCATCCTCCAACATTTTTCCCATAGACACACAATTTGATCCATTGTATGTGATCACTTGTACTACATTTTGGGGGCCAATCTCTAATAAAGCCTGACACAAATGTCCCCAAATGAAAGTGCCTATTACAACAGTCCCTGAAACCGAAGCATCAATGGCATGCAAGAACATTGTGCCCTTCCAAGAGGACACTAAGATGTTGTAGACATTCCTCTTGCTCATATCTGTCCAGCCATCACATAAAATTGTACAACTATAATTTTTCCAAGTTTCCTTGAGAGGCTCCATCTCTAATTGCACACTACTTTTCTCATTTTTTGAGTGTGTGGAGCATAAAGACTCATAAGAAGATGGGCCCTCCCACTCATACACAATGCAGCTAATAGCTCTCTAGTTATGTGGGGATTAACATAGTAAGCATAAAAACTAATCATGAAAAGTAACTCGTCATGTACTTTCTAGGTTATAACTTTTAGCTTGAGGAACTTTGTTTTAGATCATCTTACTTTAATATTATCTAAGTTTTATGTGTGTAATAGATTAGCTTATGCCTCATGATACTATTTTTCCTATAGAGAATATTGATTTACTTATCACACAATACAAGAGATACGCTTATAGAGAAGATTTTTGTAGATTTCCTTAATTTTGTTCCACTACTATGCACCATGAGATCTTATTTGGTACTTTGGCTAATCCGATGCTCTCAATATCTTTTTCTTAATTACAAGTTAACAACATGACTACAGGCTTGTAGCAGTTGTGCCACATTATAGCCGCATTTACTATCGTAATCCGTGACAACAAAAAAAAAAAAGGGGTAGAATGAAACTTTTCAAATTTTCCCCAAATTTTTTAAATTTTGTTAAGTACACATTTTTAAGAGCGAGAACACTTTAAGAAGATAAATCTCATAAAGATCTCATAGAAAGACATTACATTTAAAATCCAAAATACCAAAAATACAAAATGATATGTAGACAATATATACAAAAAGAGGAAGATTTCATACCTTTAATCATGTATTCTAAACAAAAAAACTATCTTAGAGTGCCGTATTCGTCTTCATCCTCAACTTAATCTTCATTGTCACATCATCATCATCCTATACAAAATAAAAAAGGAAAAAACTAAATAGAGAACTTTAGCATTGTTAGAAAAGTGAGAATATAAAATAATATTAAATTCACCTCAATAGAAGCTTGAACTATTACCATCTTTACAAGAAGCCATTGCCATGTTTTTGATTGTCATGCACCTTATGCATAGGTCTTAAAGAGACCTTATACATAAGGTACCCCATTATGCAAATACATTGAGATCTATACACAGGATACGTATGGTACTCTATGCATGTATAGGGCTCTGACCTTGTGTATGTGGCAATTTATGCATGCACGCATAGGGCTCTTACCTTATGCATAGACATCTCTTTAAGCTCTATGTATATTGTAGCACCCTTATTGCAAATGCATTGAGCAATGAATGGATACAAGTCTCTAAGTATGCATAGAGATCTCTATGAGCTCTATGCATGTATATAACTCTCCATGCATGGATAGAGCTCTCATGCATGCATAGGGCTCTCTATGAGCTCTATACATGTATGCCCTCTAAGAGAATAGAGCCCTTATGAAAATCCAATGAAAGCTATATCCATGCATAAGTACTCTATGCAAGCATAGAGCTCATAGAGAGCCCTATGGTTTGGGCAAAATAGGTAATTGACAAGGTTTTAAATCTACAAAGATTCCCTCCCACCAGAATGCGTGATAGCTCAAAATAGCTTAAAAACATACATTTCTTGAAAGAATGTCTAGAATTCCATGTGTACATTAAAAGACTACATGAACTTTGACACTTTTTTTAAGATTAAGAACATGTGTGATCTCTATAAATTTATAAGATTAACATAAAAACAACTTGACTTTCAAATGGCATAGAAGGAGTCCACATAACCTAAAGAATTATCAATCCCTTTTAAATAAAGTTTATTTTCTAAATTTCATGAATAAAAGAGACTTTTTTTGGAAAAAAATATTACCCACATTATACACAAGTATGCACATTATTTGATAAGTCATATAAAAGATTAGAATAGATAACATTATAAGTTCCATAATTTACAAAAAAAACCTACAAACATTTTTGAGTATATTTCTAGACTCAAATAGCAAATATAAAACAAAAGATGGTAGTGATGACGATGCTACTAATGCTAATGATATTGATGATGCTAAGGATGATACTGATGCCAATGCTACTACTAATGATGACTTAAATGATGTCCTAATCAGGGATTGATGATGTTCATGTTGGAGATCATCCATCGCATGAGCGTGCTCATGACACAAAAATCTAAACATCTAGAACATCTTTCTTAGCCTTTACTTCTTTGTTGGATTGGTCATTGTTTTCTTCTCCTTTTGAATACCAAGGAGCATCATAGTATGTTTTTCATTTTCTAGTAGTGATGCTATTTCCCTAGGCTCATTAGAGAGGGGAAGCATAGGTTCTTTTTTTTGCTGACTGGAACTTCTCATTAGCAGCAATAGAGACCGCTCTCACTTAAGTAGGACTAGTATTGAATAGATATTAAAATGGTACATGGGGTTTATGTCAAATTTCATTCAAATGAGCCTCATAATTGGCTATGAGAGCTATGATAAGGATCTTATGATCAAGATTAAAATTTAACAAATTCTCATTAAGATGTCCTAATTTTTAGTCTATTTCAAGTTTGCATAAGGGTGCTACCTTATGCATGCATGGAGAGCTCAATATATTTGCATTTTGGCTCTACCTTTCTACCTTTTGCATAGATCTCAAAGAGAGATCTATGTATAAGGTAAGAGCCGAGCCCTTATGTAGAGATCTCAAATTTCCATGAGAGCTCTCATCAATGTGTTAAGAAAAACTACTCCCATAGCACCCAGGTGTTTGGCATCAAAAGTGTGTGTGTGTGTGTATGTGTGTGTGTGTGTCTTTTTAAATTATTATTTAGGGCTATCTATGTAAGCCTAAAAGCTCAAATAGACTAGGTCCTATTAGCTCAAATAGACTACAAACTAAGATATCTTAATGAGAATTTGTTGATTTTAATCTTGATCAAAAGATCTTTATCACAGCTCTGATCATAGCCAATCATGGGACTCGTTTGAAGGAAATTTAACATAAACACCATGTACCATTTTAATATTTATTCAATACCAGTCCTATTTATTGTGCCAATGTCAATTGCGCTCATTCAAGCTTGTGTCTCTTTGGGCAAATTTCAGCAAGACACCTTAGCCTAGCATATGAGAGCTCTATACATGCATGGTGAGCCCTACACATGGATAGAGTGTTCTATGCATGCATAGAGAGCCCTGCATATGCAAAATTTGCCAAGACACCTTATCCTAGCATATGCGAGCCCTATACATGCATAGACTCCTCTATACAAGCTTGTTTCTCTTCGGGCAAAATTTGGCAAGACACCTTAGCCTAGCATATAAGCACTCTATACATGCATAGAGAGCCCTATACATGCATCGAGAGCCGTGCACATGCTGAGGGATATCTATATTGAGCTCTATACATCCATAGCATGCACAATGTTCTCTAAGCATGTATAGAGAACCATGTGCATAAGGCTCATAGAGAACCCTATGCATGCATAGAGTGCTCTCTATGAGCTCTATGCATGTGTAGAGAACTCTGTACGCATGCATAGGGCTCTCTATGATCTCTATGCATCCATAGGGATCTCTATAAGCACTATCCATACATATTGTACTCTATGCATGGATATAGCTATCTACATTTTTGTAAGGGCTCTATCTTATGCATAGACTTCTCTTTGAAGAGTATGCAAATAAGACAATGCAAATAATGTTTTCTTTTGGTCTTCACAATGCTGACTGTCCATTCTTTTACAAGCTATGAACACAATACTTTTATTTCAATGCCAAACACCCGGGTGCTATGGGAGTAGTTTTTCTTCACACATTGATGAGAGCTCTCATGCAAATTTGATTTCTCTATGCATTCGCATAAGAGCTCTTACCCTATACATAGAGCTTTCTTTGAGATCTGTGCAAAAGGTAGAAAGGTAGAGCGAAAATGCAAATATACAGAGCTCTATATGCATGCATAAGATAGCACCCTTATGCAAACCTGAAATAGACTAAAAATTAAGACATCTTAATGAGAATTTGTTAATTTTAATCTTGATCATAAGATCCTTATCATAGCTGTCATAGCCAATCATGAGGCTCATTTGAAGGAAATTTGACACAAATCCCATGTACCATTTTAATATTTATTTAATACTAGTCCTACTTATTGCCAATGTCAATTGCGCTGATTCAAGCTCGTTTCTATATTTCGGGCAAAATTTGGCAAGACACCTTAGCTTCTTTAATGTTGTGGGTTTCAAAGAGAATGATGTTCACACCACTTGTGATCATTACGAGGACACGGATAAAAACCACAATAGTAGACAATCAATAATAGCATAAAGTTCATACCTGTGATGGCAATGTCTTTGTGCTTGGTTATGTTGATGGTATATTAAAATCCACCTTGCTTAAATTCCACCAACAATTCTGCATCAACAGAGTTGTGAACATAAGTCGCATTAGATAATATCAGCTACGATGAAGCTAATGATAGTACAAACAATTAACATTTATCACAAGTATGCATACCTATATGCCGAGTAGCTTGCTTCACCAACTGCTAGAAAAGTCAAGGCTGCTCTGCAAAGGTTCATCACCAACTGCTAAAAAAGTCAAGCTGCTCTGCAAAGGTTCTTATAGCCGTTAAGAAATCACTAAGCACATCATCAGTACTTTAATTCTCTCGATTCATATGCTAACATTTGTGGAAAGGCGCTTTCATAGAGGGACGTACGCGCATACGTGAGTACACGGATGAGAAAGAGAGAGAGTGAGAGAGTATGTGAGCGAGAGAGAGAGAGAGATCCCATGGCCCTATTCTAGAATCCAGAAATAAGTTACAAACATTGCTGCACTTAACGTCCACTATGCAGATAACTACTCCAAATCAAACCCAAAAGCGTTTTAAATTTTCGTTTAAAAAATGCAATGCAATCAGGGTAATACAATTAGGCTGGAAACGCGGGTTGCAAAGTTTGACATTGTCTTGTTTATATGTTCATGGAAGAAAAGGGGAACATTCGTGGCGTTGGTGCCCTGCAATATGACAAACAGGGAAATTCTCCAGTCGGTTAGTTCAAACGAAAGCTTATGTATTCCGCAGAAGATATGTCCTTTTTTGTTTTGTGGAAGTCCAGTCAGTTAATACGAACCTTGTAATCACGAACGGGTACAGGTCGCATTGTATGTTCAGGCGAAGTGCCAAAGAAGATCTACGTCCCATGCTACATTTAAGTGTTGATCTTCCTCGCCTGCGCATGGTAGTGGAGGAAGCAGAGGGGGCGCCAAAAGCATTATCGGGGACACGTCTGAGATGTCGTTTGGCATATCAAGTATTAGGTCCTCCACCCCCACCTGGTTGTAAGTGCTGTGACTGAATGTCTCCGCAGCCAGTAGGCGAAGAGAGCTGTTGAGGTTCTGATTCTTGCAGCTAATTTCAGTGAGCTCCTCCTCATTAGCTGAAGAAAGTACGTCCGCCGTAGTGGTAGACTGGCTTCTCTTGCAGCAAGACGAGCTGCTTGGTGCTGGATCGGCCTTTCTCTTCCGAGTATGCCTGAGTTCCTTTCCGGCCTGGGGAGAAGAAGTAGAATGTAGAGAGGGTGAGAGAACTTTGGAGACGTCTCCAGCGGCGGCAGCTGCAGCAGCAGCTGCTTGGATGCTTTTGGGCGAAAGGTCTGCGGGAGGAGGGAACCTGGAGACAGAATCAGAGAAATTGAGGAGAGCTGCCTCGCCCTTGAGGCTGAGAGCAGCAACGTCGTACGCCCTTGCGGCCATTTCTGGTGTTGGAAAAGATCCTAGCCAGATGCGGGTTTTCTTCTTGGGCTCGCGGATCTCAGAGACCCACTTGCCCCAGCTCCGCTGCCGAACTCCTCGGAAGGCACCTTGAGACTTCACATGCTCCCGCTCGCTTGATTCCATGTTGCCCTCTAGTTCCCACGACGCTTTCGTCCAGGTTAGGTTGGGGGCCGTATCCGGTTTATGATTTTGGATGATCTTCTTCGATTCAGTGCATGTGGTACTGCCCGCCGATTTACGGCCACTGTAATCGGGAAGACGCTCAGAGGCTACAGCAGCAGCTAATTGTAAGAGCGTGAGAGGTTGGAGTTACACAAGGCATTTCCTTATGCCCTAACGCGCAAACAGGCATTTTGAGCTGTCACGTCACGTCTCCTCACTCACTGCGCCTGTTATTCTCACGAGGTGACTTGTCGGTGGCCCACCACAACCCCAGGATTCATGTCTCTTGCGTCTGCGCTTGAGTCCAGACTCCAAGCTCACTGCACACGGCCCCTCGCGCGCATGAGTGATATCTCTCCGCGAGCATCCAAAAACTTACCCATGTCTCTCAGAAGCCACAGTGATAAACTAGTCAAATCAAATGAGGTCCCTTAACGTTGCTGCGTTTTGGCTAGCTGGGGGGGGGCGGGGGGAGGCGATGGGTTTCGCCGCGGCGCCCTCGTAGCGCGCCTTTCTTCGCTTGGGCGCTCAAGCATCATGAGTGTTGACGGCTGGGCACTGTGCTGGAAGAATGTCCTAAGCTTCTCGTGGGCGCGACTTCACGGAGGGAAGGTGATTACGGCTTTGGGTTCAAGGTCAGTGCATGACGCCGTCCCCAGTGTAGCTCTGCAATGATTCCAATTTGCCAGCACTATTTAAAAAATCTTGCAAATTGCCTCTTGGTTAAAGATTGCAAACGTCACACGTCGGTGGATTGAATAGACCGTATTACGTAACTGTAAGGATTTTGAAAATTTCGTTCCGTGGGTGCATGCAAAGGTTCTCATAAGCGTCGTCTACATTTGGTACTGCCCTACAAGTTCACATAGTGAGAACATGGACAAGTACTCACGGAAGTACTTATTCACGAAAAAAAAGAAAGCAAACAACACTAGGATTAGGGTTAGGGTTTGGCTTCTTGCAAAGTTTATCGCTCTACTTGTCTTCTTCAACGTCTTGTCAGTGAGGGGGGCCTTGTCACTCTAGACAAAAGGCCACATTGTCCAATGGATGATACGTCTCTCCAAGCTGATGCAGTGCTTGGCCTCGCACGCGGCGAGTTCCTAGCATGCGAGTTGTCACTTTAGCCCCTTTGGACGTACCGCGGGACTCCAATGGGAGTCTCGTGGCCCAACACGTGCCGCCCCCTTCCTTGTTCGAGAGTGAAAACCCTAACTTTTCAAGTTTGGTCCTACATACTTTCCTCTATCCTACAAGATGGGCACATCGGTCCCTAGAACATGGAGGATTCACGCCGCTCCCTTTCTCCCACCCCCCTTCATCACTCGCAAGAACCTTCCCCAACGATGAAATAGAAACCACTTCTCCCCCCTACCTCATAGATTTAACAGACCCGACCTAGCATACCAAGGAGATAGAATCTGAAGATGATGTAGAGATGTGTAGTGATAGAGAGAGAGAGAGAGAGAGAGAGAGAGAGAGAGAGAGAGAGAAAGAAATGCACTCATAATAGAGTACCACATGCACTTAAGCGAGTACCGCCATAGGCATGGAAGCTTGAAGCTCCAAGAAAGTACGATTTGATTAGTAAAACGATTAGTTGGTCCTCATTACAATTTGTTCACTTATATACTTGCCCCCCTTTTCACACTTTATTAATGTTGGGCCTCCACACTTGCCCAGCCATATCCATGCCCATGGGCTTTCCTTATGTCTAAACCATGCCTAAATCTCTAACTCAAGCCCAAGACCAAGCCCCCTTCATTACAAACCATCCCCACCCAAACATTTCATCCTCGAAACCATGTATGGAGCAATATATGGGCTGTTGGAAATCTTCTTGACTTCCCTCATGAATGCGGAAGTACATTCGTTGTTGCAATCCCCAAAAGGTATCCCATGGCAAGAGAACTCCACATAGAGCTATCCACTTATTTTGTGTACATATGGACTGCTCCCTATGATGTCCATAAGCCCACTAAGTCTTGTTGAGCTTTGATTGATTAGTGATGAAGTACACTAATGGCCATGGTTGTCTATACAGTAAATTTACAAAAATGACACCCTTCATACCATCATCCCAATCCATGCCTATAGCTGTCCAAAAACACCATACAGTTGTACCCACTTTATCCACTATGATCCATAATTGTTTGTAAGAGCTCCGGATGGTCTTTCATGAAGCCTTTGAACTGCCAAGAAGCTTCTTCATTAGGTAAGCCTCTCCACTTCACAAGGTACTCAACAATAGACCTATTACGAAGGTGTCTTTCCCTCATTCCAATCACCTTCTCTGCCACATATTGAATCATTCCCTTTTCATCCATATGTGGTAGCTCATCAACCACTTCCAATTGAGGTCCCACATACTTCTTCAAATGTGACACATGAAACACATTGTGGATCCTCATGGTAGAGGGTAACAACAATTGGTAGGCAGCCTCACTATTCTTCTTAACACTTGGTAAGGTCCATAAAAGCGATGAGCAAGCTTTGTATTGGTGTTTCCCTTTAATGAAGCATACCTTGACTTAGGGATTCTCAAGAATACATAATCCTCTTCTTTGAAAACCACATCCTTCCTTGACTCATCGGCATATTGCTTCATTTGATTTTGTGCATTAGCTATGTTATCCTTGCACCTTTGCAATATTGCACACATTTTCTCAATCTCCTCTTTGGCTTGAGGATTCACCTTTTCCTCATTGAATGTAGTAGAGGATATATGCACCTTATACCTATACATGGCTTCAAATGGAGACATGCCAATACTCATATGATAGGTGTTGTTGTGAGACAAAATTCAGCTAGGTGCAGCCATCTATCCCGTGAAGCTTGGGTGTCATAAACAATAGTGTCTCAAATATATTTTGAGCCACTTGTTCACCCTCTCGTTTTGGCCATCTTTTTGTGGATGATAGGCCGTACTTGGGGTGAGTGTATTCCCCATGGAATCAAAGACACTCTTTCAAAAATGGCTCATGAACTTGACATCCCTATCGCTTACCACTTGCTTACGTATTCCATGCAACCTAAACACATGCTCCATGTGTAATGTCGGCCCCATGAACTAGGAAGTCTAATTGTACATAGAGCTAGATACACTACAACAAAAAGAGGGGTTAGCGGTGGTTATAGCATAGCTTTTACAAAAGGATATGAAAAAGTGTTGGGACGTAAGCGCCGCTATAAGTGCCTTTATTTTTTCGCCACTATAAACGCAGCCGCTCCTCTATACTCTGCCTCTATACTCGACAAGGCAACTATGGGTTGCTACTCCCCAATGAAAACATAAATCCATAGGTAGATCTCCTATCTGAGATGCTACATGCCAAATCTGCATCTGTGTACCCATATAGATGGTACACCTACTGCATAAAACAATGCATAATCAACAATGGCCCTCAAATACCAAATTGTGCATCGCATACTATCAAGATGTGGTTTGTGTGGAACGTGCATAATCTGGCTCTCTAAGCCAATACTGTAACTCAAATCTGCCCTGCTGATCGCTCGTGACATAGATCAGACTCCCCACAATCTTCCTGTACATAGTGGGATCCTCCAACACATAACTTGCATCCGCACTAAGCTTGCCATTTTGATCTAATGGCACCAAGATTGGCTTACAATCAGCCATCGCATACTTGGACAACATGTTTAATATATATTGTCTCTGTGTGACAGCCAAATACCCTCAGTTGTGCGAATGACCTCAATTCCCTACAGATCTCCCAAAAAGTAACACAGATCTCCCAAATCTTTCATCTCAAACTTCCTTTTGAGAAGACTTTTCACATGCTCAATCTCATCCAAGTTGTCACCCCCAACAATAAGATCATCTGCATATATGGTGATGATCATAATACCCTTATCACTCTTGTACACATACAAAGAGTGATCTGCATCTTCCATATGAAAACCAATAGTGACAAGATACTCAACAATCTTGTCATGCCATGCTCATGGAGCTTGCTTCAGCCCATACAAGGCCTTACGAAGCTTATATATATACTTTGGGTGATCTATATCCTCAAAACTAGGTGGCTGATCCATGTACACTTCTTCTTGCAAGTCGCCATGCAAGAACACATTTTTTACATCCATCTAATGTAAAAATTAGCCTTTAGTTATAGCCACCACAATTGCAACTCTCACAGTTGCCATCTTTGCAACTGAAAAAAATGTCTCCTCATAATCAATCCCATGCGTCTATGCATATCCTTTGGCTACCAATCTAGCCTTGTACCTCCTTATGCTGCCATCACTATTATGTTTCACCTTATACACCCACTTACAGCTTTCTTACCTTCAAGTAATGGCACCAAATCCCAAGTCTCATTTCCATACAATGCATCCATCTCCTCATCCACATCTTTCTCCTAGCACACATATCTAATAGCCTCATCAAAACATGTGGGTTCTATAGCCTGCACAACTTTTGCCATATAAGCATAGTGATGTGCCACATAACCATCATAAGTGAACCTCTGCACATGGTTTTTGACTCTTCCAGATCTTCGTAGCTTTACATTCATGGCTTCCATAGCCTTCTTCACACCAGGTGTCTTCACTGCTCGAATCCCAAGCTCCTCATCATCAAGGCTCATCTCTCAGCCACTAGATTCTCCATCAACAAGAGAATGCCCTATAGAAACATCAGGCATACCAAGGGGATCAACCACTTTCTCTTTGCCTTTATGTGATGTAGCAACAACTACATTTTCAGGAGGGTATTATGACATAACCTGCCACTCCATGGTCTATCAAAAGAACCACTGGACGAGGACTCTCCTGGTTCACTCAATGACTATGATTGCTGACTTGCATTCTCTGCAACCACATTTTCACTTACATTAGCCCCAATAACATCTTTTTCAGTAGCATACCAGCTACTCATCTTATCAAATACTACATCCCTGCTTACTGTCAATTTACGTGTAATAGGATTATAACATCTATATCGCTTTTACTCAAGGGAATACCCAATAAACATACTTTTTCTGCTTTTGGATCTAGCTTAGTATGCAACTCATCTGGCACATGCACATATGCAATACATCCAAAAACTTTCAAGTGAGAAAAATCAAGTTTCTTTCCAGTAAACTTCTCCTCTAGCATTACATCATGTATGGCTACAGTAGGAGTCCTGTTCATAACATAGCCTTAGCCCAATAGCTATGTGGCATATTCTTCTTTACCATCAATGCTCATGCTATCTCTGTAATGTACTTGTTTTTTCGCTCAGCAACTCCATTTCGCTATGGAGTGTATCTACATCTGTAAATTATCTCTGAATGCCATTCTTTTGCAAGAATTCAAAGAACTCATTGGAGAAGTATTCTCCCCCTCTAGCTGACCTTAGGCACTTCACACGATTTCATATCTGTTTTCCAGCCATCACTCTGAAATTTTGAAAATGAGTGAACACTTCACTCTTCTCCTTTATGAAATATACCCACACTTTCCTCATGTGGTCATCAATGAATGTTACATAGTACTTGCATCCACCCATAGACATAGTCTTCGCAGGACCCCATAAATCGGAATGCACAACATCTAGTACATTCCTGGTCACATTTCTATCATGTGGAAATTCATGTTTTTTTTGCTTCACAAACTTTTTGCATACCTTCAACTTTAAACTTAGGTAGCCCTATCACAATTTCTTTAGTCTGCATAGACTTCATTCTTTGCACATTTACATGCCCAATTCTCTTATGCCAACTGTTGATATCTTCAACAACTCCTGAACCATTTGCAAACATAGTAGCACTTACTTCAGGCATATTTACATTCAATGTAAACATTATGCCCACTCTATTGCCTTTTGCAACCAACCTGCACTTATCTTTAAAGTCTTCTACATAACAACCCATCATGGTTAAACCAGACCTACAAACCCTGCTCAATCATCTGGCCACTAGAAAGTTCCATATTCTTTGTAATGTTCGGAATAACATGAAGTACATCTACAAGGTACTTAACCTTACCATCCTACATAGACAATGGTACATCTCCAATATGGGCAATCGAATGAGCAGTGTCATCCCCTGTTTTAACAAAACCTGGTCTTTCAAGACTCTTCATTTCCTTGAACCACTCACCATGACTTGTCATGTGGTTTGAAGCACCTGAATCAACATACCATACATCATCCTTACATGCTACTATATCATTTCCAGACACATCATTTATTACATGTTGCATAACAAACAACCTCTCATTATCCTCATTATTTTTGCTAGAGGATGCATAGTTATTTTGCTACACTTTTCCATTTTGCATGTCACTGTGCTTTTTATAGCAATCTACTTGCACATGTCCAAGCTTACCATAGTAAAAACACCCTCGTGTATCATTATGTTGCCTTTGCCAATTACCACGACCTCTTTGACTCCCCTTGCCTCTAAACTGGCCTCTTCCACCTGTGTGTTGTTGTTATGAATCCTGGGATTATTGCTACTGCTAACCATAATTCTGATTACCTATTTGGCCACGTTGGCTACATCCATGACCTCTACCTTATCCTGTACCTACACTTGTGTAGAAGGCCTGCTGCTCTGAACTATTTTTGTTTTGTGTGAAGACTGTTGATCTTTACCCAAGTTTTTCTCTTCAATGATCAACATTGACACCAAATCTGTGAAGTTGGGAATGTTCTCCCGAGTCTGAATAGACGTCCTGAATGCCTTGTATTGTGGCTTGAGACCACGTAGACACCTCCACCTTATCATCGTCATCAACAAAAACACCAATTAATGCAAGGGATTCCATAATTCCCTTGCTCTTCAAGGCATAATCATTCATAGACATATTTTTCTTCTCCATAGTATAAATCTCATTCTTCAACTCAATCTTTTGTGCCTTGGTGTTGGTTTAATACAGCTTCACCAAGGTGTCCCATGCCTCCTTAGGTGACTTGGCATCCTGTATATGCCCAATCATGGTATCCTGTATACTAATAGAAAGCCAATACATGACTTTCCTTGCTCCTTGATTCCAATCCTTGAATTCTTTGACATCTGTAGTAGTTGGATTAATCTCTAATATCTCTACTGCCTCCTCATGTTCACCTTCAATGTAGTCCCAGTAACCTTTTTCCATTAGGAAATTTGTCAATGTAAACCTCCAAGCATGGAAGTTGTTCTTGTCAAGATTCTCTGCAACAATCTAGTTTATTCCTTCATTTGATATCTTTTTTGCAGCACAAATTTACCAAAAAGAGCACTCTTGTTTGACCTGCACAAACTAATGTATTCTCGTAGACCGGTACTATACTGCACCCAAACTGTCACAAACAGTGACCTCAATTTGTATACATACACCCAATGGGAACTTTGAGACCTCTTTGCAGTACTACACATAGTGTCTGCACAACCAATCGCCCTTCCTACAGTTCCAAAAACAGAGTTCTATACGGAGAATCGAAACTTACCCATAGTTCCCCCATGAACGCCTGCGAACTGAAAATCAGAGATCCAGATGCACCTGAAACGTGTTTTTGGCCCAAAAATTTATATCCAACGGACGAAATAGTTTCCTTGTAGCTTTTCTCCCACGAAGAAAGCTCCTCAATTGGAGTTCATTTGCCGGTGCCTCTCAAAGAGCTCTCGACAAGGGTGTAGTAGCCAACATAAACCGCTTCCTGTGCTTCTCGTGCTTTTCGCTCAGCGCTTAGCATGATCCAAGATCTGATACCATGAAAAGATGCAAGGGAGGAGAGAGCTTGAGCTCTTGCAAGCCCACACACACTCACACAAACCCTAGAAGAGAACACACAAGGTGAGAGAACCTGAAATTCTTCTTCTTCTTCACACAACAAAAGAGGTCTACAAAGAAGATCAAGTGACTAACATACATAATAGAGTATATACAAGCGGTCCATAATGTGAACACGCTAAGAGGAGTGGGTAGATGCAGACTAGTCGATGTAGTCGAGTTGTAGAATCTCTGGGTGAAGATATGTCGGTGACAGCTACAAAGCCGCCAATGATGTAAATGTCGAACGGTCATGCAGGCGCCTCGTGAGTGTCAGCTCATGTTTAGCTTGATATCTCAATAGTATCAATGCTAAAGGGAAGATCAACAAAAGGAATTTTTTTATTGGTCAAGGATATGAGCTGCAAATGAACTAATTGCACTCTTTCAAGTTTTCCTTGAGGCCTTCATCAAATGTAATAAGTGGCTATCCAAAGCGGTTTCCACAATGCATAAATTTTTTCCCTAAGGATGTGGCTATGCTAGTAGTGGATTTTTCCATAAACTATACATTCTAAGAGAAAAACAAAATATAATCAATGCATTGGAGATCCGGCCAGGTTACCATTTTTGTGCCTTTAACATATGCTTGTGTTTCCGACGAGGTTCAAAATAGCGTCCACTTCTATATCTTAGATGATAGGCAATATGACATGCTTTTTGTATAGCATTGTTTTATGCTACACCATGGTTGGTTGAAAGAAAAAGGAATACCACTACGACATTGGGTTTGGTCCAATGGAGTAGCATCATAGTTCAAAGCCACAGTACCATTCTACTTTGTGGCTAGGTATAAAGGTCTTACAAGACTTGAAATGTCTTGGAAATTCTTCAATTTTGAGCATGGCAAGGGTGAACATGATGGGAAGGGGATGTGCAAAAAAAAGCTTTGGCGACACAGGAACAATTGAAGTTAGATGGAGAGAAATTGAAATGTGCATCTGATATGGTGTATTTTCTACATCTCAACTTGACAAATGGTAGATAAACCAGCGAATACAAGAAAAAAAGAAACATTAAAAGAGTGGTCTAGGAGATTAAGGTAGGGGATTTACAAAGAACATACATGTGGGATTAGAAGAAGATTGAAAGGTCACATTGCACATGCACGTGTGCACAGCAATAAGAAACACAAACCTTAGAGTAAGAAGCTTGCCATGTTATTGTAGTGCTTGTATGTAGGGACAATGGAGAAGGTGTAAAATAGGAAATACAATGGAAATTCGGAATACTACTATTTTTCCATCACAACGCGTGACGTATGTTGATGGTGATGATGATATGTGCTCAGATCCAACATTTGAAGGACACCATGACACACTAAGTGATGAGGGATAATTTTGATGTGAATGTGAAAGAGGATAATGATGAGGGGGTGGACTTCTATGTTGCGTAGTGTACTCAAGAAAAGCAACATGTCAAAAGTTTGACAAAGGAAGGGTGGGGTAATTTGATCTATGTGAATTCATTCATGGCGAGGGGATTGTTCTACAAAGAGACTAATGATGGCCACCTTTATTTCCTTCTACTAGAGAGTAATCTATAGGTTATGTTGTACTCGCATCTAGTCTTGTCTATCAAGTTCAAAATGGATCTTGTGCACTCCATGAAGAAATTGTATTCTATGTTAGCTGACATGCATGAGGCAATGTACAATAGCATGCCTTTGGAAATGTGATGCATGTACATGTGCTGAATGAGATAGGGTGTTAAGAGGGTAGCTACGATATGTGTCATTTGTAGAAGCTTCTGATTTCATGGTAGATGTTAAATGGGGTTATTAGGGTATGGTGTTAATATTGCAACCTACCATACACCAAAACCTCTTGCAAGATTGGCACCATACCCCAAAAACCATGTTCAGCATCTACTATGAAATCATAAGCTTCTACAAATGCAAGTAGCCTAAACGGAAATGGCACATGCCCAACTTGATTGTTGGGGTATGATGCCAATATTATACGTTACGAGATTCAAGTCAAGGTGTTCATGGTAGTCCAAGCCCTTGGAATAATGTGCAACTTAGTAATAACACTTTGACTTGAATCTCGTAATGGCAGAAGCTGATGAGCAACATACCCGAACAATCCAGTTGGGCATGTGCCATTGCAGCTTGGGCTTGGACACATGGTGAAAATGGCTCGAGTGATGAGAACAACTAGATATCTAGCATGCATTGTACAATAGCATGCCATTCATTCTTTTCAAAACATGTGTTCTACAAACTATACTTAGTGTGATTCACTCGTACATAGTGTTCTTGGATTAATATAAAATTTGCACTTTGTCCTTATAAAAGGCATACTGTACTTTATAGTTAGAAAACCAAGTGCACTTCAAGACTGCTTAAAATGATTCACAAAATCAAATTCCTATATTCCAATAATATATAGTATACAATTGAGTAGACCTAGAACTAGCCATACAATGACTCCCAGTGGCCAGTCGAGAGTCCGAGAGAAAAAATGACATTGACTTTAATGAGAAGCCTCGAGAGGTGTAGGTGGAGCGGGTGGGGGTGCAACAAGTGGAACTAGAGGTAGAGGAAAAGGTGGAGGTGGAGGTGCAAGTGGAGGTCACGCGATGTTGTCTATTAATTTTGCAATAATCTCAGCCCGAAAGATAGAAACATTGCAGTGTACATTGTCAAAAATGGACAAAGTAAGAAAACGTAAATAACATGTGGCAACCATGAAGAACATTTGCTTAACAGGCACTATCTACGTAAACTATTTATCCATATAAGAAAAAATTGAATACAAATTTAGTCACAATTTCTTATTAATTTCTACACACCCCATCATTTGGAAGGTCAAAAATCATATCAGTATGATCTTGGCATTTAGGGAAACCCTCCATCCACAAGTGTGGCCATCAGGTTATAGAGCAACTTTTGTCCTAATGTCGCTAAAATCATCTTGGTTAATTGCTTCCCAGGAACTTGTAATTTTAAGTACACTCTTGCAATAGAGATCCTTTAGAATACCTAATGGGAAACCAAAAGGATGAGAATAATCACCATGCAACAAAATCACTTTACTGTCTGGACACAGCCATGGATACTCACAGTTGAATTTGCCAAGTAGCATTTTCTATCCAGACGATAAAAAAGGGCTAGGCTCCAATGGGAACTGCAAGAAGTGATAAAAGGTTAGGTAGTCATTGAATTTGTGATGGAGTGATGAAAAAAGTACTAATTTAGCACTTACTCTCCATGGTATTCGAAAACAACAACTCACATGTGCTCAAAATCTGGATATTGAAACCATACTAGTATGTCCAGATACAACAAGTTGTTAGAATGATGGTGGCCCAAAATTAGAGGATCTAGCACCCACACACGCTCTTGTCTTAAAACTTGAATGTTAGTGACAATCAAGCTGCACAAATAAATGTACGACATTAGGCCAAGCAACGTGGGCCAACTAGCATCAAATTGGTAAATTGTATAAACATAATATAATACTTACTTCAAAAAAAATAAAAGGACAACATCATTGACCTCCTTCAAGTCATTCTTGAAAATATTTATTTTGTGCACGTGAAATTGGACTAGGCCCTGTTTCCTCTGATCATCAATCTGACCATGAAGTTGGGCCCTAGATACTCCAATTCCTCTATGTTTTCTCGTGTTATCTCCCTATTGGACTTCATATTTAGCTCCCATTGTCGTGCCTCCTCTACTATCTCTGCCTCTACTTGCTGTTGTCTCCTCAAAATTTTCTCCTCTCTTTCCTAAGGTGATCTCTTAGCATTCATCCGGTCATCAGCCTTGTGTGCCGATCCTGAGTGACCTCTTCTACTTTTACCTCATCCCTAGTCCTTGAGAGTAGAGGAATCTCCAAAATCTTCCTCATCCTTCTATCGGACATGGCCCGAGGTGGCAAGATCTAGTCGTATCTGAAGCGGAACTGGCAGAAGGAGTTCATATCTCTGTCATCATAGTGACTCTATAAGCATGAATAACAAAGACGTAGTTGTCTTGAAAGAAATTGATGAGGAAGTCTTATGCCACAGCTAGCAAGCGAGATAGGTCCAATTCTTGTCAGCATACTCCAAGGCTGTGAGACTCATATATCTCTGACAAGCCTCTGGAAAGGCACCTTTGTAATCGCCATCTACATGCACTTTCGTACTTTGTGCAACTCCCTGAGCACGCAACTGTGCTGCTCATCCCTTCTTCTTCTGGATGACCCTTGTAGTTTTGAAGGCTTTGACGACACCTTTACCGCCAGCTCTGGATTTGAGTTTCGGTTAGCTCTTCTTGCCATCTTCTTTGTGCGTGCCATCTGGACACAGATAGCCTAGTAGGTAAACATGGAAAGCAAACATGATATTGTTCTATGTGGGGTTTCACCACAATGCAAGAGAGGTCCCTCCAAGTGGCGTACGGAGTCCCTCTCGCATTGTGGTGAAACAAATGGAACAACTTGGGATGTTTTAGCATAACGTGAGAAGGCCCCCCTAAAGGGCATGCGGAGTTCCTCTCGCATTACGGTGAAACAATCGGACTGGCGTGACAAATTCCACCAGAACATGAGGGGTTCCCCTCAAAGGGGTTATGGAGTCTCTTTTGCATTGTGGTGAAACAAACGGACTAGCTTGACAATCCAACTTGATAAGTTTCACCACAACACGAGATTGGCCGATGTGTGAAGCGCGGAGTGTTTCAACAAAATAGTTAGTGAAATTGAACATAATAAAACTTAACAACAGAGGCCATCGAGCCCCAAATAGTTGTAACCTATATGTACTCATCGATGTCTTGAAAGCTTGCTTGACGATAATGAACCACTGATTATCGGTGGTTGGAGAATGAGAGTGAAAATAGGGAGCGATAGTGAAAGAGAGTGACAAGGAGTATTTCCTTTTCAAGATGGTGCACACGTGTCTAGCACTCAGATGTCTTCATGGTCTAGACATGGCTAAATGTAGTGTTGGTGCTACTTGTACGATCAATACATTTAATTCACACATGGCATAGCACATGCCATGTGTGCTACTTGTACGATCAATACATTTAATGTACAGATGGCTAAATGTAGCGTTGGTGCTACTTGTATGATCAATACATTTAATGCATTTGTTTTGAGCTTTCCAGCTAGTGCTACTAGAAATAGACCCTCATTCTAGTGTTTTTTCTTTCTAAAACTTTCCACTGCTTTCCTTGATTTCTTACACATTTTCATACATATCCTTTGATACTCTCGCCTTCCCTACAGAATTGAGCTAATTGCTACTATGTTATATGGATTTTGTTTTCTCTTCAGGCATCCCAATCCTATTTTGTTGATTCCACTTCATGCTCTTTTTTTGGAGATGCCCTTTATCACATGGTGTGTTTATTACCTCCTGAGCAAAAACAATCTGAGTCATTGGCATAACAATAAAATGTGTAGATGCTTCTCCTCTTCTTTGCTTGTATGAGAATCCATGTGCAAATGCAAGAGAAATCTCACTATTTTTTGGTGCAGGACTGGTAAACTGTACAGTGTAGTTGAATGATATACTTCTGTGGCAAAGCCATACAAAACTTTATGCTCTCTTTCCCATTAGGGAAAATTTGGACTCAAATTGGGCCCTTTAAGGATTTGTACACATTCTCTCTCTGTAAAAATGGGCTCATGGTGAAATTTTTGTAAATCAACTCAAAAGTGAATTGAGTTTGGACATTTGGAATCTACTCCTCAAGCCCTTTCCAACAATGATATATAGCATAATGGGCAATTTCACATATTCAAGAAGTCAAGAAATTTGGTGATGATTTGGCACGTAACTTCCAATGATATATAGCATGATGGGGAATTTTTCATATTCAAGAAGTCCCCAAATTTAGTGATAATTTGGCATGTAATGTGTCGCATCATCATTGAATTTGGAGACTTCTTGAATATGCAAAATTACCATCATGCTATATATCATTGTAAAGGTCTCAATGAGTAGATTCCAAATGTCTAGAATCCACTCACTTCTTAGTTGATTTGTAAAAAAATCACATGAGCCCATTTTTGTAGTGACAGAATGTATACAAATCTTTAAAGAATCCAATTTGAGTCCAAAATTTCCCTAGTGCTGTCTTTATCTCTATAAAGCATGTAAGCTAGAGTGCATCATGGACCTCTTTGGCTATCAAATTGCATGGATTAATCCACTCTAAGATTAGTATGTGAACCCTATTAAAACCCTCCTTTGTCATGCAAAAAATTGTTTACCTGGGAATGTTAACCACAAGAACCCTAAATTGTTTACCTAGGAATGTTAACCATCGAAAATTGTTTCACGAGGACCATTAACCACAGGGCTTTCTTCAAATGATCTATTTTGAGTCTAACCTTATTTAGTTCTTTCTCTTGTTCCTTGATTTGTATCTCCTAGTATTTATTCTTATTCTCTAGATTTTGCACTTGTTTTATTAAATCTTCAATATTCGATTGAAGATGCAAATTAATGTGTATATATTTTGCATGAAAGCCCTGCCATAGACTGTTAGACATTTACAATATCCAAGAAGCCCATTTTTCCTATCACCAATGTGACATACTAAACTAGTCAGATCAGTGAATGGTGAGTTATCCAAGGTTAATGGGTCACGTGGATAGAGCGCACTATCAACCCATAAGTCTACATGTTTCTTTTCCTATGTCCTAGTAAAGAAGTATACTTCTACACGAATATGAAAATCTATCTTTCATTTTCTTGTGTTAGTAATATCTTCTAAAGGAGGCATGGTTTAGACTAAGGTCAACAATGAAAGAAGGATTTGAGTAAGATGAAAGGATGATTAAAAGAAAATGAGATAGTTATTGTTGAAAATGACCTTCAAAAGGTACTTCTGAGAGTAACATGTGATTAAGGGACTCTTTTTATATTAAAAATGTTCAATTTTAAAAATTTCAAAAAAACCCTAATTTTAGGATCCCTTATACCCCCATTTTTCATATTTGGGAAAGAGAGAGGTGTGGGACCACATATAAATGCATGAGATGTGCTGGAAAAGGTATGGGGCTTGAAGAGGTAGTTATTGATTGAAAGCGACCGTGAAAAGGTACTTTTGGAGGTTACATATGATTGAGGGACCCCTTTCTGATTAAAAAATATTAAAATTTAAAATTATCAAAAAAACCCTAATTTTAGGGTCTCTTTTATCAACATCTTTCAAATTTGGAAAAGAGAGAATGTGGGACCACATAAAAAAGGCAAGTGGTCTACGGAATCTCACACATAAAAAATTCAAAAATGAGAATGGACTCTAGAATATAGTGGTAACATTTCAAAACTGAGAATGGACTCTATCAAGTTCAAAATGGATCTTGTGGACTCCATGAAGAAGTTGTATTCTATGTTAACTAACATGTATGAGGCAGTGTACAATAGCATGCCTTTGGAAATGTGATGCATGTACATGTGCTAAATGAGATGTGGTGTTAAGAGGGTAGATATGTGCCATTTGTAGAAGCTTCTGATTTAATGATAGATGTTCAATGCGGTTATTAGGGTATGTGTTAATCTTGCAACCTACCAGACACCAAAACCTATTGCAAGATTGACACCATACCCCAAAAACCTTGTTCAGCATTTGCCATGAAATCATAAGCTTCTACAAATGCAAGCAGCCTAAACTAAAATGGCACATGCCCAACTTGATTGTTGGGGTATGATGCCAATCTTATACATTATGAGCTTCAAGTCAAGGTGTTCATGGTAATCCAATCCCTTGGAATAATGTGCAACTTAGTGTAATAACACCTTGACTTGAAACTTGTTAATGGCACAAGTTTAACAGCATACCCGAACAATTCGGTTGGGCATGTGCCATTTCAACTTGGGCTTGGACACACGCTAAAAATGGCCCGAGTGATGAACAACTAGATATCTAGAGTAAATTGTACAATAGCATGCCATTCATTCTTTTCAAAACATGTGTTCTACCAACTATACTTAGTGCTTAATTCACTCGTACTACATAGTGTTCTTGGATTAATATAAAATTAGCAATTTGTCCTTATAAAAAGCATACTGTACTTTGTGTTTAGAAAACCAAGTGCACTTCAAGACTGCTTAAAATGATTCACAAAATCAATCTTCTATATTCCAATAATATATAGTATACAATTGAGCAGACCTAGAACTAGCCATATAAAGATGACTCCCGGCGGTGGCCAGTCGATAGTTTGAGAGAGAAAATGACATCGACTTTAATGAGAATCCTCGAGAGGTGCAAGTGGAGAAAGTGGGGGTGCAACAAGTGGAACTAGAGGTGAAGGCAAAGGTGGAGGTGGAGGTGCAAGTGGAGGTCACGTGATGTTATCTATTAATTTTTCAATAATCTTAGCCCGAAAGATAGAAACATCACAGTGTACATCGTCAAAAATGGGCAATGTAAAAAAACTTAAAATTACATGTGCCAACCATGAAGAACATTTATCCATGTAAGAAAAAATTGAATACAAATTTAGTCACAATTTCCTATTAATTTCTACACACCTCATCATTTGGAAGGTCAAAAATCATATTAGCATGATCTTGGCATTTAAACCCTGCATCCACAAGTGTGGCCATCAAGTTACAGGCACTATCTACGTAAGCTATTTATCCATATAACAGGAACTATCTACGCAAGCTATTCATCCATATAACAGGCACTATCTACGTAAGCTATTTATCCATATAAGAAAAACTTGAATACAATTTTAGTCACAAATTCCTATTACTTTCTACACACCCCATCATTTGGAAGGTCAAAAATCATATCGGTATGATCTTGACATTTAGGGAAACCCTTCAATATCCACAAGTGTGGCCATCAAGTTACAAAGCAACTTTTGTCCTAATACATCTAAGGTTGTTAAAATCATCTTGGTTAATTGCTTCCCAGGAACTTGTAATTTTAAGTACACTCTTGCAATAGAGATCCTTTAGAATACCTAATGGGAAACCAAAAGGATGAGAATATTAACCATGCAACAAAATCACTTTATTGTCTGGACACAGCCAAGCTGAATTTGCCAAGTAGCATTTTCTATCCAGAAGATAAAAAAGAGCTAGGCTCCAATGGGAATGCAAGAAGTGATAAAAGGTTAGGTAGTCATTCAACTTGTGATGGAGTGATGAAAAAAGTACTAATTTAGCACTTACTCTCCATGGTATTCGAAAACAACAACTCACATGTGCTCAAAATCTGGATATTGAAACCATACTAGTATGTCCACATACAACAAGCTGTTAGAATGATGGTGGCCCAAAATTAGAGGGTCTAGCACCCACACACGCTCTTATGTCAAAACTTGAATGTTAGTGACAATCAAGCTACACAGATAAATGTACAACATTAGGCCAGGCAACGTGGGCTAACTAGCATCAAATTCGTAAATTGTGTAAACATAATATAATACTTACTTCAAAACAAATAAAAGGACAGCATCATTGACCTCTCTCAAGTCATTCTTGAAAATATTTATTTCATCCACGTGAAATGGAAGGCTAGGCCCTGTTTCCTCTGATCATCAACCTGACCATGAAGTTGGGCCCTAGATACTCCACTTTCTCTATGTTTTCTCGTGTTATCTCCCTATTGGCCTCAGATTTCCTTTTTGAGATGGTGCACACGTGGCTGGCACTTGGATTTTTTTATAGTGTAGACATGGCTGAATGTAGTGTTGGTGCTACTTGTACGATCAATACATTTAATTCACACATGGCATAGCACATGCCATGTGTGATACTTGTACGATCAATACATTTAATGTACACATGGCTAAATGTAGTGTTGGTGCTACTTGTATGATCAATACATTTAATGCATTTCTTTTGAGCTTTCCACTACTGCTCTTAGAAATAGACCCTCATTTTGGTGGTATTTCTTTCTAGAACTTTCCACTGCTTTCCTTGATGTATTGCACTTTTTCATACATATCATTTGATACTCTTGCCTTCCTTGGAGCATTCAGCTAATTGCTACTATGTTATTTGGATTTTGTTTTGCAAGAATCAACAATGAAGACCATGTTTGCATCCCCATGGTGCACGATCATGAAGCCTCTCTTATAATAGCACAATTATCCTCTTCAGGCATCCCAATCCTATTTTGTTGATTCCACCTCATGCTCTTGTTTTGGAGATGCCCTTTATCACATGGTGTGTTTGCTACCTCAGCAAAAACAATCCGAGACATTAGCATCACAATAGAATGTGTAGATGCTTCTCTTCTGCTTGTATGAGAATCCATGTGCAAATGCAAGACAAATCTCACTATTGTTTGGTGCAAAGTGGTAAACTTTATAGTGTAGTTGAATCACGTCGATATACTAAGACCGTATTAGGTAAAGTGGGAAAAATCCCATTCCCACATTGAAAATTTTAATGCATTTAATCTAGAATCTACCTTTTTCAACCTATAAAAATTTTAAAAATGGTTTGCTTTATCAAGTGATGCTAGATCGAACCTAGCTTGATCTTAGAAATAGAAAGGTTTCAAGTTTTTTTAGATCCACCACTTGTATATTTTACAATTGAAGAGGATTTTTAGATCCACCACTTGGCCATTCTACAGTCCATAAGAACCCAAGATCAGATTCTACCATTTGGTCAACCTAGACCCCCAATTAAAAACAATGGTACAAGAGATTGTATATTGAGAGTCCCCTTAGAGTAGGATGCACTCTTCAATTTAAGACTTCATTGTAATGAACAAGACTAAATGAACAAGAATTTTAAAAATTGACATGGTGAAGGTATCCTTATATACACAACCACTACAAATTAACATTATTAAGGATAGAAAGAGTCTCCTTGGAGTAGGATGCACTTGTCAAAATTACGATTATAAATTTTCATTTTGATGAAGCTTATTCTACTAAAGAAATAATAAAACTTTTTCATTAACAACCAAAGGATAAAAGGATAAAAGGAGTCCCCTTAAAGTAGGATGCACTTTGTGGATGCATAAGAGGAGTCTCCTTAGACTAGGATGCACTCCATCTATGAATTTATTTATTGTGTTAAAAATTGTTCAATGCATTGCAAAGATACACAATTGAATAGTCTGCTCCCAAAGTTGGCCAAATTACAAAGACCCTCTATATTTTGTTATAATAGAGACCATTTACATTCAATTATAAAAGGGAGTAACAAAATGTGCTAGTATCATGGGGGTGTAATTTTGATTTTAAGGGGTTCTAGCTCCACCACAAGGTAGAGCTAGAATTTTGAGCTAGCTCTACCATGTGGAGCTACAACACATTGAGGAGGATTTAAAATTTTTAGATCCACCACTTGGCCATTCTACAGTCCATAAGAAACCAAGATATAACATTTGATTGATCTAGACCCCCAATTACAAACATTGATACAAGAGATTGTATATTGAGAGTCCCCTTAGAGTAGGATGCGCTCTCCAATTTTAAAGCTTCATTGTAATTAACAAGACAAAATGAACAAGATTTTATAAATTGAGGTGGTGAAGGTATACTTATATATACAATCGCTACGCTGTTAACATTATTAAAGATAGAAAGAGTCTCCTGGAGTAGGATGCACTTTGTCAAAATTACGATTAAAAGATTTCATTTTGATGAAGCTTATTCTACTAAAGAGTCCCCTTAAAGTAGTATGATGCACTTTCTCAATAGATAAAAGGAGTCTCCTTAGAGTAGGATGGACTCCATCTACGACTCCATTATAATAAAACATTGTAAATGAAAATGAATTTATTTTTTTGTGTTAAAATATGTTCAATGCCTTGCAAAAGGCACACAATTGAATAGCACGCTCCCGTAGATGACCAGATTACAAAGACCCTTTATATTTTATTATAATAGAGACCATTTACAAAGACCATTTACATTCAATTACAAAAGGGAGTAACAAAATGTGCTAGTGTCATGGAGGTGTATTGGTTGAATGAGGTATTGAGCTTCTTTTTAAGCATGTTCATTTTGTGTACTCACAAGATCACACACTTAGATTATTCTCTCAATTATTATCTTGATTATCATCTTGATTGTTGAACACATTGTAGTAGCTATCATCGAGTTTCAATGTATTCTTGTTGTTGTACAAAACATGGAGACCCCAAAAGAAATGAACTTTTTTGAAGAAAACTCGTGTAGTTATTTGTCTGAAATGGACAATGTAGCGAGATATTTGCCTTGTTGCTCATATTGAGGTATCTAGCATGGCTAGCAGTCCAACATCAATCACTTTATCTCTTCACTTTAGATCTAGCACTTGTCTATTATAGAGCTGAAAAGGATTTCTTGATCCATGACTTATCCATTCTAGATCCTATTCCACCACTTGGACATTATAGAGCTAGACTTCAGTGGATGCAAGCTCCACCAAACGATAGATCTAGACTCAAAATTCTAGTCGTATTGTATGACTTCCAAAGGTTTAGGTCTACCACACATGGATACTAGCTCCACCATGTCGTAAGGCCAAAATTCCATGAAGAGACCATGGCTGCTACCTCCACCACATGGTGGAACTAGAGCTCAATAAGATACCACATGGTGGAGCTAGCTAGCTCCATGAAATTATACTGCTAGACTTCAATGGATGGTAGCTCCACCACATGGTAGATATAGACATAGAATTCTAGCTCTACCATCCCATATGGTGGAGCTTGATTTTAAGGGATTCTAGCTCTACTACATGGTAGAGCTAGAATTCTGAGCTAGCTCTACCACGTGGAGCAAGAACGCATTGAAAGAACCAAGATCTACCATTTGTTCAATCTAGACCCCCAAGTAAAAACATTGATACAAGAGATTGTATATTGAGAGTCCCCTTAGAGTAGGATGCACTCTCCAATTTTAAGACTGCATTGTAATGAACAAAGACTAAATAAACAAGAATTTATAATTTGACATGGTGAAAGTTTCCTTATATACACAACTACTACAAATTAACATTATTAAAGATAGAAAGAGTCTCCTTGCAGTAGGATGCCCTTTATCAGAATGATAGTTAAAAGTCTTCACCTACTCTACTAAAATAATAATAATTTGCAAAGTTTGACCAAAAGATAAAAGGATAAAAGGAGTCCCCTTAGAGAAAGATGCACTCCATTTATGACTCAATTATAATAAGACATTGTAAATGAACATGAATTTATTGCTTATGCTAGAATTTGTTCAATGCTTTGCAAAGGCAAACATTTGAACAGTATGCTCCATAAGAGGCCTGATTACAATATCATATTTCAATATATGGACTTTTATTACATTAAAAAAAGGCCAAATTACTTGCATCCTCTACATTTGATTATATTACGGACAAACAAAATGAGCTTCCTAGTGTGTATTACTTTCATGATGCCTCCTCTTGTTGCTTTGCTTAATTTTCACTCTCTGCTTGCCTCTCTGCCTCAGCTTCAGCCTCCTTTCGTTGCTTTCTTTGAATTTCAAGTTGCTCTTGCCTCTCTGCCTCAGCATCAGCCTCTTGCTATCGCTTCCACACCTCTGCCTTTTTCCTATTCTCTACTTCCAATTTTTCTTCTTCAAGCCATTTCTTCATCACATCATCTGAGAATTGGTTAGGTTTTTCTTCAAAGGCATTATCCCATGTATACTCTTGCCGATCTTCATGCTGTAGCCATAAAAACAACCAATTTCTTAAATCTTTTGTCAAAAAACTATACCTTTCCTTGGAAGGTTGATGGTACAATTTTGGGACTATTAACCAGGTTCCTCGCTCATTCTTAAACACCTTATAGTAGCTATCATCAATTATCAATGTATTTTTCTTGTTGTACAAAGGATGGAGACCCCAAAAGGTCTCAAGCTTTTTAAAGAAAACTTGTCTATTCTGCACAACCCATGTGGATTTTGAACAATGCTCTTGTGAGAGAACACCTGCAAACTTGGGCTTTTGTTGTGGAAATACTATGTCAATTATTCCAGAGAGCTTAGTTCTCCCACATGCGCTCCAAATAAAAACATAAAAGAATTGAATACACCAATCTAAGAACTCATGTGCATCCTTGTGACATAGGACATAACGATATTGGTTAATTGGGTATTTTACCAACTCGTTGCTATAAGGAGGATCCTTCTCATCCTCCTTCTCATCATATTGGGTTTCGACAACATAGCACAACAAACCATTGAGGTTTAGAATAATAGCCCTCCTATCATCCTCTTTGCGTAGGGGTACGCATATTGGGTTTCAACAACATAGCACAACAAACCATTGAGGTTTAGAATAATAGCCCTCCTATCATCCTCTTTGCGTAGGGGTACGCATATTGGGTCTGACAAATACCATGTCAGTATGATAACCCCCTCAGAGGGATGCACAAAGCGCAACCTTGCATCAATTTCCCATAGACAGTTAAGACGGTGCTGAACCAACTGTCTTCGTACACTCTGGATTTTCTTGGACATGTGACGTACTAATGCTCTGTGACGAAGAAGTCGCCTCTGCCAATTAGAATCGATCACATGACCTGGAAAACAATGAGCGTGCTTAATGATAAAGGTGGGCATGTGGGGGAAGACATGTTACAACTACTCTTATGCAAAGATAGATTTTAAACAATTACAAAACAAATGTGACTATGCACGCTAACATTAAACTATATACTATTCCAAAATGTTGACTTTAGTTACATTACAAAATGACCCAAGATGCAAAGACTTTTTCCATTTGATTCTAAAAAGACACAACAAAATGTGCTAGCAAGTATCAGAATGTGCTGAAATTAGAATGCATTGATCTAGATCAACCATGTGGTTGAGCTAGAATGCACTGTTCTAGCTCAACCATGTGGTAGGGCTAGAATATTTTTAAATCTAGTTATACCATGTGATAGAGCTGTATCAAAGTATTCTAGCTCGATCCCATGGCAAAATTAGAAATGATATTTGAAGTCTAGCTCTAGCACATGGTAGAGCTGTATCAAAATATTTTAGCTAGACCCCATGGTAGAACTAGAATGGTTTGAAGTCCAACTCAACCATGTGGTGACGTGGAAGAGCTAGAATGCATTGATCTAGCTCTACCATATGGTAGAGCTAGAACGCTTTCAAGTCTAGCTCTACCATGTCGTGGAGCTAGAATGCTTTGAAGTCTAGCTCTACCATGAGGTGGAGCTAGAAGGCATTGATCTAGCTCTACCATAGTCCAAATATGTAGGAATTAAAATCATAAGACAAAGATCAACCTTCCATACATTTTCAAATTAGGAGGCCCCGTATAGTAGAGTGCACTCCAACATTTATAAAATTATCTGAAGAGTAATACATTTGCCACTACTTTAAAAATAGGACAAAATTTCTTGTCAATTCATGATTACAAAAAGATAAAATATTTTAGCTAGAACCCATGGTAGAACTAGAAGGGTTTGAAGTCCAACTCAACCATGTGGTGACGTGGAAGAGCTAGAATGCATTGATCTAGCTCTACCATATGGTAGAGCTAGAACGCTTTCAAGTCTAGCTCTACCATGTCGTGGAGCTAGAATGCTTTGAAGTCTAGCTCTACCATGAGGTGGAGCTAGAAGGCATTGATCTAGCTCTACCATAGTCCAAATATGTAGGAATTAAAATCATAAAACAAAGATCAACCTTCCATACATTTTCAAATTAGGAGGCCCCTTATAGTAGAGTGCACTCCAACATTTATAAAATTATCTGAAGAGTAATACATTTGCCACTACTTTAAAAACAGGACAAAATTTCTTGTCAATTCATGATTACAAAAAGATAAAATTCCTCCAAAAAAATACAATCCTTGTGACAAATGGCTTCTTTAAGTGAATACTTCTTGGAACAATATCCTTGAAGAAATAAATCTGCAAGAAACCATCATAAATTAAGTTTCTTCATTGTGAATACAAAATTGTTGTATAAAATCATGTATTTGGTTATAATTATCATTTATGTTAGGTAGTACCTTAGTTATTTCTATCCCGTTGGAGAAGATTGTACTCATTTAAAACCTTGTTTATGAAAGCCCTTGCATTGGCTGCCTTCAACTGCGTTGTGGTAGAACCCAATTTTCTAGCTAGAGAAATCACTTGTGGTCCCCTCATGCTAGCAATACTGACTCGTTCTTTTGCCATAATTTCTATTATCTCTTCTCTTTTGTTTTCATATTGTCTCGCTAATACCTCTTGATTGTCGACAAACTTTTGTATAATCTCTGAAAGTGGTAGCATATTAGTGTAGATTATCTTCTGTGACCAATTTAAATTGCGCTTTCTCCAAAAATCTACCACACCTCTGTATTCATTTTCATTGGATACTGGAGGTTGTCCGTAGCGATTAGAGCCAATGATCTCACGCACATCTTCACTCTCATCAAGCTGCAATAAGTAAGGGAGCAGCTCATCAATGAGAATATTGTCGACCATCTTTTCTTCATCAAACTTTGCAGGATATATACAATTATTATCAGGAGAAGCACATCCCTTCTATGGAGAGTCATCAATAAGAACCGTTCTACGAGCATCACAATCAAAACATGAAGCGATTTTTGACAATGGCTTGAACATTGCCTGAACTGTTGGATTATCAGGTCTAGCTATTTTACCACTTTTATCCTTCTCGCAAGCCTCTTGAGCCCAAACTACAAAAAAAGGCAATATCTCTCCTGCTCTGTCTTGTAATATTCTCAATATTTGAAGAAAATTACTCTCTGTCGCTGTTGACCAGATTCCAACATTAATATTTTTTAATAAAATCTTCAAGAATTGGATACATCCTGGCCTTAGTACAATATATCGTTTTGAATCCATTTGAATAGTTTCATGTATTGAAGATGGTTGTTGTTGAGAACGTTTCAGTAGTAGACCATTCAGGTCCAACACAATTGTCAACACTAATTTCTTGGAGATAGCACTGTCGGTACTTCTTGGTACTTCTTCTTCGGGCTGGAAACTCTCACCCATTGCTTCATTTGTTGGAGATTTAGGTACCCCAATTTCATTGTCAGCATTTGTCTTTAAACCTTTTGGATGGACATCACTGAATGTGTGGGAGAAGCTCTCATCCACAGTTTGATTGTGGCATTCCGTAGCTACTTCACTTGGTGCTACTATCTCAATTTCGAGATCTAAAAGAAAAAAAAGTAACATTGACTCAACAATCTTTCAAACTACAAGAATTTACAATTGTAACACTCACTCTTAACACATGTTTATTGGTGTAATCTAAACGGAAATCATGTTTGGATACCAATTATCAATTCTACTTGCTCACTCTAGAATTGGAGGGTTTAAAATGGATTTCCAAATACACCCATTATTCTAGCTCTACCATTTGGTAGAGCCAGTTTGCAAGGGAGTTCTTGTTGGAAGTAGGCCTTGAGATCCACCCTTGAGCTCCAAGAGTAGGTGGAGGTGAGAAACACAAAACCACTCAACTATATGGTAAAGCTAAAATTTTAGATGTTTTAGATTTTCCATATGGTAGAGCTAGAATTTATAAGTCTTGCTTTATCACGTGGTTGAGTTGGGGATCAAGATAGCTTCTTTATGGGTGGAGCCAGTAGACTTCCATAGGTTCTAGGTCTAGACTTCGATGGGTTCTAGCTCATCGCACGTGACAAGAACCAAGGAGCTAGAATTGCATTTGAACTAGCTCTACCATGTGGTGGAGCTAGAAATGCATTGGCCTAGCTCTACCATATGGTAGAGCTAGACTTAAATGGATGCACTGCAAAAACTGTCTTTGGGGGGGTGCATTGGCCTAGCTCCACCACTTTGAAGAGGTAGCTAGCTCCACCAAATTGTAGACCTATTGAAATCTAGATCTACCACAGGGTAGGATTGAAGTAAATGAGAAGTTCTCTAGCTCTATCATCTTAGATTTATAAGCTAGATTTTCAGATTCACCAGCTGGCCATTGTGCGACCACTAAGTAGGCTTTCCAAATTCACCAATTGGCTATGTAAAAAGTGAATTTGTCAATGAACATGTTAGGATCTATAACTTGGTGATTCTAGATTCCAAAGCCCAATTTGGAGAGAGCTACAAAAATAATAAAAGCATTGTATAAAATCAAAAGAACTAAATACTACTAAAAAATGAACCAAGGATATAACAAGTCAAAACATCACCAAATCAAAGTATTAAAGATACAAGGAAAGCCCATTAAGAAGTTACATACTGTCTTCAAAATCCAAAAAATCTTGAGCTGAACGAACTTCACCGTGTCTCGATCGGAACTGGTTGCTCATTTCTTGACTTTACAAAGTCAAGAAGCCTTGTTTCCATCTTTCTTTGATCTTCAATACTCTCCACTAGGCCAATCACTTCCTTATTTAGTGCTAGCCCTAGCTCGATGATATAGCCATTATTGAAAAGATCAACAAGCTTGCAACCTTCTCTGCAATACTTCCGAATACATTGCTTGATCAAAAGATTCTTCTTGATTCTTAGAAACTCAATGTCTGGGATAGTTTTAACATCTTCATTATCTATATCAAGAATTCCAGTATCCAATATTGTCGCTTGTGTACCTGGATCAGGAACATCTGCTAGTCCTTGAAAGGCATCTCCCTTGTTGAAAAACACGAAGGATGTGAAGAACTCTATGGCACCAATGCATCGGTTGTCACGTCGAAAATGCAATGCCCCATTATAATGTTCCGTTGCTATGCCACTCAAATTTTTTAAAGCATTTTGCAAGTTAATAAAATCTGTAATATTTAGAAAGGTAAGCAACACATATTGGGATGGCAAAGATCTACCAACTGTTGTAATGATCATAATGCCGTTCAAAAGATTGCAAAATGATTCCACATCCCAATGCATATTTCTTCCCAAATCTTCAGTGTTATCCAGAACACATAACCCAATGGAAATTGGATTGTTGAGGTGGTGCTTCAAGTAGTAACTCCCGTCGAATGGAAGACTCACAACATAAATACACCAAGGAAGATCCAAGGACAAGGTTGAACTTTCTTTGCTAAGGCTGATATTCCACTCCACATATTGCCTTGCTTCTACTGGAAAATCAATCTTCTTTGATCCAACCTATAGCTTTGACTTTATATACACATCACATAACTTTAAAAGAATTGAGTATACAACCTCATTGATGCTATAGGTGAGAGTCAATTCTGACCAATCTTGACATTGTTTGTCCTTGTTCAGAGTGTTGAACTCTACAAGCAATGCATCTTGAATAATTTTATCTTGCTTGAGCTGCTTGATACACTCTGGCATGTCAATTACATCTACATCCTTAGTACCCTTTGAAAGAACAATTTTTTCAGACCTGATTTCTGATTGTATTTGTTTGACTTCTTGTTCATCTAGCCCAGCAAGACATCGAAAAACTGTGGTAGTTGGTTTCTTGTTTTGCTTCTCCATGATTTCAAGCCAGCCTTTGAAAACTTCATCAGAGTAAATCACCATGTGAGACTGCTTTGAAATGAAGGATGCTCCCACCGTAATTCTAGCCATTCGCAAAAATTTCTGCAAAGAAATAAAAGAAAAAAAGATCAAAATCAAGTATTGTTTTCAAAACATATAATTATAAGAGAGCAAGGGATATGGACATACATCCCAGTCTACACGAGATGATGAGCCCTCTGTTACTCTAGATGAGCCCTCTGTTACTCTAGATGATGAGCCCTCTACACGAGATGATGAGCCCTCTGTTACTCTAGATGCTGGCCTTGACAGAGAATTATTGAAGATCCACTGACTCCTCAAGTGCTGCAAGACATCATAGTATGGTTGTTTGACATATAATGATTGGGCCTCTTCATTAGCTATAGCAGATATGGCCGTCACAACTTGTGGCTTTGGATCTACAACAATTCAAGCCTTCCTTTTTTCATACACTTGTATCAGGTCTTGAGCACGACCATCTTTTTCCATTTCTTGATACCGTAAGAATTTTGCAGCATAGATGGAATGTTGGCCATCAATAATCCAATATGAATACTTAGTGAGTTTCTCCTCTGTTACCTCACTTAGTTTCATTGGAATTCCTTTCTTCTTGCCAGCATTCTTTACAGGCATCAAGTATGCACACGCTCCTGGCCTGTTTGCACTTGCACCAAAAAATAACACGCATTCATCCACACGGTGAGGTTCTATTTGACAGGAGTTATAGTGATCGGGAGCTAGCCAGCATTGATCTACAGGGATCTCATACTCTTTGTACTTGAATGGAAAATACTTAGAGTATTTTTCCATACCCCCTGTATCACTCTTTAGTGCCTTTTGCACCTCATTTTTCAAAACTTTGGGATCCATAAATCTTATTTTTGTTGAATTTTCCAAGCCTATTTTCTCTACTCTAGATTTAAGAACTGCTTCATCTACATCCATATACCTGTACTGCTTTTTGCCTTTGTTTGAACTGGATTTTTAGAGGCCATTTTCTCTTTTTTTTGTTTGCCTTTCACACAATAAGCAATGGAAGCTTGCAACTCTTCAAGAGTTATTTCTTGACTTGCACAATCTAACTTCCACCCTCGAGAGAACATAGTATCTTGTTTATCTCTTACTATTCATTCAATAATGAATGCCTTGGGATCTAGTTGATACTCATGGATTCCAGGTACCCCAATATTTATGCATTCAATATTGGGATGAGAATCGACTACAGAAATATAAGATAGAGTCATTGGTCCTAGATCCTCAAAAGTATCCACGCCCACATCACTAGCAACAAATAGATGAATTTTGTTAAATTGTGAACCTTGAAGATCCCAAATATCTAAGTACCACTATCGTCGTTGATCAGCAGAGGCAAAGTCAACACTGACCGGAACTTCCACCACTTTTCTTTTCTAAGACATCTTTCACCTGCAACAAAAACCACAATTGTTAATTATAGTTATTGTATTCTTACACTTTAAAAAAAAACTTAAAATATCATATTCAAAAATCATAATATATATCCATGAAAACACTGTGGAGAAGATGAAGAGTATTTCCATCTTAGAGCTCACAATACATTTGTTAGTCTTGCTCTACCACATGGTAGAGCTAGATAAAGCTAGACTTCAAAGTATTCTAGTGCTGGTTTTTCAATGGATATTATCTCTACCGGCGGGTGGCAGAGCAAGATTAATAAATGTATTGACCATAATGCTTTAAAATCTAACTCTACCATGTGGTGGAGCTAGAATGCATTCTTCTAGCTCTACCATGTGGTAGAGCTAGACTTCAATGAATGTAATCGACTGAGGTTGAATGTAACTGTGGTAGAGCTGTATTCGCTCTACCATGTGGTGGAGCTAGAATCGTAGAGTTAGAAAGCTTTGAGGTCTAGCTCTACCATGTGGTAGAGCAAGAATGCATCGATCTAGCTGTGTTCCATACACATCAACAAAACCAATTACTCCAAGAAGAGACCTACTTCACATGACAAGAACCAAGGAGCTAGAATTGCATTTGATCTAGCTCTACCACATGGTAGAGCTATATTCTACCTAGACCACATCGTAGAGCTAGAATGCTTTGAGGTCCAGCTCCACCATGTGGTGGAGCTAGAATGCATTCTTCTAGCTCTACCATGTGGTAGAGCTAAACTTCGATGAATGTAATCGGCTGAGGTTGAATGTAACTGTGGTAGAGCTGTATTCTACCTAAACCACATTGTAGAGATAGAATGCTTTGAGGTCTAGCTCTACCATGTGGTGGAGCTAGAGTTGCATTTGAGGTCTAGCTCTACCATGTGGTGGAGCTAGAATTGTAGAGGTAGAAAGCTTTGAGATCTAGCTCTACCATGTGGTAGAGCAAGAATGCATCGATCTAGCTGAGTTCCATACACATCAACAAAACCAATTACTCCAAGAAGAGACCTACTTCACATGACAAGAACCAAGGAGCTAGAATTGCATTTGATCTAGCTCTACCACATGGTAGAGCTGTATTCTACCTAGACCACATTGTAGAGCTAGAATGCTTTGAGGTCCAACTCTACCATGTGGTGGAGCTAGAATTGCATTTGAGGTCTAGCTCTACCATGTGGTAGAGCTGTATTCTATCTAGACCACATCGTAGAGCTAGAAAGCTTTGAGGTCCAGCTCTACCATGTGGTGGAGCTAGAATGCATTCTTCTAGCTCTACCATGTGGTAGAGCTAGACTTCAATGAATGTAATTGGCTAAGGTTGAATGTAACTGTGGTGGAGCTTCAAAGCTTTCTATCTCTACAATTCTAGCTCCACCACATGGTAGAGCTAGACATCAAATGCAATTCTAGCTCCACCACCTGGTAGAGCTAGACCTCAAAGCATTCTATCTCAATTACTCCATCTTAGAGCTCTCAATACATTTATTAGTCTTGCTCTACCACATGGTAGAGCTAGATAAATGCATTCTAGCTAGACTTCAAAGTATTCTAGTGTTGGTTTTCAATGGATATTATCTCTACCAGGTGGTAGAGCAAGATTAATAAATGTATTGACCAAAATGCTTTGAAATCTAGCTCTACCATGTGGTGGAGCTAGAATGCATTCTTCTAGCTCTACCATGTGGTAGAGCTAGAATTCAATGAATGTAACCTACTGAGGTTGAATGTAACTGTGCTAGAGCTGTATTCTACCTAAACCACATTATAGAGATAGAATGCTTTGAGGTCTAGCTCTACCATGTGGTGGAGCTAGAATTGCATTTCAGGTCTAGCTCTACCTTGTGGTGGAGCTAGAGTCGTAGAGGTAGAAAGCTTTGAGGTCTAGCTCTACCATGTGGTAGAGCAAGAATTGCATTTGAGGTCTAGCTCTACCATGTGGTAGAGCTCATGTGGTAGAGCTGTATTCTATCTAGACCACATCGTAGAGCTAGAAAGCTTTGAGGTCCAGCTCTACCATGTGGTGGAGCTAGAATGCATTCTTCTAGCTCTACCATGTGGTAGAGCTAGACTTCAACGAATGTAACCGACTGAGGTTGAATGTAACTGTGGTAGAGCTGTATTCTACCTAAACCACATTGTAGAGATAGAATGCTTTAAGTTCTAGCTCTACCATGTGGTGGAGCTAGAATTGCATTTGAGGTCTAGGTCTACCATGGGGTGGAGCTAGAATCGTAGAGGTAGAAAGCTTTGAGGTCTAGCACTACCCTATCGTAGAGCAAGAATGCATCGATCTAGCTGTGTTCCATACACATCAACAAAACCAATTACTCCAAGAAGAGACCTACTTCACATGACAAGAACCAAGGAGCTAGAATTGCATTTGATCTAGCTCTACCATGTGGTAGAGCTGTATTCTACCTAGACCACATCGTAGAGCTAGAATGCTTTGAGGTCCAACTCCACCATGTGGTGGAGCTAGAATGCATTCTTCTAGCTCTACCACGTGGTAGAGCTAGACTTCAATGAATGTAACTGAGGTTGAATGTAACTATGGTAGAGCTCTATTCTACCTGAACCACATTGTAGAGATAGAATGCTTTGAGGTCTAGCTCTACCATGTGGTGGAGCTAGAATCGTAGAGGTTTTAAGCTTTGAGGTCTAGCTCTACCATGTGGTAGAGCAAGAATGCATTGATCTAGCTGTGTTCCATACACATCAACAAAACCAATTACTCCAAGAAGAGACCTACTTCACATGACAAGAACCAAGGAGCTAGAATTGCATTTGATCTAGCTCTACCACGTGGTAGAGCTGTATTCTACCTAGACCACATCGTAGAGCTAGAATGCTTTGAGGTCTAGCTCTACCATGTGGTAGATCTAGAATTGCATTTGAGGGCTAGCTCTACCATGTGGTAGAGCTAGAATTGCATTTTATCTAACGTGGTAGAGATGTATCCAACCTAGACCACATCATAGAGCTAGAATGCTTTAAGGTCTAGCTCTACCATGTGGTGGATCTAGAATTGCATTTGAGGTCTAGCTCTACCATGTGATAGAGCTAGAATGCATTGATCTAGCTGTGTACCATGCAAATAAACAAAACCAATTACTCCAAGAAGAGACCATGACGAGAACCAAGGAGCTAGAATTACATTTGATCTAGCTCTACCACGCGGTAGAGCTGTATTCAACCTAGACCACATTTTAGAGCAAGAATGCTTTGAGTTCTAGCTCTACCATGTGGTGGAGCTAGAATTCATTTGACGTCTAGCTCTATCATGTGGTGAAGCTAAAATGCATCGATCTAGAGCAACTTCCCTAGCACAAGTCCGTGTGGTCCGTTCTCTGATGGGGTCCCGGATCCTCAACTTTTAACTATCTGAATCCAGGTTCTCGAAAAAGATGCACGAGTTGGCAAATGGCAGAAATTTCCAACCGTGGCCCAAACGACGTCGAAGAGGCATGAAATTCGAATCATGCATGGACAAATGTGTGGCAAGAAACCCGGATCTTTCCCGTTGTGTTCAAATGCGACTCGGACTCATTTCAGATCTGAAACTCTGTTATGGCGATTTTGCACTATCTTCGCCGGGACCCAACTTTGAAGCGCGGGGAGAAGTGATTGCGATGCCCAAATCCATGCACGGAGTGATGTGGACATAGAGCAACTTCCCTAGCACAAGTACGTGTGGTCCGTTCTTTGATGGGGTCCTGGATCCTCAACTTCTAAGTGTTCAAATCCGGGCTCTCGAAAAAGATGAACGAGCATGCCAAATGGCGAAAATTTCCAACCGTGGCCCAAACGGCACCGAAGGGGCATGAAATTCGAATCATGCATGAAAAAATGTGTGGCAAGCAACCCGGATCTAGCTGTGTACCATGTAGATCAACAAAACCAATTACTCTAAGAAGAGACCTACTTCACATGATGAGAACTAAGGAGCTACAATTGCATCCGATCTAGCTCTACCATGTGGTGGAGCTAGAATGCATTGATCTAGCTGTGTACCATGCAGATCAACAAAATCAATTACTCCAAGAAGAGATCTACTTCACAAGAGAAGAACCAAGAATCTAGAATTGCATTTGATCTATAGCTCTAGCACGTGGTAGAGCTGTATCCAACCTAGACCACATCGTAGAGCTAGACTGCTTTGAGGTCTAGCTCTACCATGTGGTGGAGCTAGAATTGCATTTGAGGTCTAGCTCTACCATGTGGTAGAGCTAGAATGCATTGATCTAGCTGTGTACCATGCAAATCAACAGAACAAAGTTCTCCAAGAAGAGACCATGACGAGAACCAAGGAGATAAACAAGTGTGTTGAATGGCGCTGGGACCCAACTTTGACGCGCTGAGAACTGATTGCGATGCCCAAATCCATGCACAGAGTGATGTGGACATATAGCAACTTCCCTAGCACAAGTCCATGTGGTCCATTCTCTGATGGGGTCCCCGATCCTCAACTTCTAACTGTCCGAATCCGTGTTCTCGAAAAAGATGCATGAGCATGCCAAATGGCGGAAATTTCCAACCGTGGCCCAAACGGTACCGACGAGGCATGAAAATCGAATCATGCATGGGATAAATGTGAGGCAAGCAACCCGGATCTTTCTTGTTGTGTTCAGATGAGATTCGGACTCATTTCGGATCTGAAACTCTGTTATGGCGATTTTGCACTATCTTCGCCGGGACCCAACTTTGACGCGCCGGGAGAAGTGATTGCGATGCCCAAATCCATGCACGGAGTGATGTGGACATAGAGGAAGTTCCCTAGCACAAGTCCTTTTGGTCCATTCTCTGATGGGGTCCCAGATCCTCAACTTCTAACTGTCCGACTCCGGGTTCTCGAAAAAGATGCATGATCATGCCAAATGGTAAAAATTTCCAATAGGGGCCCAAACGGTGCCGAAGAGGCATGAAATTCAAATCATGCAAGGACAAATGTGTGGCAAGCAACCCGGATCTTTCTTGTTGTGTTCAGATGCGATTCGGACTCATTTCGGATCCGAAACTCTGTTATGGCGATTTTGGCAGCATCTTCGCCGGGACCCAACTTTGATGCACTGGGAGAATTGATTGTGATGTTCAAATCCATGCACGGAGTGGTGTGGACATAGAGCAACTTCCCTAGCACAAGTCCGTGTGGTCCGTTCTCTGATGGGGTCCCGGATCCTCAACTTCTAACTGTCCGAATCCGGTTTCTCGAAAAAGATGCACGAGCATGCCAAATGGTAGAAATTTCCAACCGTGGCCCAAACCGCGCTGAAGAGGCATGAAATTTGAATCATGCATGGACAAATGTGTGGCAAGTAACCCGGATCTTTCTTGTGGTGTTCGGATGCGATTCAGACTCATTTCGGATCCGAAACTCTGATATGTCGATTTGCACTATCTTCGTCGGGACCCAACTTTGACACGTTGGGAGAATTGATTGTGATGTCCAAATCCATGCACGGAGTCATGTGGACATAGAGCAACTTTCCTAGCACAAGTTCGTGTGGTCCGTTCTCTGATGGGGTCTCGGATCCTCAACTTCTAACTGTCCGAATCTGGGTTCTCGAAAAAGATGCACGAGCGTGCCAAATGGCAGAAATTTCCAATCGTGGCCTAAACGGCACCGAAGAGGCATGAAATTCGAATCATGCATGGAAAAATGTGTGGCAAGCAACCCGGATCTTTTTTGTTGTGTTCAGATGCGATTCGGACTCATTTCGGATCCGAAACTCTATAATGGCGATTTTGCACTATCTTCGCCCGGGACCCAACTTTGACGTGCCGAGAGAAGTGATTGCGATGCCCAAATCCATGCACAGAGTGATGTGGACATAGAGCAACTTCCCTAACACAAGTTCGTGTGGTCTGTTCTCTGATGGGGTCCCGGATCCTCAACTTCTAACTGTCTGAATCCGGGTTCTCGAAAAAGATGCACGAGCGTGCCAAATGGCGGAAATTTCCAACTGTGGCACAAACCGCGCCGAAGAGGCATGAAATTCGAATCATGCATGGACAAATGTGTGGCAAGCAACCCGAATCTTTCTTGTTATGTTCAGATACGATTCAGACTCATTTTGGATCCGAAACTCTATTATGTCGATTTTGCACTATCTTTGCCGGGACCCAACTTTGACGCACTAGGAGAAGTGATTGTGATGTCTAAATCCATGCATGGAGTGATGTGGACATAGAGCAACTTCACTAGCACAAGTTCGTGTGGTCCATTCTCTGATGGGGTCCTGGATCCTCAACTTCTAACTGTTCGAATCTGGGTTCTCGAAAAAGATGCACAAGCGTGATAAATGGCAAAAATTTCCAACCGTGGCCCAAACCGCGCCGAAGAGGCATGAAATTCGAATCATGCATGGACAAATGTGTGGCAAGCAACCCGGATCTTTCTTGTTGTGTTCAGATGCGACTCGGACTCATTTCAAATCCGAAACTCTGTTATGGCAATTTTGCACTATCTTCGCGCCGGGACCCAACTTTGAAGCGCTGGGAGAAGTGATTGTGATGCCCAAATCCATGCACGGAGTGATGTGGACATAGAGTAACTTCCCTAGCACAAGTCCGTGTGGTCCATTCTCTGATGGGATCCTGGATCCTCAACTTCTAACTGTTCGAATCTGGGTTCTTGAAAAAGATGAACGAGCCTGCCAAATGATGGAAATTTCCAAAAGTGGCCCAAACGGCGCTGAAGAGGCATGAAATTCGAATCATGCATAAAAAAATGTGTGGCAAGCAACCCGGATCTAGCTGTGTACCATGCGGATCAACAAAACCAATTACTCTAAGAAGAGACCTACTTCACATGATGAGAACCAAGGAGCTACAATTGCATCCGATCTAGCTCTACCATGTGGTGGAGCTAGAATGCATCGATCTAGCTATGTACCATGTAGATCAACAAAATCAATTACTCCAAGAAGAGATCTATTTCACAAGACAAGAACCAAGAAGCTAGAATTGCATTTGATCTATAGCTCTAGCACGTGGTAGAGCTGCACATCGTAGAGCTAGACTGCTTTGAGGTCTAGCTCTACCATGTGGTGGAGCTAGAATTGCATTTGAGGTCTAGCTCTACCATGTGGTAGAGCTAGAATGCATTGATCTAGCTGTGTACCATGCAAATCAACAAAACAAATTACTTCAAGAAGAGACCATGACGAGAACCAAGGAGATAAACAAGTGTGTTGAATGGCGCTGGGACCCAACTTTGACATGCTGGGAGAACTGATTGCGATGCCCAAATCCGTGCACGAAGTGATGTGGACATATAGCAACTTCCCTCGCACAAGTCCATGTGGTTTGTTCTCTGATGAGGTCCCAGATCCTCAACTTCTAACTGTCCGAATCCGTGTTCTCGAAAAAGATGCATGAGCGTGCCAAATGGCAGAAATTTCCAACCGTGGCCCAAACGACGCCGAAGAGGCATGAAAATCGAATCATGCATGGACAAATGTGAGGCAAGCAAACCGGATCTTTCTTGTTGTGTTCAGATGCGATTTGGACTCATTTCGGATCCGAAACTCTGTTATGGGGATTTTGCACTATCTTCACCGGGACCCAACTTTGACGCGCTGGGAGAAGTGATTGCGATGCCCAAATCCATGCACGGAGTGATGTGGACATAGAGCAACTTCCCTAGCACAAGTCCGTGTGGTCCGTTCTCTGATGGGGTCCTGGATCCTCAACTTCTAACTGTCCGACTCCGGGTTCTTGAAAAAGATGCACGATCGTGCCAAATGGCGGAAATTTCCAATAGGGGCCCAAACGGCGCCGAAGAGGCATGAAATTCGAATCATGCAAGAATAAATGTGTGGCAAGCAACCTGGATATTTGTTGTGTTCAGATGCGATTCGGACTCATTTCGGATCCGAAACTCTGTTATGTCGATTTTGGCAGCATCTTTGCCGGGACCCAAATTTGATGCGCTGGGAGAATTGATTGTGATGTCCAAATCCATGCACGGAGTGATGTGGACATAGAGCAACTTCCCTAGCACAAATCCGTGTGGTCTGTTCTCTGATGGGGTCCCGGATCCTCAACTTCTAACTGTTCGAATCTGGATTCTCAAAAAAGATGCACGAGCGTGCCAAATGGCAGACATTTCCAACCGTGGCCCAAACCACGCCGAAGAGCCATTAAATTCGAATCATGCATGGACAAATGTGTGGCAAGCAACCCAGATCTTTTTTGTTATGTTCAGATGCGATTCAGACTCATTTCGGATCCCAAACTCTGTTATGTTGATTTTGCACTATCTTCGTCGGGACCCACTTTGACGCACTGGGAGAATTGAATCCTCTTTAAAACTTACAAAGCCCTCTAGATCAGTAGGTTTTAGTTGGTATGCTCCCATTCGTCATTTTATGCACATGTTTTATAAGCTCTTGCCACAAGCCACTTCGTCAATGTTTATTTGCAAGAAATTGCAATTTGAGCAGATGAATGGTTTATTTGGAAATGCATGGGATATAGTGGAAGGGGTGCATAAGGGAGACGTATATTCTTGCAGAGTTGTGATTTCAAGTATCACACTTTGATACTTGAAAGCATGCTCAAATTTATACATATGATTCCACTACGAGCAATAAATGAAGAAGAAGGGGGAGTGGATACCATTGCAGTCATGTGAGGGTTTTGATTCACCCATAAAACTACCAGTCAAACTACCCAATGGCAGCATTGACCTTGTCAATGCTAGCAAAGAATGGAGCTTAGCAAAAGTTCGAGAATACCTACTAATCATGGGATTTGAGGAAGTAAAGATGCAAGCTTCAAGATAGAATGCCAAAAGGGATTAGCTTTTTTCTCTTTGATTTTTGATTTGATTTTTCTTAACTATCCATCCTCTAGTGATATTTGTTCATATGTGTTTGTGTAGATTAGGAGACGTATGGAGAAGTCTTTCATGGTTTGTGATTCTTGAGAGACGGGGGTGTGGAAATGCAATTAGAAGTGTACTTGGGTAATGTCAATGTAATTGTTTTTTGATGTAATCTAACTTTTCCCTTTTTGGTTGATAATGTAATGAATGACATGGACTATTTGGATCAAGCTTGAATGATCACAATAAGTTGAATTTGGATAAGTTTGTATAAACTTATTATTTGGATATGTTTGAGTAAATATTACTTGGAATAAGTATTATAATTAAAATGACTATGTTTAATAAAGTATTTTGGGCTATCTACCCTTTTTTGTTCAGTGTGAAATAGTCGATTTCAAATCCTAATTTTTTCTATAAATAGGGAACCTCCCTCATTTTTGTCATTTGTATCACTAGCACTCGCGCGCACTTTGCTAGCACATATTTCCTACATCTTGGCTTGCACTCTCATCGCGATCCTAATGGATCATTCCATGGCATATGCAAACTTTCTTGCATTCCTAGAGAGGACTAAGTGGGCTGGCCAGCAAGAGTTTTTTCACATTTTCTCTCGCACCATTGACTTCGAAGAAATTATCCTCCTTGTCGAACATGACTACAAGGAGACCTTCGAGTACATGGAAACATACATAAAGTCCTTTTTTGTGATCATCCCTGACAGTAACACTCTCTAGGTACCTTGCGATGCTACATCAACAAAACCGATGCAAACTATTCTAAGAGATTGTGTAGGTACCAACAAGTTGCACAAGAGGATGGGCACTTCAAGGTGCTCTCCACTCAGGAAATGGCTGCCCTTGGTAAGGGAAACATTGGCACCAAATTTTTGTCATGGATCTCATCATTCATTCTCATGTTGAATGAACAAGTCTTTGATGAATGAGGTTGAGTTCACTGACGTTGCCTTGGCCGATTTAGTTAAGGGAAAGGAGGTAGATCCAAAGCCCAAGCTCCTAGATCAAGTGGCGGAGCAAGCTCTGGCCTTGGTTCTTCTTCAACAACACGAAGAGGCATAAACAACTGAAGATACCACCTCATGGGCCAATGGAGAAGGGTCATCAGTAATGGTGATTTTGGATGGACCCACGGATGAGGCCAATGAGATAGGGGCATCACCAGATATGCCCGAGTTAGCAGTAAGTATGCTTAGCTCCATAGTGGTAGATGGAGATGAGTTTCTCTTCTTGCAGGACTTACAAAAATGTTTAAAGTAAAGCAAGATGAGTGCTTGTCTCTCCTTTCCATTGGGCTAGATTTTCCACTTGACAACAGATCCTCTCGGTACATGACAGAGCAACTTGTACTAGTTGATGGTACGGTATTAGAGAGTGTCCAATTTGTTCAAGGGCAAATACAAGAAGCTGAGTAGGGTTAGGTGCCTGAGGAGGAATTAAAAGAAGTACAAGCTAGCTTGTCCCAAGTAATCTTGGTGCTTTTGCCTCCTCAACAATTGGAGAGCACAAGTCATCAATCAGCATCGAGTAGCCAGATGTGATAGCATCTGATGAACTACACTCGGTAAGTTAAATAATCCCCAATTGTTTACTCCTATTCATGGCATGATTGATTACTAAAGTGTGGTTTGTATGCAGTATGTCATGGAGCTGGATTCCTAGGCACATCGTAAGGTGGTACAAGGGATCCCTTTGGAACTAACTCTGCATTGGCCCATCACATGGGGCGTATTCCAACAAAAGACATTGTGGTTATCCACAATGCTTTTAACCTTATGGGAGGATTCTAACTTTTGGCTCTCAAGGCCTTATCCAAAGTGTTGTGCTTGTCTAGCGTCTCCAAGAATGCGGAGAAAATTATCCTCATCAGCAAGTTGGTTGTTTCTGCAACCTATCAAGGAGGCTATGCTTCCAAGGTCCTTATCAATACAGCCATCGCCAAAAGTGTAGGAGGGAGAGAGATGCTGCATGCATTGTAGATTCCATCATGGGGTGAGCACTCTTCCCCTTAACAAGAGAAGGCGCAAGGCCTCAAAAGAAGTTATCAAAAGACTGAAAAAATTGGGATTTAAATTGTAAGGCTTATCATGTTATCTTGTTTTGGTAATAAAAATACACCTTTTTTTAACTATCTAACAAGGGGGCTAATTTTAATTTTACATGAAATGAATTGTTTTACTGTGCAATTGATTATGAATTTGTAGTTGATTATCAATTTGTAATTTAATGGAGTGAGCTCAATTTTGTAGTTGAATTTTTACTAATTAACTGATTTTTTGTAATTATATTTGAAATAAAATTTAAAAAATACATTCAAAAATATTTTTTAGAGCCTGTACAGGCCTTCCAAGCCCTCACTCAGGCTTTCGGGGGGTTGCATGTGCACAAAAGGCCCCAAGTCACCCCGTGCTAACCAAAGGCCTTCTGTGCACATGCAACCCCCCTGAGGCCTCGAGGAGGGCTTGGAAGGCCTATACAGGCGCTAAAAAACAGCCGTATGATGAATCGCATATTCCTTAAGTTTCAAAGTTTTGTTATAGTGTTCTTTGATGACATTCTTGTTTTCAGCAAGGATCGACAAGAGCATGAACAACACTTGGAACAAGTGTTCAATCTTTTGAGAGAAAATGAACTGTATGTCAATCCTGAAAAGAGTTCTTTCTTTCAAGAGGAGATTGAATACTTAGGTTATATAGTGTCGGCTGAAGGGATTCGTGTAGATCCTAAGAAAATTGAGTGTATTGCTTCTTGGCCTACGTCTAGAAACATACATGATCTTAGATCTTTTCTTGGCTTATGTAGTTACTATAGGAAGTTCGTCAAGAATTTTGCTTGTATTGCTCATCCTTTGACTGAACTCCTTAAGAAAGCTACAAATTTCAATTGGACTGAAAAGCAAGATAAATCTTTTGCAACACTCAAGAATGCTTTAACACAAGCACCAGTTCTAACACTACCTGATTTTCAAAGACCATTCTTTATAGTAGTGACTGATGCTAGTGGCACAGGATTTAGAGCTATTCTTATGCAAGACAACCATCCTATTGCTTATCAAAGTAGAAAGCTTAAGCCTGCAGAGCAAAATTATAGCACATATGACAAGGAATTAGCAACAGTAGTGCATGCTTTGAAAATCTGGAAGCATTACCTAATGGGCTCTGAATTTCTTATCAAGACAGATCAACAAAGCATTAGGCATTTGCTTACGCAACCTCTTATTTCAGATAAGCATATCAAATGGGCAGCTTTCATTCAAAGTTTCCAACCTATGATTCAATATCAACCTGGAAAAGAAAATGTTGTTGCCGATGCTTTGAGTCAAAGACCAAATATCAACAACATTTCCATTTTTGAAAGTGAACCATTTGTACTTATGAAAGAAACTTATGAAGTTGATCCAGATTTTTCTGAAATATGGATCAAATTGCGTGAAAACAATTGGACACCTCACGGAAGTTATTCTCATAATGATGGCTATCTTTTCTTTGAGAAAAGATTGTGTGTTACTCAACCTTACAGACAACTTGTCTTGGAAGAGATGCACCAACCACCATTTGTGGGACATAGAGGAGTTTCCACAACACTTCAAGTAGTTTCTCGAGAATTCTATTGGCCTCATTTGAAGAATGATGTAGCTAAATTTGTAGCTGAATGTAACATTTGTCAAACAATTAAAAGCTACAAAGGCAAAGCTTTAGGATTGCTTATGCCTATACCTATTCCTGATAGACCATGGGAACAAGTGTCTATGGACTTCATTACTGGCTTTCCTACTACTTCCAGTCACCATGACATGATTTGGTCAATAGTGGACAGATTTAGTAAGCAAGCCTATTTCATTCCATGTAAAAAGACACAAACTTCTCAGCAAGCCGCGAACATATTTATTAAGCAAATTTTTGTTCATCATGGACTACCCAAAGTGATAGTTTCTGATAGAGATTCTAAATTTTGTAGTCACTTTTGGGTTGCTCTTTTCTCAAACTTAGGCACTAAGTTAGATTTTTCCACGGCTTTCCATCCCGAATCGAATGGACAGACCGAAGTTACAAATAGCACTATCTTAGATATGCTTAGAGCCTATGTTTCCCAGCAACCTAGTGCATGGGATAAGTACATACACCTACTCCAATTTGCTTATAATAATACTCCTCATACTGCTACTGGTCGAGCACCATTTGAGATTATCTATGGAAGAGCATTACCTATTCCGGCTACTAGACTCTCTCATAAGATTGAAGCTACCAACCAATATGTTAGAGACTTTGATCGCATTCTATCTGAAGTGCGTGATTGTATTGCAAGAGCTTAAGAGAAGTATACATCTCAAGCAAATAGGAAGCGCAAAGATTTTTCATTTCAAGAAGGTGATTATGTACTTTTGAGAATTGAAAAACGTCGATTAAAGAGTGTGGAAAAATTCCCTGCAGTGAAGCTAGCGCCTAGATATTATGGGCCATTTAAAATCCTTCAAAAAATTAATGATATGGCCTATAGACTAGAGCTTCCATCTAATTGGAATATCCACAATTCTTTTCATATCCATCTCTTGAAACCTTTTCGAGGAACACTTCCTACTCACCCAATATATGAGGAACCACCTCTTATTGAAGGAGAGGAAGAAGTCTTAGTACCTGATGCTATCATTGACCAAGAGATAATATCAACAAGAACAGGTAATCAATACTTCAAGTATCTTTTGACTTTTAAGAATCATCCACAAGAAGATGCTAAATGGATGCCTGAGAAATTTTTCCGAGTTTACCCTAAAATTCTTCATTCTTTTTGAACCCAACAAATCCGCAATTGAGGACAATTGCAAACTCAAGCAAGAGGGATGTCATGAGAATATATTTTAAGTCCTCTAGAAAAATATTATTTATCCCCTCTTGAGTAATTTGGGGATGCCTAAGTTACTCTTGCGTCATGCCGGCTAGGTTAATATCGTGGGTGATACCACTATAAATATTAATACGTGCGGTATATGACGTATGTTTGAGGCCACCTATGATTATTTCAGTTAGGTTTGTATGGCAGGGTGATTCTTGGGGTACTTACGCCTGGTAGTCATGAGTTGGTGATGATTTGTGCCTGTTTAATATTTGTGGGATTAATTTAATAATTAATTGGGCTTATATTTTCAGGTGATGAAGACTATGGGAATTGAAGAGTTTACTTTGGAAGAAATGTCTTGGTTCATCACATTTCATTTTTGGCAAGCATAGTAGCTTGTAACCTTATCAAATGATTTTTCCATTTTGGACTTTAGGAAAGATACATTTATTTATGTGGAATTTATTAAAGCCTATGGCTTTACCCTAGTCCCAATTTGACACTCTATTTTTGTTAAAGAAGAGTGCCGTGCTCTCTAAAAAGCACATCTTGTATATTTTGGGGGCTATGGCCTAATTTTGGTGAAAAAGAAAGCTAATAAAGAAATACTCTTGTGTGGGGAGAGGCCACGCATAAGAGGGGGAAAGATTGCACCCAATATGGTCTTTTTGAGCTAAGTATTTTTTTGTTTAAGTGTTTAATTTTTCAATTGATTTGATTTGAGTTGAAGCTTACAAGCAATGGTTTTTATGATTGAATTAATTCTCTACTCTTCCACAATCAATTTCTAGAATAAGATTCCGGTTGCAGATTTGTTGCCATATATATAGGCAGTGATGTGTGTGAACACACTTAGGACCGCCGGGGTACTTTTTCCCTCTTTAGGAGGTTTTTTCCCCCGGCTTGTATATACGCCCATTCTTCTAGGGCAAACTAATCTTTTGTACATTGACACAATCTAATACATTGTGTGTTGTGTGCATTCTTGCTACTTCTTCTCCAAGCTTTGTGTGCTTTCCTGCAACCCTAATTCCAACACCGGACTGCTCTCACAATTTGAGATGCCTTTTCTTTCTCCTTCAATAAGCTTCTACTCAATGTGTATCAGAAAAACCAATCAAACATTTTAATGAAGTAATTTGTTCGTGTCACCCCTCCACCATGACGAGTGTTCTTGAAATAGATTCCCTTTGTCCTATAATGTGACTTCTCCATCCTTGGGTGCTCCACATGGCAAGGGAACCATAATTTTCCAAGTAATATGATCCATGAGCGTAAACAATATGCTAGAAACAAGCAGTTGCATGAGTGATTATAAATATATATAGATTATAACAACTTGATAATAACAAAAATGTGCCATGTAATGGGTGATTGATGTTTCCCCTCAACTGTTAATGAACTCAATGAATGTTGTGTTGAATATGCTTCGTTGTTCAATGTTGGTAGTACTCAACAACATGATCGACGCCATCTTGTCAAAACAAGCCCAAACCTTTGCTCGCATATTACAAAGATCTGCATCCTTGTCATAATCAGACATACACTTGCATAACTCTTTCCACAACTCCCATCTTGCTTTGGAGTTTTTCCTTCACATGTTGTCCAAAAGACGCCTAGCCTTTTCTCCACTTATTGATACTTGTTGTGCCACAATGTGATTATCTCCATACATCTTTACATCCTTGACTATTTTGACGTTGCCTCCATGCACCCCTAGAGAGTTAAGTAAATCCTCCACTTTGGAAATGGCTTCCATGGATCGAGCATCCGGCTTCATAGTGAATGCAAAGTCAATGTGAAATTTTAGCAACTTATCAAATGTTCTCATCATGGCATGTAATGTGCAGAAGGGAATCTTTCACATGGGAATGAAATAATGGGATTCCATGTAGGATCCTTCGCATCCTTGTCTGGCGGTGCTTCCAAGTTGCATGACATGACTTCATCAATCCATCACAAAATTCATCTTCCTTCTTGCGCTTTTGCTTTGATTTATTCATGCATAGAGGGCAACGAAGTAAAGAGGTACCACCTATGTCACAACCAAGCATACATTTGATTGTTTTTAAATCTCTTCTTAAATGCCAATCCACTACCAAGGTACCTACACCTGGAACTTCAAGTTGTTCACCATGTTTCTTGATGACCTCAACAATCCAAGGACATCTTTGAAGCATCCAATCTATCATTTCATGGTTCTCCTTTGGCACCTCAAAAGCTCCTAACCACCAAAATTATCTTTTTCAAATTGAACCACCAAAATTATCTTTTTTAGATTGAACACTGAAAGAAGGCACCTTGTCCTTGTACTTTGCATGTGCCATTGCCTTATTCATGAGTGAGTCCCATTCTTTCCAATATGCACCCTTTGACAATTTGACACTCATCTAGTTTCATACGAATAAGACCACTCCCATAGTGTGAGATCCCTGTCCCTACCACGCAATGGATTCGGGGTGCTAGCAGCGGAAGTAGCACTTCTTGCACGGGGCAGGGTCCCACACTCGGGGCCTCGTCTACGAAATTACCTTTTTCTCAGCATCAGCTAACTTTAAAACAATCCTTTAATGAAACCATTATGTCATTGATCACTATCCTCAAAATCTCTGGTTGAATCCATATTTCTAATCATTCATTCATCGGTGTACTTATGGCATCATTGGCAACCAGAATGCTCACCACCTGTTCACTCAGGGGCCTTTTCAATAGTTCTTAGCTCATAGTACAACCGGCAATATATTCACATAACAAAATGGAATCTTCGTGGAAGATCAGCAACCCCAAGATCAACCAACAGATCCATATAAAAGAGCGATGGCCCCTCATCCATTGAGGACCAGCAAGGTCAATTGTAAGATTCCTCCCCAGCCTCTCAAAATGTCCAGCATATTCTCCTGTAATCAATTCACTCTTCAGAAATATAAGAGATCTTGTCTCTGCCTGTTTTGGCATAGAGAGAGAAAATATTCTAGCGAGAGAATATTCAGATTTTGAATATTTTTTGATAGAAAAATATCTCATCTTATTAAAATGAATTCCCCTCAAACAGAAATTTAGAAAGAATTTTCCAATGTGCAATTGGAATTGATTGGAAATGGGTATAAAGGACCTTAGCCTAAGGGTCTAGATTTTCAGAAATTTTTGGATTATGGTCCAATTAAGGTTCCTATGGGCCAATAGCATCAATCCATGTGTAGGGAGGAGATAAATCCAATTTTGTAAAAGAAGATACCCAAAAATGAGTAAATGCTCACATAAGATGAAGAGTTGACTATGTACAAGGTTTATTAGTAAGAAACTATGAGTAATATCAAAAATATGAGATATTTTGGGTATCCAAAAATGAGTAAATGCTCACATAAGATGAAGAGTTGAAAATGTACAAGGTTTATTAGTAAAAAACTATGAGAAATATTAAAATTATGAGATATTTTGGGTATCCAAAAATGTGTAAATGCTCACACAAGATGAAGAGTTGAAAATGTACAAGGTTTATTAGTAAAAAACTATGAGCAATATTAAAAATATGAGATATTTTGGGTATAATGATTCCATTTTGACACATATGTAAGGAAGGGGAGTTCTTTAAAGGAGGTGCATATTTCACATGCTCGAATGAATTTTAAACTCAAAAATAATGTGATATTTTTATCTCTCCTCTCTCTTGAACCAAACCAAATCAAAATGGAACCAAACCGAATCAAAAAGGAACCAAACTAGGTCCAAATCTAGTCCAAATTCAACCAAACTGAATTTGGAAAATTCTAGAATTTAGTTAGCTTTGGTTAGAGCTTCCCTCTCCTATAAATAGAACATGAGTCCTTTGAAAAAAATAGAAGAATTTTAATATACTAGAGTTATGCTAAAATAATGCTAGTTTCTACTATTCTCTAAAATTCTCTCCAAATTGAAGAAATTGGAGCTTCCCTCTTTCTTCAATCCCCATTGGTGGCTCCATCAACATACTTAACCAATTGATTGGTTGGGGGCCTCTACCGTGAACAAAGAATCAAGCAATTTGTAAGGTAATTAGTGAATTTTGATCATTTTCTATAATTTCTCAATGTTTCTCTCTTCTCAACTCCTCTCAAGATTGAGAAGCTTAATTGGAATGGTTTTTGAATGCTATTGAAGTTAATTGATGAATGGTAGTGAAGAGTTACATAATTTGATGAATGCTATTGAAGTTAATTGATTAATGATAGTTAAGAATTACATAAATTTCCATTTATGCTTAATTCTAATGGTTTTTATGTAATTTCTCTCTCTCACTCAAGAAATGGTCATACTCATGACCCATTCTCAATCCAAATAAAGCTTTTCATAAAGCTTTTTCTTAATCCAAGATTAATCTATGCTTGAGGTCAAATTAATGGCTTTTTTCTATGCTTTTAGTTTATGTATTTCATGAATATTAATGATTCAATCCATTATTGGGTTAATGATCCAATTAGGGATCATTCTAATCATTTCCTTAATGTTAAGCTTTATCCTTCAAAATAAATTGAGATTTATTAGTGATAGTAGCGGAGCTATGGCAAAATTTTTATAAAAATTACACATAAAATAATTTTATTCAAAGCATGAAAAGAGAACTTCCTACCATATTCTAGGAATTATCATCCTAGATTAATTGAAAGAATTTTATTGTAATCATGGAGAAATTGATTTTTATGTTATGCATAATTGATGATTATGTTATTGTAAAAGTGTTACTTTTATCATATTTGGATTTCATGCATAGAGGTATGCATAAAAGAATTATTATTTTAATATAAAAGTGTTTCTTTTATCATAATTGAATTTCATGCATAGAGGTATGCATAAAAGTTGATTATTTTATTATAAAAGTGTGACTTTTATCATATTTGGATTTCATGCATAGAGGTATGCATAAAAGTTGATTATTTTATTATAAAAGTGTGACTTTTATCATATTTGGATTTCATGCATAGAGGTATGCATAAAAGTTGATTATTTTATTATAAAAGTGTTACTTTTATCATATTTGGATTTCATGCATAGAGGTATGCATAAAAGTTGATTATTTTATTATAAAAGTGTTACTTTTATCATATTTGGATTTCATGCATAGAGGTATGCATAAAAATTGATTATTTTATTATAAAAGTGTGACTTTTATCATATTTGGATTTCATGCATAGAGGTATGCATAAAAATTGATTATTTTATTATAAAAGTGTGACTTTTATCATATTTGGATTTCATGCATAGAGGTATGCATAAAAATTGATTATTTTATTATAAAAGTGTGACTTTTATCATATTTGGATTTCATGCATAGAGGTATGCATAAAAATTGATTATTTTATTATAAAAGTGTGACTTTTATCATATTTGGATTTCATGCATAGAGGTATGCATAAAAATTGATTATTTTATTATAAAAGTGTTACTTTTATCATATTTGGATTTCATGCATAGAGGTATGCATAAAAATTGATTATTTTATTATAAAAGTGTGACTTTTATCATATTTGGATTTCATGCATAGAGGTATGCATAAAAATTGATTATTTTATTATAAAAGTGTGACTTTTATCATATTTAGATTTCATGCATAGAGGTATGCATAAAAGTTGACTGTTTTATTATTGTGCGTAAAAGTTGATTATTTTATTGTTACTTTTATCATATTTGGATTTCATGCATAGAGGTATGCATAAAAGTTGATTATTTTATTGTAAAAGTGTTACTTTTATCATATTGAATTTCATGCATAGAGGTATGCATAAAAGATATTCTTTTTATACTAAAAGTGTGATTTTCATCATAAATGGATTTTATGCATAACTTAGATGCATAAGCGAAATTCTTTTATTCTAAAAGTGTAATTCCTACCAATTTGAATTTATGCATAGGAAGATGCATAAAAGAATGGAATTTCAATTCAAAAGTGTTATTCTCATCCAAATTGAATTTTTGCATAGGAAGATGCATAAAAGATTGAATTTTAATTCAAAAGTGTCATTTTCATTTAAAATGAATTTATACATAGGAAGATGCATAAAAGATTGATTTTTATTTCGAAAGTGTTAGTCTCCTTAAATGGAATTTATGCATAAATAAATGTGTAGAGAAATCTTATATAAGAATTCTCATGTATTCTATAAATAGATATGGGAAGTGATAGGATGTGATAAGAGGTGTATGAGATGTGATAAGATGTGATAAGATGTGTATGGAAAGTGATAGGATGTGATAAGAGGTGTATGAGATGTGATAGGATGTGATAAGATGTGTATGAGATGTGATAGGATGTGATAAGAGGTGTATGGGATGTGATAAGATGTGATAAGATGTGTATGGAAAGTGATAGGATGTGATAAGAGGTGTATGAGATGTGATAAGATGTGAAAAGATGCATATGAGATGAGTTAGGAAGTGATAAGATGAGTCGAGCTGTGATAAGATGTGTATGGGATGAGGTAAGAAGTGTATGTGATGGGATAAGATGTATATGGGTTGTGATAGGGCAAGAATGGATGTAGATACGGATGTGGATGTATGTATGAATGAGGATGTGAAAATGGATGTATGCATGTAGATGTGGATGTATGCATGTGAAAGTGGAAGTAGATGTGGATGTATGGGTGTAGATACGGATATGGATATATGTATGTGGATGTGGACGTATGAATGAGGATGTGAAAAATGATATATGCATGTAGATGTGGATGTATGGATGTGAATGTGGATGTGGATGTGGATGTATGGATATGGATATGGATGTGTATGTATGAATGTGGATATGGGATGTAGATGTATAAATGAGGATGTGAAAATGGAGGTAAGCATGTAGATGTGGATGTATGGATGTGGATGTGGATGTGGATGTGGATGTATGGATGTGGATATGGATGTGTATGTATGAATGTGGATATGGGATATGGATGTATAAATGAGGATGTAAAAATGGATGTATGCATGTAGATGTGGATGTATGGATGTAAATGTGAATGTGTATGTGAATTAATGTGTCGTCGATATAAGGAAATGGATGAGAATGAGTACACATTGAATGGAATGTGGAATAAATAATGTGGACTAAGGAGGGATTATGTGGAAAGACGAGAGTTCGATTTAGAAACTGTATTTTGTGACTGTTTGTAAATGACTGTTTTATGTCAAGAATGCTGGGGAAGCATTTTGACCGTCTTGTGGATGAAGGTCATGAAGACCTAACTGTTAAAGTTGCAACTGCTGACGGAGAGTCAATGGAGGACGTCTCGCGTAGCAAGGTCGACCGAGGTCTTGACCAGCCTCGGTTCGATTTAAATGGTGAGCTTCCGGTACGGTGGATGAGGGACCAAGGAAGCGGCCTATGAGTGAAGTGCTAGGTCACCTGCGAAGGATCCTAGAGGGTGTTGACCATACGGTGCTCGGGCTCTGGGTCGCCGAAGATACCCACACGTGCATCGTGGAAGATATTGGAACAAGGAATAAGAGTTGTTTTCTGAAACCGGGCATGGATCTAGTTGATTGACCTTGCTGGTCCTCCAACGGATGAGTCCATGGCTCTTTTATATGGATCTGTGGGTTGATCTTGCTGATCTTCCACGGAGATTCCATTCTGTTATATGAATATATTGCCAGTTACTATGAGCTAGGAACTATGGAAAAGGCCCCTGAGTGAACAGGTGGTGAGCGTTCTGGTTGCCAATGATGCCATAAGTATACCGATGAATGAATGACTGGAAATAAGGATTCAACCAGAGACTATGAGGATTGTCATCAGTGACATAATGGTTTCATTAAAGGATTGTTTTAAAGTTAGCTGATGCTAAGAAAAAGGCAATTTCATATTGGGTGTGTAAGTGGTGTGACTAGTTTTATGTTTGCATGAACTTCCGGTTAGGGGGCCTTGGAACGCTTTTCCTTGGTACCCGGGACAAAACCTAACCAAATTCTTAATTGGATCCCATCACTACAGTGGTTGGGCGGTTGGCTAACCCATGGGACTGGATGGGGTTAGGCTGGACTGATGGATCCGTAAATCGAGACTCAATTTCTGTTATTACGATAGATGAAGTAAGTCCCGGATAGTAATTGTTCTGTGGATAGGAATCAACGGCTATGCCTCTTGATGGGAAAAAAAGCGTCGATCCCAATGATCCAAGTGCAAGTTCCTTCCCTGATCTGACCGAGTATCTTTATAGGTGCAGTCGAATCAGTTTGATCTCACTAATGGTCTTGACTACGTTAGAGTAAAAAGTTATCCTGGAGGAATCGCCCGTGCTTTCCGAATAAGGGAAGTTTTTCCGGGTTCGGTTTTGGAAAAACCGACGGATTAGTCTTTTGTCCGGATATCCGTGGGGACGAGGCCCCGAGTGTGGGACCCTGCCTCGCGCCAGAAGTGCTACTTCCGCTGCTAGTACCCCGAATCCGTTGCACGGTGGGAACAGGGATCTCACAGTTGGTATCAGAGCTTTTTGGTCAATGAGGATCAACCGAGAAGCCAAATATATAAAATAATTTATCAAGAATCAAAAAGGTTGTAATTGTGTGATGTAATTCATACAAATAGATATTCAATCTGAAAATTCATAAATTAGTAATTGGGTCTTCAAATGGAAGTACCGCAATTGTATGGAACCCTGACTTGCTTGAGGCCTAGACATGATGGTATTTACCTTATAGTTCCAAGTATTATGACGACGCGTATATACCGAGGGTATAACTGCAGCTCTTTACCGGCACTATATACGAGTAAATCTAAGACTTGAAATTATAAGCGTTAATGCTATCCAGATGATGATTTCGAATGTGGTTGATATGATTTTAATTTTGTTTGAGAACTGATGAATTGATTTGGATTCTAATTGAAAAATGATGATTTCTGAAATTTAGTTGAAATATAATAACCTGAGCAAAACTACAATGAGGATGAATGGGACGAATCCTTGTGATGATAAATGATGATAATGATTTCAGCAAATCACTATGAGATTAGTGGATTGTGCTATCAAATTGCTACTGTTAACACTTGACCGTTAGATCAAGTTAAGGGATGACAAATTGAGAACTTACTTGACTGAAATTCCCGTGGAGGAATGTTCAGAAGGAAATTTTTCGGTCTAATGGACCATTATCATGTTAAAGATATGAATGATATGATCTGAATGAATTGTTATTTAATGATGAGTTCTAAGGGATATTTATCCCAGTATTCTGTTGGGTTGACCAGAATATAAGGAACCCCAGAATAAAATTGGATCTTAAGAAAAAGAGTTGTCCTCTACCTTGCGAGATAAGGACATCTCGCACTTTTTTAAGTGGGGTAGAATGTAAGATTTCTCCCCAGCCTTCGAGGTATACAAGAGTAAGAATCTCCCTTTTTGATCTTATAATTATTCCCTCTCTAAAATAAAAGAAAGATTCTGTTTAAATAAGGAAGACCCTCTCCCTAGAATACTTCTCAGGAGTCACGCCTGTTTTAAGGATTCAGAACAATGAGTTCAGAAGTGAAAATCGGTGTTTTGGATACCAAGGTTTTGGTTTTCATTCGAGTACGGCCCAAAAGAAGTTCTTTATCTCTTGGGGAGTATAAGAAGTTATTCCCCAGATATTGTGAGCCTTATATCTGAATTCAATGAAAGTAGGTGACCTAGCCTACAAGCTTCTTTTATCTCTTCATCTCAAAGTTCTTAAAGCCTTCTATAGAAAAATGTGCCAAACCCAAATCATGGAAAGACGGTAAAACTTCAGTGGCAAGATACCGTTGGCTTCTAGGTTACGCTAGCTCCTTCCTTTATATAAGTCATAACTTTTACTTGTCGCTCACAGTAATCTTACTTCCATCGATCTCCTTTCTATCTTAATCTCCTTCATGGCTTGGCAACAAGAATTAGTTTTATCCATGATGATTTCTCACCTTCAAGACGCAAGCGAGTCTGTGAAGAAGGATTTTATAGAACAGTATGGGCGCTCACTTTTTCCTCACCTAGGAACTTCTGTAGCTCAGACCAAATGGCAGACCTATCAAGACATAACTAGGGTAACACCCTGGGGTCAGCAGCACTTTCGTAACAATGTCCGCTTGGCCATGGTTATTGAAGCTTTGGGTTTGGGTCCCCGATACTACTGCGTCATGAGATCAAGACATCTTGGGTTTTCTGAGCGGGTCTTCTTACTGGCGTGTTTTCTTCCTCATCAGAAGATATGCCTTTACCCCATTTTTGGCTTGCCTCTCAGAGGTCCTTTTGTTAAATCACCTCATACCACTGAGATAGGTGCGGCAATAACCAACAGAATTATTCCCATAGATGAGTTACCTTATACGTGTGCAGCTTGTGAGTGCTGCTTTTGTGATCATATGATGGACGGACTTATGGAAGTGTAAACAGTTCTTCTATCTTTACTGTATATGTTCCAAGAATGAATAAAGTTTAAATCTTGTTCTTGTCTTGACCCTTACTCTCTTTGAGACTTTTTTATTTGGTGGTTAATCTTAATTAAATTTTTCTCTAAGTCTCATGTTCGTGCATCTTGCAAAATTATCCCAAGTTTGCGAGATGAGGACATCTCGCGTTTTTCAAGTGGGAGAGAATGTAAGATTCCTCCCCAGCCTCTCAAAATGTCCAGCATATTCCCCTGTAATCAATTCCCTCTTCAGAAATATAAGAGATCTTGTCTCTGCCTGTTTTGGCATAGAGAGAGAAAATATTCTAGAGAGAGAATATTCAGATTTTGAATATTTTTTGATAGAAAAATATCTCATCTTATTAAAATGAATTCCCCTGAAACAGAAATTTAGAAAGAATTTTTCAATGTGCAATTGGAATTGATTGGAAATGGGTATAAAGGACCTTAGCCTAAGGGTCTAGATTTTCAGAAATTTTTGGATTATGGTCCAATTAAGGTTCCTATAGGCCAATAGCATCAATCCATGTGTAGGGAGGAGATAAATCCAATTTTGTAAAAGAATATATCCAAAAATGAGTAAATGCTCACATAAGATGAAGAGTTGACTATGTACAAGGTTTATTAGTAAGAAACTATGAGTAATATCAAAAATATGAGATATTTTGGGTATCCAAAAATGAGTAAATGCTCACATAAGATGAAGAGTTGAAAATGTACAAGGTTTATTAGTAAAAAACTATGAGAAATATTAAAATTATGAGATATTTTGGGTATCCAAAAATGAGTAAATACTCACACAAGATGAAGAGTTGAAAATGTACAAGGTTTATTAGTAAAAAACTATGAGCAATATTAAAAATATGAGATATTCTGGGTATAATGATTCCATTTTGACACATATGTAAGGAAGGGGAGTTCTTTAAAGGAGGTGCATATTTCACATGCTTGAATGAATTTTAAACTCAAAAATAATGTGATATTTTTATCTCTCCTCTCTCTTGAACCAAACCAAATCAAAATGGAACCAAACCGAATCAAAAAGGAACCAAACTAGGTCCAAATCTAGTCCAAATTTAACCAAACTGAATTTGGAAAATTCTAGAATTTAGTTAGCTTTGGTTAGAGCTTCCCTCTCCTATAAATAGAACATGAGTCCTTTGAAAAAAATAGAAGAATTTTAATATACTAGAGTTATGCTAAAATAATGCTAATTTCTACTATTCTCTAAAATTCTCTCCAAATTGAAGAAATTGGAGCTTCCCTCTTTCTTCAATCCCCATTGGTGGCTCCATCAACATACTTAACCAATTGATTGGTTGGGAGCCTCTACCGTGAACAAAGAATCAAGCAATTTGTAAGGTAATTAGTGAATTTTGATCATTTTCTATAATTTCTCAATGTTTCTCTCTTCTCAACCCCTCTCAAGATTGAGAAGCTTAATTGGAATGGTTTTTGAATGGTAGTGAAGAGTTACATAATTTGATGAATGCTATGGAAGTTAATTGATTAATGATAGTTAAGAATTACATAAATTTCCATTTATGCTTAATTCTAATGGTTTTTATGTAATTTCTCTCTCTCACTCAAGAAATGGTCATACTCATGACCCATTCTCAATCCAAATAAAGCTTTTCATAAAGCTTTTTCTTAATCCAAGATTAATCTATGCTTGAGGTCAAATTAATGGCTTTTTTCTATGCTTTTAGTTTATGTATTTCATGAATATTATTGATTCAACCCATTATTGGATTAATGATCTAATTAGGGATCATTCTAATCATTTCCTGTTAAGCTTTATCCTTCAAAATAAATTGAGATTTATCAGTCATCATAGTAGCGGAGCTATGGCAACATTTTTATAAAAATTACACATAAAATAATTTTATTCAAAGCATGAAAAGAGAACTTCCTACCATATTCTAGGAATTATCATCCTAGATTAATTGAAAGAATTTTATTGTAATCATGGAGAAATTGATTTTTATGTTATGCATAATTGATGATTATTTTATTGTAAAAGCGTTACTTTTACCATATTTGGATTTCATGCATAGAGGTATGCATAAAAGAATTATTATTTTAATATAAAAGTGTTTCTTTTATCATAATTGAATTTCATGCATAGAGGTATGCATAAAAGTTGATTATTTTATTATAAAAGTGTGACTTTTATCATATTTGGATTTCATGCATAGAGGTATGCATAAAAGTTGATTATTTTATTATAAAAGTGTGACTTTTATCATATTTGGATTTCATGCATACAGGTATGCATAAAAGTTGATTATTTTATTATAAAAGTGTTACTTTTATCATATTTGGATTTCATGCATAGAGGTATGCATAAAAGTTGATTATTTTATTATAAAAGTGTTACTTTTATCATATTTGGATTTCATGCATAGAGGTATGCATAAAAATTGATTATTTTATTATAAAAGTGTGACTTTTATCATATTTGGATTTCATGCATAGAGGTATGCATAAAAATTGATTATTTTATTATAAAAGTGTGACTTTTATCATATTTGGATTTCATGCATAGAGGTATGCATAAAAATTGATTATTTTATTATAAAAGTGTGACTTTTATCATAGTTGAATTTCATGTATAGAGATATGCATAACAATTGATTATTTTATTATAAAAGTGTTACTTTTATCATATTTGGATTTCATGCATAGAGGTATGCATAAAAATTTATTATTTTATTATAAAAGTGTGACTTTTATCATATTTGGATTTCATGCATAGAGGTATGCATTAAAATTGATTATTTTATTATAAAAGTGTGACTTTTATCATATTTAGATTTCATGCATAGAGGTATGCATAAAAGTTGACTGTTTTATTATTATGCATAAAAGTTGATTATTTTATTATAAAAGTGTTACTTTTATCATATTTGGATTTCATGCATAGAGGTATGCATAAAAGTTGATTATTTTATTGTAAAAGTGTTACTTTTATCATATTGAATTTCATGCATAGAGGTATGCATAAAAGATATTCTTTTTATACTAAAAGTGTGATTTTCATCATAAATGGATTTTATGCATAACTTAGATGCATAAGCGAAATTCTTTTATTCTAAAAGTGTAATTCCTACCAAATTGAATTTATGCATAGGAAGGTGCATAAAAGAATGGAATTTCAATTCAAAAGTGTTATTCTCATCCAAATTGAATTTATGCATAGGAAGATGCATAAAAGATTGAATTTTAATTCAAAAGTGTCATTTTCATTTAAAATGAATTTATGCATAGGAAGATGCATAAAAGATTGATTTTTATTTCGAAAGTGTTAGTCTCCTTAAATGGAATTTATGCATAAATAAATGTGTAGAGAAATCTTATATAAGAATTCTCATGTATTCTATAAATAGATATGGGAAGTGATAGGATGTGATAAGAGGTGTATGAGATGTGATAAGATGTGATAAGATGTGTATGGAAAGTGATAGGATGTGATAAGAGGTGTATGAGATGTGATAGGATGTGATAAGATGTGTATGAGATGTGATAAGATGTGATAAGAGGTGTATGGGATGTGATAAGATGTGATAAGATGTGTATGGAAAGTGATAGGATGTGATAAGAGGTGTATGAGATGTGATAAGATGTGAAAAGATGCATATGAGATGAGTTAGGAAGTGATAAGATGAGTCGAGCTGTGATAAGATGTGTATGGGATGAGGTAAGAAGTGTATGTGATGGGATAAGATGTATATGGGTTGTGATAGGGCAAGAATGGATGTAGATACGGATGTGGATGTATGTATGAATGAGGATGTGAAAATGGATGTATGCATGTAGATGTGGATGTATGCATGTGAAAGTGGAAGTAGATGTGGATGTATGGGTGTAGATACGGATATGGATATATGTATGTGGATGTGGACGTATGAATGAGGATGTGAAAAATGATATATGCATGTAGATGTGGATGTATGGATGTGAATGTGGATGTGGATGTGGATGTATGGATATGGATATGGATGTGTATGTATGAATGTGGATATGGGATGTAGATGTATAAATGAGGATGTGAAAATGGAGATAAGCATGTAGATGTGGATGTATGGATGTGAATGTGGATGTGGATGTGGATGTGGATGTATGGATGTGGATATGGATGTGTATGTATGAATGTGGATATGGGATGTGGATGTATAAATGAGGATGTAAAATTGGATGTATGCATGTAGATGTGGATGTATGGATGTGAATGTGAATGTGTATGTGAATTAATGTGTCGTCGATATAAGGAAATGGATGAGAAAGAGTACACATTGAATGGAATGTGGAATAAATAATGTGGACTAAGAAGGGATAATGTGGAAAGACGAGAGTTCGATTTAGAAACTGTATTTTGTGACTGTTTGTAAATGACTGTTTTATGTCAAGAATGCTGGGGAAGCATTTTGACCGTCTTGTAGATTAAGGTCATGAAGACCTAACTGTTAAAGTTGCAACTGCTGAGACGGAGAGTCAATGGAGGACGTCTCGCGTAGCAAGGTCGACCGAGGTCTTGACCAGCCTCGGTTCGATTTAAATGGTGAGCTTCCGGTACGGTGGATGAGGGACCAAGGAAGCGGCCTATGAGTGAAGCGCTAGGTCACCTGCGAAGGATCCGAGAGGGTGCTGACCATACGGTGCTCGGGCTTTGGGCTGCCGAAGATACCCACACGTGCGTCGTGGAAGATATTGGAACAAGGAATAAGAGTTGTTTTCTGAAACCGGGCATGGATCTGGTTGATTGACCTTGCTGGTCCTCAACGGATGAGTCCATGGCTCTTTTATATGGATCTGTGGGTTGATCTTGCTGATCTTCCACGGAGATTCCATTCTGTTATATGAATATATTGCCGGTTACTATGAGCTAGGAACTATGGAAAAGGCCCCTGAGTGAACAGGTGGTGAGCGTTCTGGTTGCCAATGATGCCATAAGTATACCGATGAATGAATGACTGGAAATAAGGATTCAACCAGAGACTATGAGGATTGTCATCAGTGACATAATGGTTTCATTAAAGGATTGTTTTAAAGTTAGCTGATGCTAAGAAAAAGGCAATTTCATATTGGGTGTGTAAGTGGTGTGACTAGTCTTTTGTCCGGATATCCGTGGACGAGGCCCCGAGTGTGGGACCCTGCCTCGCGCCAAAAGTGCTACTTCCGCTGCTAGTACCCCGAATCCGTTGCGCGGTGGGAATAGGGATCTCACATCAATCAACCAAATCCATGCCCGGTTTCAGAAAACAACTCTTACTCCTTGTTCCAATATCTTCCATGACGCACGTGTGGGTATCTTCAGCGACCCAGAGCTGGAGCATCAGCACCCTCTAGGATCCTTCGCAGGTGACCTAGCGCTTCACTCATAGGCCGCTTCCTTGGTCCCTCATCCACCGTACTGGAAGCTCACCATTTAAATCGAACCGAGGCTGGTCAAGACCTCGGTCGACCTTGCTACGCGAGACATCCTCCATTGACTCTCCGTCTCAGCAATTGCAACTTTATCAGTTAGGTCTCCATGACCTTAATCCACAAGACGGTCAAAATGCTTCCCCAGCATTCTTGACATAAAACAGTCATTTACAAACAGGTCACAAAATACAGCTTCTATATCGAACTCTCGTTCTTCCACATTATCCCTCCTCATTCCACATTACTTAATTCCAGATTCCATTCATATAGCTCCTAACCAAACAAACTGATTCTAGAATTTTCCAAATCAGTTTGGTCAATTTTTGACCATTTTTAGGTCAGTTAAGCTAACTTTTTGGAACCAGACTTGAATTAGGAGAGAGGAGAGATGAAATATCTCAATTTTTGAAGATTTAAAACTCAATCAAGCATGTGGAGTAGGTGCCTCATTGAAGGGCCTCCACTTCCTTACATATGTGTCAAAAATAGAATCATTATACCCAAAATATCTCATATTTTTTATATTACTCATAGTTTCTTACTAATAAACCTTGTACATATTCAACTCTTCATCTTATGTGAGCATTGAAGGGACTCCCCTTCCTTACATATGTGTCAAAATGGAATCATTATACCCAAAATATCTCATATTTTTTATATTACTCATAGTTTCTTACAAATAAACCTTGTACATATTCAACTCTTCATCTTATGTAAGCATTTACTCATTTTTGGATACCCAAAATATCTCATATTTTTTATATTACTCATAGTTTCTTACTAATAAACCTTGTACATAGTCAACTCTTCATCTTATGTGAGCATTTACTCATTTTTGGGTATCTTCTTTTACAAAATTGGATTTATCTCCTCCCCACACATGGATTGATCTTATTGGCCCATAGGAACCTTAATTGGGTCATAATCCAAAAATTTCTGAAAATCTAGACCCTTAGGCTAAGGTTCTTTATACCCAATTAATTTCTGAAAATCTAGACCCTTAGGCTAAGGTCCTTTATACCCAATTTCTGAAAATCTAGACCCTTAGGCTAAGGTCCTTTATACCCTTAGGCTAAGGTCCTTTATACCCATTGCCAATTAATTCCAATTGCACATTGGAAAGTTCTTTTTGAATTTCTATTTCAGGGGAATTCATTTTAATAAGATGAGATATTTTTCTATCCAAAAATATTAAAAATCTGAATATTCTCTCTCTAGAATATTTTCTCTCTCTATGTTAAAACAGTTAGAAATAAGATCTTTTATATTTCTGAAGAGGGGATTGATTACAGGGGAAGATGTTGGATATCTTGAGAGGCTGGGGAGGAATCTTACATTCTCTCCCACTTGAAAAACGCGAGATGTCCTCATCTCACAAATTGGGAGTAATTCCGTAAGATGCTCGAATATGAGACTAAGAGAAAATTTAATTAAGAGTAACCACCAAGAAAAGTCTCAAAGGGAGCAAGACTCAAGACAAGAACAAAGATTTCAACTTTATTCACTCTTGGAACATATACAACAAGATAGAAGAACTTTTTACAATTCCAACCCGTCCATCATATGGTCACAAAAGCAGCACTCACAAGCAGCACACGTATAAGGTAACTCATCTATGGGAATAATTCGACCGGTTATTGCAGTACCTACCTCATTGGTATGAGGTGACCTAATAAAAGGACCTCTAAGAGGTAAGCCGAAAATGGGATAAAGGCATATCTTCTGGTGAGGAAGAAAACACGCAAGTAAGAAGACCCGCTCAGAAAATCCACCATGCCTTGATCTCATCACGCAATAGTATCGGGGACCCAAACCCAAAGCTTCAATAACCATAGCCAAGTGGATATTGTTACGAAAGTGCTGCTGACCCCACGGTGTTACCCTAGTTATCTCGATAGGTCCGCCATTTGGTCTGAGCTACAGAAGTTCCCAAGTGAGGAAAAAGTGAGCGCTCATACAGTTCTATAAAATCCTTCTTCTTCATAGACTCGCTTGCGTCTTGAAGGTGAGAAATCATCATGGATAAAACCAAGTCCTGCTGCCAAGCCATAAAAGAGATTAAGAAAGAAAGGAGATCGATGGAAGTAAGATTACTGTGAGCGACAAGTAAGAGTTACGACTTATATAAAAGAAGGAACTAGCATAACCTAGAAGCCAACGGGGTATCTTGCCACTGAAGTTTTACCGTCTTTCCATGATTTGGGTTTGGCACATATTTCTATAGAAGGCTTACATGAAATACATTATAAACTTTGAGATGAGGAGGTAAAAGAAGCTCGTAGGCTAAGTCATCTACTTTCTTTGAATTCAGATATGGCCCACAATATCTAGGGAATAACTTCTTATACTTCTCAAGAGATAAAGAACTTCTTTTGGGCCGTACTCGAATGAAGACCAAAACCTTGGTATCCAAAACACCGGTTCTCACTTCCGAACTCATCGTTCTGAATCCTTAAAACAGGTGGGGCTCCTGAGAAAGTATTCTGGGGAAAGAGTCTTCCTTTTTAAATAGAATCTTTCTTTTATTTTAGAGAGGGAATAATTATAAGATAAAAAAGGGAGGTTCTTACTCCTGTATACCTCGAAGGCTGGGGGAGGAATCTTACATTTTCTACCCCCCTTAAAAAAAATGTGAGATGTCCTCATCTCGCAAAGTAGAGGACAACTCTTTTTCTTAAGATCCAATTTATTCTGAGGTTCTTTATATTCTGGTCAACCCAACAGAATACTGGGATAAATATCTCTTATATAGAACTCATCATTAAATAACAATTCATTCAGATCATATCATTCATATCTTTAACACGATAATGGTCCATTAGACCGAAAAAATTTCTTTATGAACATTCCTCCACGGAAATTTCAGTCAAGCAAGTTCTCAATTTGTCATCCCTTAACTTGATCTACCGTGTCAAGTGTTAACAGTAGCAATTTGACAGCACAATCCACTAATCTCATAGTGATTTGCTGAAATCATTATCATCATTCTAGTTATGAATATCATCACAGGGACTCGTCCCATTCATCCTCATTGTGGTTTCGCTTAGGTTATTATATTTCAATTAAATTTCAGAAATCATCATTATTCAATCAGAATCCAAATTAATTCATCAGTTCTCAAACAGAATTAAAAATCATATCAACCACATTCGAATTCATCAACTGGATAGCATTAATGCTTATAATTTCAAGTCTTAAATTTACTCATATATACTGCTGGTAAAGAGCTGCAGTTATACCCTCGGTATATATGGGTAGTCATAATACTTGAAACTATAAGGTAAATACCATCATGTCTAGGCTTCAAGCAAGTCAGGGATTCCATACAATTGCGGTACTTCTGTCTGAAGAACCAATTATCCAATTTACGAATTTCAGTTTAAATATCAAATTGTATGAATTTTATCACACAATTACAACCTTTTAGTGCTTCTTGATAAAATTTTGACATATTTCACTTCTCGGTTGATCCTCTTTAACCAAAGGCTCTGATACCAACTATGAGATCCCTGTCCCTACCACGCAATGGATTCAGGGTGCTAGCAGTGGAAGTAGCACTTCTTGCGCGGGGCAGGGTCCCACACTCGGGGCCTCGTCCACGGATATCCGGACAAGAGACTAATCCGTCGGTTTTTCCGAAACCGAACTCGGAAAAAACTTCCTTTACCCGGAAAGCACGGACGATTCCACCAGGATAACTCTTTACTCTAACGTAGTCAAGACCATTACTGATCAAGCTGAGCCGACTACACCTATAAAGATACTCGGTCAGATCAAGAAAGAAACTTGCACTTGGATCATTGTTGGGATCAACGCTTTTTTCCCCATCAAGAGGCACAGCTGTTGATTCCTATCCATAGAACAATTACTATCCGGGATTTACTTTATCTATCGTAATAACAGAAATTGAGTCTCGATTTACGGATCCATCAGTCCAGCCTAACCCCATCCAGTCCCATGGGTTAGCCAACCGCCCAACCATTGTAGTGATGGGATCCAATTAGGAATTTGGTTAGGTTTTGTCCCGGGTACCAAGGAAAAGAGTTCCCAGGCCCCCTAGCTGGAAATTCATGCAAACATAAAACTAGTCACACCACTTACGCACCCAATATGAAATTGCCTTTTTCTCAGCATCAGCTAACTTTAAAACAATCCTTTAATGAAACCATTATGTCATTGATCACTATCCTCAAAATCTCTGGTTGAATCCATATTTCTAATCATTCGTTCATCGGTGTACTTATGGCATCATTGGCAACCAGAACGCTCACCACCTGTTCACTCAGGGGCCTTTTCAATAGTTCCTAGCTCATAGTAACCGACAATATCTTCACATAACAAAATGGAATCTCCGTGGAAGATCAGCAAGATCAACCAACAGATCCATATAAAAGAGCCATGGACTCATCCGTTGAGGACCAGCAAGGTCAATCAACCAGATCCATGCCCGGTTTCAGAAAACAACTCTTACTCCTTGTTCCAATATCTTCCACGACGCACGTGTGGGTATCTTCGGCGACTCAGAGCCCGAGCACCGTATGGTCAACACCCTCTAGGATCCTTCGCAGGTGACCTAGCGCTTCACTCATAGGCCGCTTCCTTGGTCCCTCATCCACCGTACCGGAAACTCACCATTTAAATCGAACCGAGGTTGGTCAAGACCTCGGTCGACCTTGCTACGCGAGACGTCCTTCATTGACTCTCCGTCAGCAGTTGCAACTTTATCAGTTAGGTCTCCATGACCTTAATCCACAAGATGGTCAAAATGCTTCCCTAGTATTCTTAACATAAAACAGTCATTTACAAACAGGTCACAAAATACAGCTTCTATATCGAACTCTCGTTCTTCCACATTATCCCTCCTTAGTCCACATTACTTAATTCCACATTCCATTCATATGTGTACTCATTCTCATCCATTCACTCATATCGACGACACATTATTTCACATACACATTCACATTCATTATTCTACATACACATCCATGTTCGTACATCCACATCATACATCCAATCCCATATCCGCATTCATATATACACATCCATATCCACATCCATACATCCACATCCACATCCACATCCACATCCACATCCACATTCCCATCCATACATCCACATCTACATGCAATACATCCATTTTCGCATCCTCATTCATACATCCACATCCACATACATACATCCACATCCGTATCTACATCCATACATCCACATCCACATTCACATTCATACATACACATCTACATGCATACTCCACATTCATTCATTCACACTTCCATTTCCACATCCACACATCCACATTCACATTCATTCATTCACACTTCCATTTCCACATCCACACATCCACATTCACATTCACATTCACATTCATACATACACATCTACATGCATACATCCATATCCATATCCAAATCCACATTCCCATCCATACATCCACATCTACATGCAATACATCCATTTTCACATCCTCATTCATACATCCACATCCACATACATACATCCACATCCGTATCTACATTCATACATCCACATCCACATCCACATTCACATTCATACATATACATCTACATGCATACATCCACATCCACATTCATTCATTCACACTTCCATTTCCACATCCACATTCACATTCATACATCCATATCCACATTCACATTCATACATCCATTTCCACATTCCCATTCATATAACCACATACGCCTTCACATCTATTCTTTTACATCACATCCATTCTCGCCCTATCACAATCCATATACATCTTATCCCATCAGATACACTTTTTACCTCATCCCATACACATCTTATCACATCCTAACTCATCGTAGCACATCCTATCACATCTCATACACCTCTTATCATATCTTATCACATCTCATACACATCTTATCACATCCTATCACATCTCATACACCTCTTATCACATCCTATCACTTCCCATACGCATCTTATCACATCTCAATATCTATTTATAGAATACAAGAGAATTCATATATTTGGTATAAGATTTCTTTACGTATCTATTTATGCATAAATTTCATTTTAAAGAGAATAACACTTTCGAAATAAAAATCAATCTTTTATGCATCTTTCTATGCATAAATTCATTTTAAATAAGAATGACACTTTTGAATTAAAACTCAATCTTTTATGCATCTTCCTATGCATAAATTCAATTTAGTAGGAATTACATCTTCCTATGCATCTTCCTATGCATAAATTCAATTTAGTAGGAATTACACTTTTATGCATCTTCCTATGCATAAATTCAATCAATCTTTTATGCATCTTCCTATGCATAAATTCAATTTAGTAGGAATTACACTTTTAGAATAAAAGAATTTCTCTTATGCATCTAATATATGCATAAAATCAATTTAGGATGAAAATCACACTTTTAGTATAAAAATATCTTTTATGCATACCTCTATGCATGAATTTCAAATATGATAAAAGTAACACTTTTACAATAAAATAATCATCTTTTATGCATACCTCTATGCATGAATTTCAATTATGATAAAAGTAACACTTTTACAATAAAATAATCATCTTTTATGCATACCTCTATGCATGAATTTCAAATATGATAAAAGTAACACTTTTACAATAAAATAATCATCTTTTATGCATACCTCTATGCATGAATTTCAATTATGATAAAAGTAACACTTTTACAATAAAATAATCATCTTTTATGCATACTCCTATGCATAAAATTCAAATGTGATAAAAGTAACACTTTTACAATAAAATAATCATCTTTTATGCATACGTCTATGCATGAATTTCAATTATGATAAAAGTAACACTTTTATAATAAAATAATTATCTTTTATGCATACCGCTATGCATGAATTTCAAATATGATAAAAGTAACACTTTTACAATTAAAAAATCATCTTTTATGCATACCTCTATGAATGAATTTCAATTATGATAAAAGTAACACTTTTATAATAAAATAATCATCTTTTATGCATACCTCTATGCATGAATTTCAAATATGATAAAAGTAACACTTTTACAATAAAATAATCATCTTTTAAGCATACCCCTATGCATGAAATTCAAATGTGATAAAAGTAACACTTTTATAATAAAAAATTATCTTTTATACACATAATCAAAATGCATCTTCTATGCATGAAAATGATACTTTAGAATATAGAAACCATAAGGATTACTCTTTTAGAATAATAAAAGATGAATTTTATTTCACTAATTTCTAAAAATTTCGCCATAACCTCCTTTGTATGGCTGACCATTTTTCAAATTTCTAAGTCTTTAAAACTAATTAAAAGTGCACCAAAAGTATTGAAGTTATCCTAAAGTAAATATTTTTCCACTTAATTGAAACAAACATTATAAAAACTTGACATTAATCAATTAACCATTCACCTAGGATAGAGAATGGTTGGTTTTGTTAGAGAAGAGAGGGAATGCCTTTTTGTAATGAAGCCTAACATTTTTAGAGAAGTCATAAAGCATAAAAACCATTTAAAGCCATAAAAACTATAAAATAAGTGAGAAGAAGAATCACCAACTTACTAATGACTTTGAAAGCTTTCCTTTGGCTTGATGGTTTGAGGGTTCAACAAGAGTGGCCAACCAATCTTTGGAATAGGAAAATGTCAAAAACTAGTGAATTATTAATAAATTCACAGTTCTTGGCTTGGGTGGAGTAGAGTAACAGTGCGTAAAACACTATTGTTTTTCAACAAAGGGGGAGGCTTCTATTTATAGGAAAAATTAAGCTCCTAACCAAACAAACTGATTCTAGAATTTTCCAAATCAGTTTGGTCAATTTTTGACCATTTTTAGGTCAGTTAGGCTAACTTTTTGGAACTCGACTTGAATTAGGAGAGAGGAGAGATGAAATATCTCAATTTTTAAAGATTTAAAACTCAATCAAGCATGTGGAGTAGGCGCCTCATTGAAGGGCCTCCACTTCCTTACATATGTGTCAAAAATAGAATCATTATACCCAAAATATCTCATATTTTTGATATTACTCATACTTTCTTAATAATAAACCTTGTACATATTCAACTCTTCATCTTATGTGAGCATTGAAGGGACTCCCCTTCCTTACATATGTGTCAAAATGGAATCATTATACCCAAAATATCTCATATTTTTTATATTACTTATAGTTTCTTACTAATAAACCTTGTACATATTCAACTCTTCATCTTATGTGAGCATTTACTCATTTTTGGATACCCAAAATATCTCATATTTTTGATATTACTCATAGTTTCTTACTAATAAACCTTGTACATAGTCAACTCTTCATCTTATGTGAGCATTTACTCATTTTTGGGTATCTTCTTTTACAAAATTGGATTTATCTCCTACCCACACATGGATTGATCTTATTGGCCCATAGGAACCTTAATTGGGCCATAATCCAAAAATTTCTGAAAATCTAGACCCTTAGGCTAAGGTCCTTTATACCCATTTCCAATTAATTCCAATTGCACATTGGAAAGTTCTTTTTGAATTTCTATTTCAAGGGAATTCATTTTAATAAGATGAGATATTTTTCTATCCAAAAATATTAAAATCTGAATATTCTCTCTCTAGAATATTTTCTCTCTCTATGTTAAAACAGTTAGAAATAAGATCTTTTATATTTCTGAAGAGGGGATTGATTACAGGGGAAGATGCTGGATATCTTGAGAGGTTGGGGAGGAATCTTACACATAGACTCTACAATCATGAAGCAACACATGATTACATATACATGGTATTTGTTTTTTCACCAGAAGAATAAGAAAGTTTACTTCATACTAACCTTCATGAGAGACTTTATAAAATTTGATCATTGCTTTTTGAAGTCTCTTTAAATCCACAAAAATGTTATTGAAGGCATCATAATCTACTTTGATATCACCCTTTGATTTGTGCTTCAATACTTTTGTTCCCTACACATGGAAATACTCACCCGACAAGTAATCTTACATGTGCATTGTTTGTATTCTTTGCCAATGCAAATTTGTATGGAGGTTGTGGAAGTAAGTGGCTTTTGATCCCTCACTTGTGATGGCATGGATGATGGACTCATAGCCTTTGTGACTTATACTTGCTTCATCACAAGTACTTTTAATATCATTTGCACTCAAAATCCCCTCAATGTCCTTCATGATATCTCTCGTCAAAACATCACGAAATCCCTTGTAATTAGAGTCACAAACAATAGCCAACATGTCCTACTTCCTAATGCAAACTTTTAAAAGACTCTAGATATGTGTTTGTGAATTCCCCGACGATGCATCAATCAAAAAGTTCCTAAAATATAAACGTTGAAGAAATGTGTTAGTTGTAAAACTCTTATTAAAATTATTCAACACTCAATAAATTTTAATCACCTTGTTTGCCATGATTAACCTTTTCCTAGCACCAGCGCCATTGCAAGCCTATCAATTTTTCTAATAGCTATCTTTGGCGTTCCCTTGTACCAACTTGGGTTTTCTTCAAATGATCTAATTTGGGTCTAAGCTTATTTAATTCTTTCTCTTGTTCCTTGATTTGTATCTCCTTGTATTTATTCTTATTCCCTAGATTTTACACTTATTTTATTAAATCTTCAATATTTGATTGAAGATGCAAATTGATGTGTATATATTTTGCGTGAAAGCCTCACCACAGACTGTTAGACGTTTACAATATCCAAGAAGCCCATTTTTCCCATCACGAATGTGACATACTAAACTAGTCAGATCAGTGTGAATGGTGGGTTATTTAAGGTTAATGGGTCACGTGGATGGAGCGCACCATCAACCCATAAGTCTAAATGTCTCTTTCGCTGAGCCCTAAGTAAAGATGTGGATGTATTATCCAATGGTTGTCTTATGTAAGGACGTTTCATTGATGTATGTTCCTCTTCTACTACACAAATATGAAGATCTATCTTAGGTTTTCTTGTGTTAGTAATATCTTCTAAAGGAGGCATGGTTTAGACTAAGGTCAACAATGAAAGAAGAATTAGAGAAAGATGAAAGGATGATTAAAAGAAAATGAGATAATTATTGTTGAAAATTACCTTCAAAAGGTACGTCCGAGGAGGGTAACATATGGTTGGGGGACTCTTTTTAATAAAAAATGTTAAATTTTAAAAAATTCAAAAAACCCTAATTTTAGGGTCCCTTATACCTGCGTTTTTCATATTTGGAGAAGAGAGAGGTGTGGGACCACATATAAATGCATGAGATATGATGGAAAAGGTATGGGGCTTGAAGAGGTAGTTATTGACTGGAAGTGACTTTGAAAAGGTACTTTTGGAGGTTACATATGATTCAGAGGACCCTTTATGATTTAAAAAATGTTAAAATTTCAAAAAAAGAATCCTAATTTTAGGGTTTATTTTATTCGCATTTTCCGAATTTGGGGAAGAGAGGTGTGGGACCACATAAAAAAGTCAAGTGGTCCAAGGAATCTCAAACATAAAATATTCAAAAATGAGAATGGACTCTAGAAATAGTGGTAACTTTTTAAAAGGTGAGTGGACCCTAGAGTAGGAATAAGTGACGAGGATCTAGTAGTTACTAGTCTAAAAGGGGACCCAAAAGTAGGGTATTCAATAGCTTGTCCCCTATTATGGAGCCAAGTTTAGCATTCTAAACCCAAAAATTAGCAACTTAGGCTAATCTTTACAAGGCCCTTTTTGTAGTCCATATCTCCCCTAATGGTCGGCTCTGGCCAAGAGCATGGTTGGGTGCTAGAAGGCGGTGACCTATTTGTTTTACCTCATGTACTCGATCATGGAAGTCACCAACTCCTTTTCTAAATTAGAGAAACTAGCGGTGCAAAATGTAGGATGGCCCCTTAGGAGGTTTATATGCCTTCTGAGAACACTTGTTGGGAACGAAAACACTTGGCTCAATGGACCCAGTACAACATGTCCATCGTATGTTTGTTGGTGACTATTCAGGAGGGTGTATTCAGGAGGGTGATGCATAAGGTCCTTCATCAGGGTGGGTTGGCGAGGGCAAGGAAATTGGCTGGCCTTCAGGAGTGCTGGTGGGTGACGAGTGTAAAAGGTTTCCACACCAAGAACTAAGAGGCCTTACGAAGCTCCTCCTCATGTGCCAGCCCTCTGCTAATCTTCTTATTCTTGCATTTTAATGTGTTGGCGCTTGGAAGGGGGGTGTTGGGGTTTGAGCATTGGGTGACTAATAGTGGCCTTCACCTATAAATAGATGGGATTGGGTAATGTATCCCACCATGTAGTGTTATATAACACCTTTGGAGCGAGGAGGCTTCTAGTTTACTTTAAGGGTTGGTGTAGATGGCATGGATATCCTTGTGGAGATACTTGACCAAATTGATTGCCACTTCTTGATGTACTCGAGCCAGGGTGGAGAGGTTGTAGCGGTTGAATCTATCTACCCAACATGTGGTAAGGAGGAAAGAAAGTTCCCTTGCTGGCATAATCATCTCCTATCAAGTGATGTTATTCCACTGCACCCCATCCTTGATTGTGGATACCTAAAATGTGTCACGCACATGCCACATGACATGGCTATGATGTGTGGCTACTTGATCCGGGGAAGTTGCAGAGCTTCCTATACCGCATCCATAGTGAGCTACACTGTGAGAAATGCTCCTTCTAGATCGATGACCTACCCTACAGCCTATCTTGCATTGTGTATCTTGATGAAGTACAATTAGTTGAGAAGGTTAGGTCCCCAGGTGCCATCATGGGAAATTTGTCGAGCTTAATCTGCTCCTCCACGCATGCTAGCATTGCTGGTTTGGCCACTACACGATAGCATTGCTCTATGTAATACAGGAGCTTATGCTCAACTTTGTGGGTGTTCTTCATAAGTCTATGGATTGCATAGCCATCGGCCTGCTTCATGAGGGATTCACAAGGTGGAAGAACTCGGTGGGGTGAATGCCATATTCACTAAACGATGGTCTGCCTATCTCTTCTTTTTCTAGGGGGTGTAGGTGACCGCCTTGAGAGAAGATTCGAAATGTTTGGCACAAGCCATGGTAATGGGTCAATAGAAGGTGAGGTGAGGGCAAGATACTGCTGAAATTTGAGAGAAAAAATGGCAAGGTTTTGGCTACAGAGCAAGAGAGAAAGTGGGAAAAATGGTAGTAGGTCACTCGTTTATTATAGATTTGTTAGGGAGGTACATCTGTGGCTTCAAAGTGGTACATCCGTTCGCTACATAGAAGGCAAGAGGAACAAACATGGCTTTATAGTGGTTTGGCCGTGGATAGGCACGAGTGAACAACCATGGACAAGATTTTTTGAATGTCCATGGATAAATAAAAGTGAACGGCCATGGTGGCTACAGGGAATGAGTGAATGATTGTTCCTCAACCCTTAGATATATATATATATATATATATATATTTTTAAGCATCCTATTTATAGGTTTTGTGCCACTTTAATAGGTGGTCAGCACCCTAGAGGGTTCTATATTGAGTTCTATCCCAATTTGCAATCGCTACAATTTGGCTCCAATTAGGTCTTGGTGAGGCTTGCAACTCTTACTCTGACCGTGTTGTAACCTAGTTGGAGGTGGCATGACAATTAAGTCTTGCAGAGATGGGTTGCTTCGAAAAGGTGGACCTTGGTAGTTGTGCTATGAGTGCAAGTGGGGTTGCCAAGGTTGAGGGTACATCACTGATTAAATCATTAATTGTGGTACTCATCTCCTTGGCTTTCCTCTTGTTCTTTTTCCTTACTTATGTCCAGCAAACACTTAGTGGTAAAATGAGTTCCCATATTTTTCCTCCATTATAATTTATGTGGCACAGTGGACTTCTGGTGTCATACGTCGAGCGTCTGCAGCTTTGGTAGCCATATTTGTGTGTTTCCTTCATAGAAATTTTTGGCTTTCAGGAGTTCTTTAGGTAAACATCTTTGAGTGGTTGTGGCTTTAGGCCGAATTGGGTTTTGCCATTTCAGTTGCTCCATCATTGGGCAATATCTTCTAATGACCCCTTGGGTTTATGGTTACCTTGGCCGCTTTGGTTGGTGTTGATGGATCATTAGGTGCCCACCCACCCATCACTAGGTGCCCGCCCATCATATGTACATGCATAGGGTATAGGGGGTGTGCACACTCACTTGCATCCCTTGGGAGCACCCCATGTGCATGGAGAATAACTATACCTCTATATATATGATGTAACAGTGAATCTATTCAATGCAATAGAGAATTTCATGGCAATCTCTACATGTATGTGCATGTTAATCTTTGTTAGGGAATTCCCCTAACACTTTGGTGATCCTATTGTGGGGTGGTTGCAAGATCAGGGTGCCCAGTTTTGTCCATTCAGGTACCCTGTAAATAGTAAAAAAATAAGCATTTGTTTACCCTTAGTGGTCAATCTCTCCTAGCTAATAAAAGAATCTCCTTTCAAGTTTCTTATTGGAGAATAACATGCAAAGTTGGGAATATAGTTGCATAATCTGATTAAGCATTAGATAGTCAAAAGTCCTCATTTCCTTAGGTGCAAAGTCAATGTATACACCATGTCCCAAATTTGGATTGATTCCATAAAATTCTAATATCTTTTACATATAAACTCATGTGAGATTTCCACTTTGGATCTTATATCTTCACATAATATAGAGCTTAACTTCATTTTTTGAGACAATTTTGAGCTATTTGTCTATTTTCTCTAAATATTTCAAAGTCTTTAAAGTGTTATAATATTTGCCACTTTTTGCACCCATAATAACTACCACTTAAAGTGCTCAATCTTGTAGATCAAAAGAGTGGTAGATAGTGAGACATTAGTAGAATGTGGTGGTTAGTCAAAATTGCAAATCCAATAGTTGGATTTTTAATGATCTCTTTTCCGAAATTCTTCCAGGGTATTAGAAGGCATGTAAATATTAATAATCTAATTACTAAAATTACATTTTTGATGTAAATCATCTTAAAACCTATAGAGACTAGTGTACTTGTAATGGTGCATCTATGAAAAAAAAAAATCACTCTAAGTATGGAAAGAGCATTTTTTTATCGTTTCATCATATTTTTTATTAACTTTGATTAATTAGACTAATTTGTATTTATTTCAATTATATTGGGTTAGTTTGAGTGCATGTGTATTTTCTTTAAGTTTCTTGATCTCATTAGAAGTAGCTTGCCCCCCCAAATTTGCTCTCCAAGCATTGTCCCAGTCCAGCATATACTGGACAAAACTAGACACCTTGATCATGCAAAAACCTTGTGTTCGATTTCCTTTTGATTTTAATGGTTTTGTTTGTTTTCTAGCATGATATTTTCGATAAATGGATTTACTAGCTGAGGGATTACCTCTCCCAACTAAGCATGCAATTGTTTCTAGCCTTTTAAAGATCGGGAATGTTTACATCATCCATCACAATGTGGTGTTGCCATGTTCTGTTCCCGTTTACGTCTAGATTATGGTTGACACCTATGCACTCTCATACATTGATCATTGTCCCACTGAATTCACTCACTATCCAGTTAGCCAGTCCATTGGGGAATTGTTGATCGCATTGAATTTGAAACCATTCATTTTTCCAATGGGTCAGGTTATTATCACCATCAATTCCTACATAGTATTCCATGTTACATGTGATTTGACAAATTTTATTGGTATTTTCCATTACTAAGTGGCATGCCTGTGTTCTTTGATTCGGATACTAAGCAGGAACTTAATGATATGGAAAATCTATGGAATGAGCAAGGGTATAATTCCTAAAATCAGCAGACTGCATGACCGACCATGAGCAATGTTACGTTGCTTGGGAGCGTTTTTGCCTTACCAGGCTGGCTTCTTAAAAAAATTCCTTGAAAGGACGCGAGTCAGTGTAATTTGGATCCTAGAGATACATGGCAGTAGAACTCCACTACCGATGGATTTGGCAATGATTCCTGAAGTCCATATGGGTTTGTTCTTATGGCACAGCACTTGTTAGTTTTCAGTGTCCTTCTTGTGGTTCTTGGTGCCACCGCTCCACCTTTGGTTCTATTGGGACTTGGTACACTAGCATTTCCCGCTATCAAAATGGCTCATTGAGTTTGAGAATATCCAAAGTTCAATGGCAAGAAAAAGGAGGATCCGGATACCCATGTTGCCAACTTTGAGAATATTTGGTGCACTAATGATATGCTACCACCCACTGTTCCCACAGTTACCAAGCGGAATGGTTTCAGTGGCACTTTTGATGGTGATGAGGAAACCAATTGGCATGTTCAATATGGCCCCAATAATTTTATTACCATTGAGGATCTATGGGATGCTTTCCTTCACCATTTTTGGAAATACAAGACCTCTTCCCAGGTGCTAGATAAGCTCCATCGGTTGGCACAGAAGTGGTTGCCAGTGGAAGATTATGCAACATGTTTCCATACTCTTCAGAGTCAAGTGGATCCTACAAAGATTGGCCAAATGAAGCTTTGATGAGGGAATGGTTTGTTCATGGATTGTGCAAAATGTTGATGCTAGTTGTCGCTTTGGTAGAAAATTATGGTTGAGGGCTTTGATGCATTGGTGGAAGCCACTCACCGTGCTAAGCATAGCTTGATAAGTCGCACTTCTAAGAAGGGAAAGCATAAGCACGATTTGGATTCCTCAGATGATGGCCAGAAAGCAGAGACACTTCAGATACAGACTCAAATTTGGATTCCAAGCACCAAAATTGGAAGAAGAGGGGCCAAACACTAGATAAGGAAGTCGATGAATGATTGTTGGTAGTATTGGTGGTGAAGTTCACCGAAGGAAGTGCGGGAGGGACTGGATCCGGATTTCGTCCTAGAGTTTGGTGTGCCAAGTTCTCCAATGAAGTCCATACCAAGGAGGAGTGCAAGATGACCCCATATTGTGCAAACTAGGACAAACACACATAGCATAGAAGCTTTCCAATACAATAGTCATGTTCATCATCCACAACAAGCTTCAGATCCACTTCAACCTAATGTTTTTGTACAACAAGTGGTGCCCGCCAATCCAATAAATGCTGGCGCACCACTATATTGTCCTTATGGATGCAGAAGATCCAGAGTGGTGGCAACTTTCACTATTATTATTGTAAATCCCCAGGTCATTGCAAGTCTCAATTTCTGGTCTAAAACCACCATCAAGGGGAATTACAACAAAATCAAGCAAAGGGGTCTACTTCTCAAACCCCCGTAATCAATATGGTCCAAATCGAGACTTCCGATGGAAGACATTCCACAAATATTGGTTGTACTAGTGGTGACACATTCACAAGAGTAAATGAGATGAAAGAAAAGCGTGATTTGCAAAGGCAAAGGATAAACCCACGGATTGGGTGGAGAGAAAGCATGTCCGGGACTAGGTTTCCCTATTAGTGCGAGAAGCACAAGATCCGTAATGACCAAATAGGTTCCTTTCCATTTCCTAGTGGTGGTTGAGCGTTGTTCACCGATAAGTACAACTTTGCAATTAGCAAGGCACAGTCAGGTAAGTATGCTAGTCATTCCTGCTTCTAAGAAGCCCGATGAAGACCAAAGTAAGAAGTAGTTATGATGGTGCAAGAAGAATCCGCCATCCCAGAGGAACTCACAAAAGATGATGGAGGTTAGAAAGTGCCAGTGCACACATGATGCGTGAAAGAAGTCCACTTGGATGATACTCTGCCAAAGAGGCGAGAAGTTATACGCAAGCCATAGGAAGCACGAAGCTTCAATCAGATGGGAGAGCAAACCATGGTGAACATCATCAAAATAGAATGATAGTGTGTGACAGTCTGGAAAGCAAAAACAATCCGGATGCGGAAAGATGGCAACGTTTAAATATGATATTTAGGAAGATCTGAAGAATATGACGCTAGATCAGCTATTGTGTCTGGTACCCAATTACCGTACATGGTTAATCAGGAATCTTGTGGGTAAAGACAACCTTGCTGAGGTCCCAACCGTAGTTGTGAGCACCCAGGAAGTCATAGAGGACCAGTGAGCCTTTAAAGTATAGCCATTTGTTTTGTAGATTGGGAAGAGGTGGTTCCAAAAGTAACATTATAGATACAGGGGAAGACCATCAAAGGTGTGGTCCTTGATGGCAGATGTGGAGTAATTATTATCATGGATAAAACTCACCAAGAATCGGGCATCCTAGAGCTAGAATTGGAACCGGCTCCATTTCTCATCCGAATCCCAGATTAGCAAATATTGAAGCTGCTTGGGCTAATCCAAAACTTTGAATCTAGATAGCAGGATGTGATTTCCCAGTAGCTTTCATTGTGTTGGAAATGGCAGGAGTTTTTGGATCTTACCTCATGCTGTTGGGTAGGCCATGACAAATAAAGATTAAACACAATTGGGCAACTGATCAGTTTATAATCTAGAACTAGAAGAAAAAATTCATGTACAAGTGGCATCCCATGATATGTTACAACAATCTGGCTGCCCAGTTTGTGCTGAAGGATTGAACTGACTTGAGGGAGTTGATGCGGATGAGGAGGAAGTAATCCTTAACCAAAATCTGGATTTAGTATCACTCTTTGAAGTGGACGTGGATAAAATTATTTCCCATTATAATCCGACTTAGGATATGGTCAAGTTCCCAAGCGTCCCAAACCAATATCTTGGATGATGCGGGTGTACTAGAAGAAGTTCAAGCTCTCCTCATAGTAGAAGATAATCATGAGAGAAATGAAGTCTATCTATTGGTTTACAACAGATGGGCTAGAAGACATGAATCTGGGAGATACGGAGGATCCAAAGATGGTCCAGGTTTGCATTAAGCTTGATGCAGAGTTTACACAGAATCTCTAGCAATTATTAAAATCATATGTGGATGTATTTTCTTGGACTATTCACAGATTCAGTGTTAGATGTTGTGGTAGGACATGAAATGTATTCTTTCTTGGACGGCTTTAGTGAATATAATCAAGTCTTGATGGCTTTGATTGATAAGGAGAAGGCAACTTTTGTTACAGAATGGGAAGAATTCGCTTCTAATGTGATGACATTTGGTCTTAAAAATGTCCTTGATGGCTCCAATTGATCGGGAGAAGACAGCTTTTGTCAGAATGGGAAGAATTTTCTTCCAATGTGATGACATTTGGTCTTAAGAATGTTCCAGCAACATTTCAATATGAGAGTCTTACCAAACACTACGCAACCTTTTTTGAGCAAGGTGAAAATTGGAACGAAACTTGGCAACAAACCCCAAAAAATTAGAATTATATAACAAAAATGTACCTAGAAAATAATGCAACATTGTTTGCCAATCAGATGAGCACAAGACATAAGCAATTACATTATTTTCCATTCACATGTAGGATAATCTTTGATTGAAGCAACACATTTCCTATCATTGAAATATATATCAAGATCATGTCAATCATTAGATTTGCACATCATCAAAATACAATATTCACATGTTAACCATAGAAATTTGAAATACTACATCAACTACATTTTTGCAAGTACACGGAACATGACTCCACATTGCTTTTGTCCTCTTCATGCTTTTACCCTAAAGAGGAATAATAGTCTTTCTTAATCTTGGTATCTCCAAAACAACCATTAAAGTGAATGCTATGGCCTACTTAGCATAAGGTCGAATTGGTAACAACTTAAAAAAGCATATTTTCTCTCTCTCTCTCTCTTCCTCCCTCCCTCCATACCAAAATGTGCAGCCTAGTGTTGCAAGCTTGCCCTACAAGTATTTTGAGCCTCTAAACTAATATTGGGTGTATTGATAAGATATGCTGCAGGGTGGTATACATTTAGTCTGCGAGAGAGAGAAGCTCTTCTAGATCTAAAGAGAGTTCTCACACAACACGTAAGAAAACACATAGGAACGAGAAATACACAGCTCAAGACATGGGAAGAGTGTTGTGAGTTGCATGGTGTCACCTACAATAAGGCATCTGGCAAAGTCGCAGCTCTCCAGCTTCCTATGTGTCCAGACCAAGAAGACTATATTGATGTATGCAACCCCTTACCTTCTTACCTTGCTAGTATATAAACCCAAAAAATAGTCAAACCTTCTTACCTTGCTAGTATATAAATCCAAAAAATAGTCAAACCTTCTTACCTTGCTAGTATATAAACCCAAAAAATAGTCAAATCTAAGACAATGTTGCAAGTTTGCATTCAACATAGAGAACCAATCAACAATGGCAACACCACATCTATCTGAAATCCCCCACTCTCATAGTAACCATAGGGAGAGTGATGTATGACAACAATCCACTACCATATCTATAGATCTTATATATGGTAGTACCGATCCACCCAACCAATAGTTTCCCCTAACACATAAGACGAAATAATTGTTAATATATTGCGCCACATAACAACAAGATATAAAACAAAATAGTGAAGGTAAGTAGTCCAAGCGTTTGGGATTACCTCCCATGGATGCCATAATCCAAAACCAACCTGAATTTGAGAGTGATCATGTGACCAATGAAACTCCATAGTGCTCATGATCCTCTATGATAATGTCCGAAAGGAGGCCAAGATACGACACCAGGCGGCTTCTCCCTTATAGAAAGCCACCAGCCAACATCTCTCTTCTTGGGGGAAAGGTTTTTCATCAGCCAAAAGTTGACAATGTAAATGGGCTTGTAGCAACAAGGCATGTTGCATGCGTGCTTTGATGGCATTTCCCTTTTACTATAGGGCCTACTACAAGCGATGCTATGCTAGCTATGTCGAAAGTTATCGTGAGAGATGTCAGTTTGTCCTTGCTGGGGACGCACTACGAGAAATAGAGGGGTTCTTTTGCTTGGACTTGGTGCTGTAGTTGTCGTACCAGAAGGTCTGTGCGCTGCCAAAGGGGAAATGGAGGGGGTTCGTGCGGTGGACCTAGGACGAGTTTGCTAAAAAAAGAAAAACCAACCCGGAAAGTTACTGCCCAACCTTGCTGCTCCTGATGTGACCTTGCTGCTCCTACACATCAGGTCTTTTTCTTGCTTACCTTGTCCCCAAGCCGAATTTTGATACTCCTTACTTCCAACAAGGGGGTTGCTTCCCACACAACACACACCCAAAGCCCCGACATAGGCACCATGCCAATGGCTTTGCTTCCCCTTCACTCTGCCTCCTTCTCTCCATGCTTTACTGAGTTATACTTTCAATTTGCAACGTGCAAACATCTCCTTAGGCACGAGATGCCATGCCTTTATTGTAAAAATAGGTGGAACAATAACCACTGATGTGCATTTTTCATGTCCTTGGAAGGGTGAGATGGAAATGGCTAATGTGTGATTAGTGAAGGCTCAAAAGGGTGTGGAAAAGTGTGTGATCCATGAAGCATTGAATGTAAGGAGTCTTATCCAAAGAAGTGCTAGGGAACATGAGGCCGAAAGGTGGTGGGGGTATGGCCAACGGCCTGCTATGCCTGCCTTTTTTATGTGGCCATCGCCAACATGCTCCTTTGCCTTGTAGGCTTCTACTGCAGTCACCACCATCGGTCTCTGTGGCGCTGCAAGCCTCTAGCTCTGCCATGGATGTTGCAGAGCTCATGGTAAGCCATCCCTTCCTCCCTAGAGGTGCTACCACTGGCTCGTGCAGAAGCATCATATTTCTTGCATTCAAGCAAGCTTTCAAAAGACCAACAGTCACGATTTATATGTTAAAAAAATGGCCTGAGGAGGCCGCCGGCGTGGCCTCCTTTTTTTCATTTTCTTTTTTGAAGCCATAATTTTTTTAGTGGTTTATAAAAAAAAATAGCCTGAGGAGGTTGCGCTAGTGCAGCCTTCTCAGCCCTATTTTTTTATAAAACACTAAAATTGTGGCCTCAAAAAATATATATATATAAATAATTATGGCCAGAGGAGGCCGTGCCACATCATATAAGACCCATCCACAATTTTTTTAGTGTTTTATAAAAAAAAAAATATGACCTAAGGAGGTCGCGGCGGCGCAGCCTCCTCGGCCATAATTTTTTTAATATGTTTTTTAGGCCATAATTTTTTTAGTGGTTTAGACAAAAAAATGGCATGAGGAGGCCACGTCGGTGCAGTCTCCTCAAACCTTTTTTAAAAAAAATATTTTTTATAAAAAAAAAAGCCTAAGGAAGTCACGTCGGTCGGCGCGGCCTCCTCAGGCCATATATATATATATATATATTTTAAGGCCATAATTGTAGTGGTTTATACCAAAAAAAAAAAAGCCCCGAGAAGGCCGCCTTTTTTTTTATAAACTACTAAAATTATGGCCTTTAAAAAATATATTTTTTTTATAAGGCCGAAATCTCGATATGGCATATTGGAATCCGAAGACGTGTACGTGTGGGACGCGGCTGGTTAGCTTCTGGGCGCTGCTTGAAGAGAAGGAAGAGTATCACCAATACACCTCTCGACCCCTCCGCTTTGACAACGAGCGTTCTAACCGTTGCGCTTAAGCGGTCAGCTGGTGCAACCGGTCAATCGCAAAGTTGCACTGAGGGAAGCAAAGAATTTTCCTTTCGTGCTTACTGGATACCTACAACATGTGCAGTAAAGAGTCCACCTCAGACATGAAGCTTTCCATTGGCGTATCATAGCCAGCTCCGGACCTATAGCGTTTTCTTTCCTAACTATGTAGCCATGTTGAAGCACCTGAAGCACATATGGCCTTTCTAAGCCTTTGGGAAGATAATAGATGCGGCCAACGACCTCAACAGGGTGATCCGATGAAGGAGGGGGTGATGGGAGAGAAGGAGATGGTGAGGCTAGTCGGTGAACGAGGGACCCTGCTCTGTACTTGGAAATCGATGGAGTTTTCTGGCCGTTACGATTTGTCAAAGTTGAGCGTGCTGTAGGAGGAGTCATGGTATGCAATGCAGGAAGGGTCGAAGCTAAAATGATCGATCAAGAGGTTGTGCTATCCGCAGGTTACTTCCTATCGAAGGCGGAAGCCGCCTGTTTGCACAATTGTAGCAGCAATACAATTTGGAATTTGTCACCAGAAGGTTCAGGATTACTCCAGCCGATGCTTTGGGGTTCTCGGAATCTCCCCTTCCTGAAGCTCCACTTTGTCTGTGTTCGCCATCGCCTTAGATCGAAAGATCTCGGAGAGAGCAATAGAGTGTGCACAAGCGTGTGTTAGGTTTAGTGCACGTGAGAGAGGAAGAGAGAGAAGGAGAGGAGGGAGAGTGTGTTTAGTTTAGTGCCATCAAATTTTTTTAGTGGTTTACAAAAACAAATTATGGCATCTCTTGGAGTGCACTAGGACGACCAAAAGTCCTCGATTGTGGAGAACATGTAGACGGGGCAGAGGGAGATGCCCCACATGTTTTGCTTGGACTTGGCGCTCTAGTTGTGGTACCAGAACGTCCAGGAACACTCCAGCCGGTGCTTCGGGGCTCTTGGAATCCCCCCTTCCTCAAGCTCCACCTCATATGTGTTCGCCATAGCCTTGATAGAAAGATCTTGGAGAGAGCAACAGAGTGTGCGTAAGCGTGTGTGTGTGTTCGGTTTACTGCGTGTGACAGAGGGAGAGAGAGAAGGAGAGAGACAAGGGAGAGTGTTTGGTTTAGTGCCACACACGACTCTCTATGCTGCTTTCTTCAAGCTCAGCCATCAGGTGGTAGCATTCAAGCATGACCCCCGTTTGACCCAATTTTGCACTCATAAGCTCCCACACTAGCGAGGCTAGTGCAACTGGGCACACAGAACTCGTCTTTGACTTGGATTACAAAATAGTTGAGCCTATCCCACAATGCGCCCAGTAAGGGTAGGCCGACATCTCTCATGGAAACTTCCAACACACAAAACTCGTCTTTGACTTGGATTACAAAATAGTTGAGCCTATCCCACAATGCGCCCAGTAAGGGTAGGCCGACATCTCTCATGGAAACTTCCAACACAACTAGCATAGCATCGCTTGCAGTAGCCCTTATAATAAAAGGGTGGTGCCGTCGAAGTATGCCAATGCAGCACGCCTTGTTGCTCCAAGCCCATTTACACTACCAGCTTTTGGCTAATGAAAAACCTTTCCCCAAGAAGAGAGATGTTGGCTGGTGGCTTTCTACAAGGGAAAAGCTCTCTCTTCCAACTACATTCACCCACTACACCATATCTGTAATAAAAGAGAACAGCATGATGCACGATCTATAAAAAGCTACAAGCTGAGCTCTAATCAAGGAAAGAGCTACACACACACTATAATGCAAAGCCATCACTAATCCAATTCAAGCATTTTTAGCAATTTGAGCTATGTGTAGGAGGCTGTCTATAATAGCTATGTACTTGGTAGTCTTGCTCAGCTCCAATCAATTCATTACCCTTCTTTCTACATGCCCTTTGACTTTATCAAAGAAATACATTTGATATTTTCCACGTGTGTTAAGTTCAATTTTCCTCCCTGTGGGTTCTGGGGCAAAGTGCAGTTTGCAAATACAATAAAATCTTTATATATATTTTCACCTTGTGTGGTAGGGGAAATTATTGGTTCGGTGCATCGGTACTACCGTGTATATAAGATCTAGAGATATGGCAGTGGATTGTTGTCATACATCACTCTCCCTATGGTTAATATAAGAGTGGGGGATTTCAGACAGATGTGGTATTGCCATTGTTGATTGGTTCTCTATGTTGAATGCAAACTTGCAACATTGTCTTAGATCTGACCATTTTTTTGGGTTTATATACTAGCAAGGTAAGAAGGTAAGGGGTTGCATGCATCAGTCTAGTCTTCTTGGTCTAGACACATAGGAGGTTGAAGAGTTGCGGCCCTATTGGATGCCTTATTGTAGGTGATACCCTGCAACTCACAACACTCTTCCCATGTCTTGAACTGTGTATTTCTCCTTCTTGCGTATTGTTGCATGACTTTCTTTAGATCCAAAAGAGATTCTCTCTCTTACAAACTAAACATATACCACCCTGCAACATATCTTATAAATACACCCAATATTAATTTAGAGGCTCAAAATACTTGTAGGGAAAGCTTGCAACACTAGGCTGCAAATTTTGGCATGGAGGGAGGGAGGAAGAAAGAGAGAGAATAAAAACTAGAGGAAAATATACTTTTCAAGTTGTTACCAAGACTGCCTTATGCTAGGTAGGCCATAACATTCACTTTAATGACTGTTTTGGAGATACTCTTTAGGGTAAAGGATGCGGGTCCAAAAGTAAGAGAAGGTAGGCCTTGCTTTGTCACACACCTAAACCCTTAAAAGAGTACTAGTTTTGTTACATCAAAAGTTTTGGTCAGGTCAAATGGTCTACTCTTTGGCCTGACCATCGATTGCTTTTTGCTAAGACTACGTGCAGTAACAAGATTCCACTGGTTATTGCAAAGGCGTATTTAGTCGGATTGAGACTTAAACGGGAAGTACAACACCTCTCCAGATAAACAGTGCCAAAAATAGAAGATGCTCCACCATTTTGTTGAAGACATTGAAATCGTCTAAGAATACTCTCATGAATGTGACTAAGTAATCATAAAAAATCTTTTGAACCATTCATTGAAATGTTGTTGGAGCATTCTTAAGACCAAATGTCATCACATTGGAAGCAAATACCCATTCTGAACAAAAGTTATCTTCTTCCGATCATCTAGAGCCATCAGGACTTAATTATATCCACAGAAGTTGTCCAATAAAGAATACATTTCATGCCGCACAACATCTAATATTGAAGCTGTGAACGGAAGTGAAAAAGGATTTGTCTTAGTTATGGCATTGAGCTTCCAATAATCCACACAGACGTGGAGCTTTCCATTCTTTTTCGATACAATCACTATTGGCACACGACAACGAGATCACTTTATCAACTAGATAAATGAACCCTACTTTCAAAAGTTTATCAATTTCCTCAACCTACTTTGCATAATTAGGCTTCATTATATATCATTGTTGCTTGATTGAAACAATATCGTCCTAAAGATTGATATGATGTTAGTAAAATTGAGAATCAACTCCCTTCATATCTTTTTAACTCCAAACAAATATATCCACATATGATTTTAATAATTGTTGGAGATTCTGTTTAAACTCTGAATCAAGCTTACTGGCTTTGGACTCCGACCATCTCTCGGGGGGTGCGCTACTAGAAAACCCTAGGTATCATGTGCATTCAAGAACTATTAAAAAAACCCCTTAACTAAAATTTTTCCCCAATAACCCTCTTTAGTTATGAACTAAATCATTTTTTTCTAAAGTTGAATTAAAAAACCCCTCCTGTTAATGTAATCGTGTTAATTTTTCTTAATTTATCTAATTAAAGAACCCCTCTTGTTGAACTCACGTGGTACACTAACATTTTTTGAGGTGAACCTCTTGAGGACTATCTTTGGATCCTCTGCATCTCCCATATTCATGTCTTTGAGCTCCACTATTGTTGTGAGCCGATGGATATGCTTCATGTCTCTCTT